>NW_022631109.1:2676738-2818855 GCF_010015895.1 Lontra canadensis | reverse complement strand
TAAAATAAAATAAAAAAGAAAAAAGAAACAAATAAAAAAAAGAAAACCAATAATGAAAAAAATATAAAAAGGAAAAAATATATATATATTGGATAAACTAGTTAAAAAACGTTAAAAAAGAAAAGGGTAAAAGTTTAAAAAAATTTAGCAGAAGAAGAGAAAAAAATTGAAAAAGAAAAAAAAATTAAATTAACTGCAAGGCTAAAGAATCATGGGGAGAAAGCCATGAGTTCCGTGCTTTGCTTTCTCCTCCTCTGGAATTCCGCTGCTCTCCTTGGTATTGAAACCGCACACCTCGTAAGTGAACTTGGTCCTGGCTGGGTTTCTTGTTGATCTTCTGGGGGAGGGGCCTGTTGTAGTGATTCTCAAGTGTCTTTGCCCCAGGCGGAGTCGCACCACCCTTACCAGGGGCCGGGCTGAGTAATCCGCTCGGGTTTGCTTTCGGGAGCTTTTGTTCCCTGAGCGCTTTCCGTAGAGTCCGGAGGACGGGAAGGAAGATGGCGGCCTCCCAGTCTCCGGCCTGGAGGAGCCGAGAGCTGGGGGTCCCACTCCTCAGTGCGCCCTCAGGGAACAGCGTCCAATTACTCCCGTCTGCCTGGCCTCCGGCTGCGCTCCGAGCTCACCGAGCCTGCGACCGGTTCAAGGTAAGCCCGAGCTGTGAGCTCACTCCTCGGCTCCGTCTCTGTAGCCGGCTTCCCTGTTCTAATACCTGCGAGCTCTGCGACACTCAGACACCCCGATCCTTCTGTGACCCTGCGGGACCTGAGGCCACACTGGCCCCGCGTGGGCTTCACCCCAGTTAAGCCTCTGGAGCGATGTCCCTCAGCAGAACAGACTTTTAAAAGTCCCGATTTTGTGCTCCGTTGCTCCGCCGCTTGCCGGGAGCCGGCCCCTCCCCCCGGGGTCTGTCTTCCCGTCCCTTTGGATTCACTTCTCCGCCAGTCCTACCTTTCAGAAAGTGGTTGATTTTCTGTTTCTAGAATTGCTGTTCTTCTTCTCTTCGATCTCCCATTGGATTTGTAGGTGTTTGCAATCTTTAGATAAGCTATCTAGCTGATCTCCCGCAACCTGAAGTAGTCTCAGCTGCTACTTCTCCGCCATCTTGTGCAGTGCCCTTTGAAGGCATTTTTGAAGTGTGCTCCTGGGACCTGTGGCATCAGCATCACCTGGGGACTTGTTAGAGATGCAAATTCTTTGGCACTACCCCCAGATCTACAGAAGCAGAATTCTGGAGGTGGGACTCAGCATCCTGTGTTTTAACAAGCTCCTGTTTAAGTTGGAGAATCAATTACTCTAGCAGAAGTAGAGAGCACTTGACATAGAGCTTCTTGGGGACAAAGAGGGTATCTTGCCTATTTTTTGGTTTCTGGTGCTTAGTAGAATGACTGACACTATTTGCTCTCTGCAAACATTTGCTGAGTGAATGGATCTCCTGCTGTGCTGTTGGTCTGGGTCCAGCATTGACCCACTGTGACTTTGTTGTCTTTGTTTTCCAACCCCCATGCAACCATGAGCAATAGGAGAAATTTGCTGCTCACCTACAGTCTTTTAACTGTCTTGATAGTCCCATTCTAGAGTCAAAGACATAAGGAATGCTATTAAATAGAGTTAAACAGAAATTGTTTCCTCTGACTTGACCTCTCAGTGCTTTTACTTTTTAATAAGCTTCCGTACTGTGGCTCTCCAGAAGGATGTAGACTCTGGCTCAGGCATCATGCTGCCTCCAGCACTCCTTAGTCATGTGATGGGCAGATTTAAGACTTCTCAGCCTCAATTTTTTTTATATCATTACGCATTTTTCATTTTCACAGCAGCACACCCTTTGGTATACAAATTATAAAAATTTAATGAAAATATGCTAATAATAAAAATTCAACAACTTGATTCTCTCTTATTATTATATAAAGTAAATATTTTATAGGACTCAAGGTTTTATAATTTTAAAAAAATCGGCCCAAGTTTCTTGAATGGCATAATCCGTGAACCAGGAATGAAGAGAGGTTCTTCCTCTATTTATTTTCCAGTAGAGGAGCAGTGTGATGAGGCAGCATTTGGGGAATAGATAGACCTGGATATGGAGGAGGGTCTCAGTAAGTATGTGCTCTTGATAGTTTTATTAGTATGTGGAAAATAACATTTTTAAAATCTTCATTTTCCTGGTTGCCCGTGACTGATTGTCTAGCAACTGTAGTGAAGGAGTTGATTATTTTGGGTAAGGGGCAGTGCAGCCTGGAACCCAGCCCTCAGCTTTTGATTCTAGTTTCTAAATTTCACAAGGAGACTGAAAAATTGCTTTTGGTTTGGATAAAAGAACAACAAAAAATGGCAAACTTTCTTTGGTGAGAGAGAAAGGGATTTTTCTGGGAAGCCCCATAGCTGGGTTTACATATTAATCACCAAGGCTAAAAGAAAAGGGTATAAAGATGTTATGAAAAGGAGGTAATAAGAAGGATAGAGAGGAGAAAGGGGGATGGCTGGGGAGGAAAAAAGGGGGAAAAATAAGAGAAAAGAAACAGCATGAGAGAATAATGCTGGGAATTTTAAAAACATTGGGTAAACACTTCATTCTTTGAGCTTAAACAGAAGATAGGAAGACTCAGAAACATGGCATAGAGTAGCAGTGTCCAAGGGAGTTCCTTAAGCCAATGGACTTGAAGTTAGCCCTATATTGTCCCATACATTGTAACCAGATTTGGAGAGAGCAGTCAAGATTTCCTTGTTGCCTTTGGGGATAGAGAAGTGCTCAGAACACTAAGGAGAAAAGGCAGCAGCAGACCCATCATCATTGTTACCATGATCACAAATGTTAGCATCTGTCCAAAAGGCCAAACAGAGCTGGCCACACTTCAGTAAATACCATTGCAGAATGCTGTTCACCAAGTTGACCAAGCATACACAAGGATGACAGCGAGACAGAGACCTACACCAAGAAAAACAAGTTCCACAAGTTTCCCCAAATGAAGGTCATTTAGAACCAGAGATGATTTTCTCAGATGAGGACAACGTGAAAAGTATCTGGGAACATAGGTCTCTTTCTTACAGTTCATCCTTGACTCATTTTACTGAGAGATGAACAAGGGGAGGAAGGGGAGAAAGAAATACTGAAAACCAGAGTAAGCAGGGTAGGAGAAGAGTAAATGAAACAAGATGGGATTGGGAGGGAGACAAACCATAAGTAACTCTTAATCTCACAAAACAAACTGAGGGTTGATAGGGGGAGGGGGGTTGGGAGAGGGGGGTTGGGGTTATGGACATTGGTGAGGGTATGTGCTATGGTGAGTGCTGTGAAGTGTGTAAACCGGGCAATTCACAGACCTGTACCCCTGGGGATAAAAATATATGTTTATAAAAAATAAAAATTAAAAAAAAATTCCTTTTTTCACACATGAATCATAGAATATAAATGTCACTGTCTGTACCATTACTTGCACATGGCATGTTTGAATGAACTTTGTGGGAGGAAGGATGAGACCCTCTGTCACATGGAAAGGCTCATATAAGAGAGGTTTTCCCAAATAGGAAGGAATTCTGAATACTGGGGTGTCAAAGGATGACGAGATACTACTCATTTCTGTATGTCCATCTCCTACAAGAGTACTGATGTTAGGTCACTGTGGCCGAATGAATGCGTGAATGTGTTAGAAGGGCCGTGGGGAGGCCAATCCTTTGAGATGGGAGTATCAGGCATGGCTTCCTAGAAGACATAGGACTTCACTATTCAGTCCCTGTACCCAGAGTCATCCTTTTAACATATGTCAGATAATGTAGCTCCTCTGCCCCAAACTCTTCATTAAGGTCTTTGCACTGGTTGTTTTCTTGGCTCAACAATTCTTCTGCCAAGCACCTGCAATTCTAATATATTATTTATATATTTTTACCCCTTTTCTTTATTTTCTGTTTCCTTCTGGAGTGAATGATTTACAAAGGCAGGGATTATTTTTGGCTGTTTTGTTTAAAAATGTTTTGATTCACTAGAATAGTACCTGGCACATAATAGACAATCAGTAAATATACGCACAGTGAATGAATGAATGAATGAATGAATAAGTGAGTGAATGAATGAAGGGTGAATAGGATAACCACTCAACAAATCTTTTTTTAGGAATTTTTTTTTTAAGATTTATTTATTTATTTGACAGATAGAGATCACAAGTAGGCAGAGAGGCAGGCAGAGAGAGAGGGGGAAGCAGGCTCCCCGCCAAGCAGAGAGCCCGATGTAGGGCTCAATCCCAGGACCCTGGGATCATGACCTGAGCCAAAGGCAGAGGCTTTGACCCACTGAGCCACCCAGGTGCCCCTTAGGTATCTTTTAAAATAGATGTAATAATTAGTTCATAGAGGACTGTGCCATATTTTTTTAAATGAGTTCTTCATTACAGATAGGTAACTCAGAATGTGAATGATTTGACCTATTCTTCCTAAAGAAAAGATGAAATTCCCATTATGGAATAATGGTCTTCTATTACTAGCCATAGTTCTTGAGTGGAGGAAATGATCTGATTTGCGTTCATATTCACTTCTCAAAGATGTTGCAGGCTGTCATGGGGATTCGGGGAAAGATTTACCCATAAAAGTCATCTAGTAAATAAATTTCCCAGTGAAATTCTTGCTGGAGACCAAAGTCTCCAAGATCTCATTAAATTGTTATGTACACAAAATGCTTCTTCACTGCCTGGGTCACTTTACTATCAAGGTACATCGTCAAGGAAAGGTGATGAATCTCATGGATTTTTCCTCTGTCTCACCCAGTTTCAAGTCAGAAAGATTGTCCTTCACCCAACACCAATCCAAACGGGCTGAGAGGCAACAATGAAATGTTCAAAAGAAACTACAGCGGCTTTGCTCACATGGAGTCTTTCTGAGATGTGAACACTGAGGACCTTGGGTCCTTGGGATACTTTTGTTGCAAAGAAAGTGAATTCCTTTCAAGTGTCGTTACATTGAAAAGAGGAACAATGTTGCGGAGCCATTGTTATGTCTTCCTAGAGCAAATGTGCACAGCTTTCAAGTTAAAACTGGACATTTGAAAATCTAAAAGCTGTCTCTGTGGACTTTTATATTATATTAGAATCTCTCTATAATATGTGGATCAGTGGGATCCTTTGGAACCTACGTTCATTGTGCCCACATGAAATAGGCCAGACCCTACTGGGAATTAAAAAAAAAAAAAAAAAAAAAAAAAAAGAGTAAACTGCTCATTCATTTAATGGAACTGGGTGGGAATGGAGAGGGGGAAGATTTTTACTTCAGGAGACTGAGTATAGAAGCAGACATGGTGTGAGATATAAGATGGGAAGAGAAGAAGAGTTGTGTATAGTATGTCAGCTCTTCAGGTATTTTATTTCTATAAAACAGTGATACACTTGATGTAATTTTTCAGTGCTTCTCTTCAAATGTAGATATGGACATAGTTTAATTTTATGAAAGCATTTTTCTTGCAATAACCTTGTGTACTTCAAAATTCAAAGTACCTGAAAGAAAATAGGAAAATAAATTGCCTTAAAAATATGTTGTGTTGCTAAGGTCCATAATAGAATGGTTTTATCAGATATATTCTTGACAGCGTTTGGCTTTTATTTTTTATTTAGACATTCTGATAAATTAAAAAGACTTACTGGATAATATTTTTGCAACCTAAAAATGGTTGCTGCCACAAGATGAAAACCGAAGACAAACCAAAACTCTTGTTTCTTGAACACTTACTCATTATAGACCAGAAACTTCGTTAAGTGATAAAGACTTTATTTCACTGAGTCTTCATAGCTATGAGAAATGATGATTTCCACCTTACATAAGAGGAAACTGGCACTCAGAGAGTATAAATTATTTTTCCAAGGTCTCAAAACTTTCAAGGGAGAGGGATCCACAAACTCAGCTACTCTACTGACTTTTAAACCTGTTGACCTCAATGTCTACTTACACATCCTCTACACTGAAAAAAAAAATTCTATTTTTTGTCCATAGAACCTGGCTTACTCTATTTTTTTCCCCATTTTATTTGGGAAAATAACATAATATTAAAAAATAAGCATTCCTCATGCCAGTTGCTTAAAATAATTAAAGGACGTTATGTTTACACAAACATTTAGGCAAGTATATTTTTGTATGATTGTAGTCAGTATGAACATAGAATTTTGTATTTGATATTTTAATTTTATGTGATATACATTTGACATGTTGAAATTTTAAAACTGTTTAAAAATATTTGTGTAACATTTCAATGAGTGGACACACAATAATGTTGGACATTTTTGTTATTTTTCATCTTTAGGCATATGGTTAATATCACAGTCAACATCTTAATTATAAGGAATAAAAAATGCTAAATAAATGGTTTCTCCAGAATAATTTGAGAATGGGATTACTGAAATATCTTTATTTCTATTGATATGCAATCATATTTTGCTTTTCAAAATGATAGACACCCATCACAGTTGTACCTCAAATTCTTTGTGCTTATAAAAACATCTTCACTATCTTTGGCAATTGTGATTTATTTTAAAAGTTCATCTGTGCAGTAGCCATGAAACATAATTTCATTGTTTTAATTTGCATTAATTTGATTATTTGAAAGACAGAACTCCTCCCTATATTCATTTGGAATGTTTATTTTCCCATTTTATCGTGCAGATGAATGGTATTACTTAAATACATTATTTTATCATTTTTCATAGTCACAAAGAATACATACATATCTCTTAATCTCTTAATCTAAGTAAATATATAGTATATATATCTGTAGAAATATAAGTATGTATGTATATTTCACCTTAGATGAAATCATTGCAGGACACAAAATATCAAATGATTAATTTCTCTGAGAGGATATCAGAAACTCTAGTTATCTTTATCATGTACTACTGAGAACTTAAATTATTTACTTTAAAGAGATAATCCATATTACCTTTCCTTGACTCTTAAGCTTGCAGTAACCCAATAAAATAGTCATCCCAGGCTAATTAAGTAATTGTCATTAGAGTTCCATCATATGCAGGCTGGTGACCTTACTGGATATGAAGCTTGTGGCCCAGGAGTGCAGATGACAGATGCAAGGTTTCAAGCCCCAGTGGTGCCTGCACTCTGTGCCATGCTTTGGCCCCTGAGAAGGGTCCGTAGGAGGAAGCCCAAGATTTCAGTGCAGGCTTTTGACCAATGCACAGGAATAAGTTCTGAGTGTCACGCACAGCAGCTGCCATCTAGAGACCCACTACTTAAGTTGTAGGTATTTTTTGGTCTTGTAAATTTTCATGAAACTGTGGCTACACAAAGGATTTAGAATTATAAAACTTACCCTTGAAGTAGAAGCAATAGAGTCTGTACTTGTTTGGCATGTGTCAGCCACAGAAGCAAGTCTGGATGACTCCGAGAGGGTAAAGGGCTTGCACCAAGACAGACAAAACTTCTTTCATATTGCTTGGTAAGCACAATCATGGTGGGCCATATTTCAGAGACTCTTTGACCCCACAAATGGACTGTGAAAGGCTGTGACTTTGAGTGAAAAGTCATGAGAGCATGTGTCTCTCATTCTTCGTTTTTTCCATCCTGGTTAAAATCCTCTCTGAAATTAATCAGGAACAGAACACCTACACAGCACCAGGCATTCCCCAAAATTTAGATGGCCTGAGAAGTGACATCATTTATTTTAAAAAATAAGTTTATCTACCTTATCATTCACTCCCCAGTCAGGGAGTCAGTGTGCAGCAGGGTACAACAGAAAATTTAAACTTTAGCGTTTTTGACTTGTAAGTTCTCTGCCAGTTACTTAGCAATGTCGCTGAGCTAGAGAGATGGCATACCTGAGACGAAGTTTCTGATTTCTGAAATGACAGACTGGACCAGCTTCCTGAGTTTTCTTCCTGCTGTCACATTTTGTGATTCTTGAGTAACATATGCATCGAGCATCTACTTCTGGAACAAGCCCTTCTGGCTTAGAAGAAAAGTATGAAAGAAATATAAGATATATTCCCTGCAGTTCCAGAAGTTTTAATCTTGTGATCTTCCACAAACATAGCTGACAAGTGATGAGGCATGCACCCAAAGAAGTGGTACCTACAAGGGTCTTGCTTTGGGGGTGCCTTGATGATCAATGAGACACTATCAAGCATGTGGAGGATGGAGAGGTACTACATCCTGGACTCAAAGCTCTGCAGACCTGTGTTCCCACTTCTACTACAGCACCTGTTTCCTGTGCTGTGTGGTTTAAGTGATTAGACTTCTTAAGGTTTAGTCTGCTTATCCATCCCCATCAAATGAGAAGGTAATAATGGCCTTGACTAGTTTACTATTCAAAGAGTTAGAGATGGAATGTGTAGTGTGTCTCCTGGTATGTTGCAGGCACCTAAAAAATGGCAGACAAGATATGGAGAAGGGAGGAGATACAGGAAGTGGAGAAATGTGAGCGGTACAAACAAAGACTTTGGGTTGGGTCTTCCAGTATTTTGTTGCTGTTGGATTTTCAGTTGAATAAAGAAATTTGCACAATGTGGCATGCCTGTGTATCATTTACATCATGGAACTTCACGTTTTAGTGGGACAAACTGCCCCCCCCCAAAAAAAGAATGGAAATATAGTATTACTGTGATGTGTGCTTTTAATGTCTGGTGCACATTGAGAACTTATAGCAAGATGACCTGATTTAATCTGATGTGTTAGAAAGATGGTTCTCTAAGGGAGTGACCTCTGTGCTGAAATCTGAAGGATGTTCAATAGGAACTGATGAAGTGAGAGGAGGTATACACAGAAAGCCCTGACGAGGGAAGGAGGATGGCACATCCTCCTTAATAGTTAATAGTTAATACAACTAGAGCAAGAAATCAAGCAAGAGTGGTGCCATAGGGTCCAATGGGTGGAAAATCATGAAGGGAAAACATCAGCGTTGAGAGGGGATCCTTGCTAAACATATCTGTCAGGATTCTTGCTTATGGCAAGGTCCAGGGTGATCAAATATCAGCTGGGGGATGAGGAAGGATCAGCAAATCAGTGACATAATGGGGTGGAGATGGGCTGGAGGGAGTCTTGCTAAACCAAGACACAGCAAGAGTCGTGCTACAATAGACATCACAGTGTAGACTTAGAGAGCTTAGAGGAGCCTGACTAGAGTCTGGAAAGGGAGACAATCTTTGTCAGATGTAACTGCAATTTATTTTCAGTTAATATATCTGATTAGATAAGGAAAAACTGAATAACATCTTCCTAAATGTATGTACTACTTTTGTACATCAAGTCATAACACCCCCTAAAATATTTTTTCTATTATTCACATACTGTGCTACGTTCAAAATAATCAACATCTATAAGGATATTATTCACATACTGTGCTAAGTTCAAGTTTTCTATTATGCACATACTGTGCTAAGTTCAAAATGGTCAACATCTATAAAGAAGTTTCTTTAAAGTGTAGGGCTGTTTTCTGTGTGCTACACGGTTAAGGATAAACATTTGCAGGGTTTAGTTTTGCAATAGGTGTTGTCACAGGAGCTCTTTCCTTTGATGGGCATTGGGTCCTGTGCCATCCTTTCAACCAAACATATAATAAGACAGCATTATGCTTATGGAACTAGGGATGGAGCAGTGGACAAAAGAAATGTCCTATGTTCTCTAATGGAGCTCTTTCTTTTCTTCTTCAAATCACTACCAAGGGGCACCTGGGTGGCTCAGTGGGTTAAAGCCTCTGCCTTTGGCTTGGGTCATGATCCCAGGGTCCTGGGATGGAGCCCCACGTCGGGCTCTCTGCTCCGTGGAAAGCCTGCTTCCTCCTCTCTCTCTGCCTACTTGTGATCTCTGTCTGTCAAATAAATAAATAAAATCTTTAAAAAAAAAAATCCCTACCAAAAGCCTTTAGTTCTGATTGTAAAGTCCTGGATCTATCTTGGCAAACTCCAAACTTTATATTTATATTGTCCTTCATAGGCTTATTCTGATATTCATATGTGATCTTTGTGACAGTTCTCTGTGAAGTCGGGGCAAAAGAGGATAAGGATTAAGAACTTGAATTTTGTAGAGCACCTGGGTGCTACAGTCGGTTAAATGTCTGACTCGGGGCTTTGGT
This sequence comes from Lontra canadensis, assembly GCF_010015895.1. Lineage (NCBI taxonomy): Eukaryota > Metazoa > Chordata > Mammalia > Carnivora > Mustelidae > Lontra > Lontra canadensis. Next base: position 2,808,807 of record NW_022631109.1, on the reverse strand, counting down.
TTAGTTTGTGATCTCAGGGTCATGGAATCGAGCCCCACGTCGGGCTCTGTGCTCAGCGTAGAGTCTGCTTGGGACTCTCTCTCTCTCCTTCTGCCAACACCCCCCTCCCCCCCCTTTCTTTCTTTCTCAAATACATAAATAAATCTTTGTTTAAAAAAAAAAAAAGAAGAAATTGAGTTTTTTAGCAGACCAGCTGGGGTTCAAATTGTGGCTCTGCTATTCGTTAGTGCTTTTGTGCTAAGTACTTCACATGGATCATTTTAAACTCAAATATACCTCTAAGTGAGAAGTGTTATTTTCATCTGTGGAGGAGAAAATTGATGCACAGAGAGGTGAAGATGTTTTTCCAAGGGCACACACCTAGCTTTAAAATGTAAGGCAATGCTGTTTCTTAAGGTTAGCAACTTTCTCTTCTATAATAATTAAAAAATGTTTCATATTTTCCTGACTCTGAAATTCTACAAACCTCTTGAGGTAGACCAATCTCTGGGCCCCTAAATACTCTGCCTTATTAAAAACCAACAAAGTCTCCTGTTGAAAGATTTGCCTGGCCAGGGAAAACATTTTTTCTTGTTTCTTAATGGAAAATCAAGCCTCCTGATTAAAACAGAGTAATAGTTTCGAAAGCTTCCTCTTGACAGAGCATTTGCTTTCTCATTTCCTAATGAATTACTCCCCAAAGAAACTCATTATATTTCAAGGCACAAGCCTCTCCAGAGACCTCCCCACCTCCACCATTCACTTGCAAAAATGTTCATTATTTAGAAACCCCTAGGCCTTGCCAAATTCACTGAGTCCTCTCCTCAGCTTATCGATAACTCTTTGTTCTAAGTTATGATCAAGAGCAGCTTTGCCCTCAGATAAACAGGAAAGGAAACCTTCTCTTACAGAAGGGGAACATTTTGCCGACGTGATGAAAGGATGCAACTATTAATATGATTATGTTATTGTTTTATTATTATTATTAACATTATAATTACAGTTTAGTTAAATGTCTTGGCTCATTGGGGTGTACACATAAAAAGCTTTATTGTTTCTAACAAGAATTCCCGAGAATGCTCAATTGATCCCTCTCTCACATGGGAGCTGGTACCTTTCGTGATATCTAATTTCATAACATTTTAGGCTCTTTTTAGGTTATTAAAGGAATTTTATTTTGGTTCTTAAGGTTCAGACCTTTTAATTATATGACTTCAAATCCAAATCCAAAAGAAAACTCTCCTCTTCCTTTCCTCCTCGGCGCCAGCAGTCCCCCTCCCCTCCCACCCCCACAGGCTGTTACATGTAAGCAACTCATGGAAGCTGTTGGGTTTGAGGTATGGGGGTCTCTGTTCTCTTTTATACATCCCTCCCTTCATGATGGGAACCTCTTGGGTGTTGGCATGAGAAGAAAGAGTGGGGAGGATATGTAAGTTGGGTTTTTGTTTTTCCCTGGACAGCTTTGGACTACTTTCCTGCCTTGTTGATTCTGAGGGGGAAGTGAACTACTGGTCTTTTTTTTTTTTTTTAAGCTTTTATTTATTTGTATATTTATATATTTGTTTGTTTGTTTATTTGAGAGAGAGTGAGTAGGGGTGGGGGTAAAGAGCAGAAGGAGAGGGACACGCAGACTCCATTCTGAGCATGGAGCCCGACTCAGGGCTTGATCTCACAATCCTAAGGTCATGACCAAGGCCCAAATCAAGAGTTGAACGCTTAACTGACTGAGCCACCCAGGTGCCTTAGACTACTGCTGGTTTTAAGAGCCGTCATGCTGATGGTGGCTCAAATCCAAGCAGCCCCACTGGACACTGATTCTCAGCTCCTGAGTCACACTGATGGTGTCATACCACCTTCCTTTGCTGAGCATATTTTCTTGTACCACTTCTAAAACACTGGGGCCCAATCTCACCTACTCAGTGTGGTCTCACCTGTGATATCTCAGACACGATAAGGATCCATCTTCTACACCTGTCCATCCCACCATGCTATTTCTCCTCAAGTCTCTTTGCCCTACCCTGGAAGCATTGGACAGGTTAGTCTGACTGGTAACCATTGAGACATGTACCCCACTTCCCTTGCATTAGTTTCTTAGGGCTAGCCTAACAAATACCACAAATTGGTTGGCTTAAAGCAACAGAAATTTATTCTCTCGCTGTTCTTAAGGCTGGAAGTCCAAAATCAAGGTGTTGTCAGGGCCACACTCCCTCTGAGATTCTGAGTAGAATCCTTCTCTGCCTTGTCCTAACCTCTAATGGTGGCCATTGCTCCCTGGCATTTTTTGTCTTGGATCACTCCAATCTCTGCTTCCATTGTCACATGGCATTCTCCCTGTCCCCACAACATCTTCTTATAGGGACTTACTGGATTTTGGCAGCTTACTTCAGTATAATCTTATCAAAGTTAATTAATTAAACCTATTACTCTTACCTCCAAATATGATCACATTCTGAGGTCCTCAGGGTTAGGACTTCAAAATACCTTTTTTGAGGACACAATTATACCCATAACACTCCTTTTTCCAGGCAAATTTGGCAAATGATTACCTTGGCTTTGAGAATCAGAAATAGTCACATGATTTCTTTCTGCCCCAACTGGAACATAAAGAAAGGATGTAGAATTTCTCCATGAATATTGTATTATTCAAAACCAATAAACTTGTCTCCCCCTCCCATTATTTTTAAAACCATCTTGGGGTAAGGGGAGGGGGTTTAACTAGGTCTTCTGAAATGCTGCTTTTCAGCAAGACATGAAAAGAAATGGTTGGCCCAAGAGCTAGCAGGTCTGAACTTAGAATGTTGTAAGCTTATCAACTTTATCCTCACCTATGGGCTTTTGTTGTCAACCTGGGTAAACAACAAAAAAATTATATGTAGTATCTCACATCATCTTTTTATATTAACAATACTGATGCTGCTGCTGCTGATGATGATAGTGGTATTCACAAAATTTGTGTGTGTATAGTTATACCTGGTACTGCCATATACACTCATATTTAATTTTTGTACCATTTGCATATACTGTTATAGTTCATTTTTTTTACTGAGATACTTGTTTTTTTTTCTTATTTTTTAATTTTAAATGAATGTTAGCCTTATAGAAAAGTCACAAAAATAGAGAGTTTCCATCTGTTGCTTATCTCACTTCCCCTAATATTGAGTTATGTGATTTTAGTACAATTATCAAGATCAAGAAATCAACCCTGTACAACACTATGAACTAAATTATAAAATTTGTATGTATTTCACCAGTTTTCCCACTGGTATCCTTTTTCTATTCCAGAGTCTTATCTCGAATCCCAAATTGCATTTAATTTTTTATATTTTCTTAACTTCTTATAGTCTGTAATATTTGTTAGTCTTTCCATGGTTTTTACAACCTTAACACTTCTTGAGGAATATTGGTCAGTTGTTATATCAAATGTCTCTCAATCTGGGTTTTTCTCTTTCATTTTCTCCTGATTGGGCAGTCTGCACATAGGCGTTTTTGGAAAAAATACTGCTGAAATGCTTCTCTATCCTTCTTGTTGCTTGCTATCATGGGGTTCATGATATTGATATGTATTATTATTGGTGATACTGAGAGCTTTGTCAGTCCATAAAAGTGGTTCTGTTAGGTTTCTCCATTGTAAGGTTAGGATCTTTTCCCTTTATAGGAAGAAGTACCATGAGCCAGATACTTTGAGGCTGTGCATATCCTGTTTCTCTTCAAAATTGTACCTACTAATTTTAACATCCATCATGGCTCTTGTCTGCAGCATGTATTAACTATGGTGTAATGTTTATTTTCTACTCCCCTCTTCTTTTACATGTATTAATTGGAGTTCAATTGTAAGAATGTGCTGGCCTTTCTTCCCATTTATTTATTTATTTATTTAGTCAGGATAGGCTCAGGAAAAATAGTTATCTTTAAATTATGAGTTATAATTCAGTGTTGTCATGATTTGTTGTAGTTCAAATCATTCCTTCTCTGATATTAATGCGTGTGTAGATGTGACTTAGTAAATATATATATATTTCCTAACTATTTCCATTGAGAGGAACTGGACTCAATGTAACCCCAGTACCAAAGAGTACATTTAGCTCCTAATTCTTGGTTTCTAAACACAGTTTTACAATACGAGGAATTAAGAATCTTTGGAGAAGTCGTAGTTAACAAGGCTAAGACAAAGAAATGAGAAGATAACTCTGAGTAGGAAGTGTTAAAAAAGAAATTTGGGGCTTATTGAAAGAACACACAAACCAACTCTGAAGGAACTCCTAATGGTCACATTTAATTTTTTAACCAAGTTGTAAGGTAGACTTAATTATCCCCTTTATACAGATGAAGAATGACATACAGAAACATTAAGTAACTTTCTTGAGGTCACACAGTTAATAAGCAGCAGAAAAAACACTAATATGGAAGAATTTTTGTTGTTGTTGTTTTTACCTCAAGGCCTATCCTTTTAAACAAACTACAGTACTTTCTCTCCCAAGCAGGCTTAGATCAGTGCCAATTAGCCTTGATACAGTGTGTTGATAATTTTTCTCTCAGGGCAAAGAAAACTTTCTGCCTCCATTGACAAGGCTGAATTTTAAATTAATTATCCAGGTCAATTTGTAGAGAATTCCAATGAGTTCAATGCTCGTTTTAGAATAGAAATATGTATAGCATAACCAATTTTTTTTTTTTTTTTTTTAAAATTTGAAGCCACACTCCTGATTGGTGACCACAGATTTGAAGCAGATTCTTCCTTTAGCTTTGATTTCATCTTCAAAATTACTTCCTGTAGCTATGAGAGTTGAAGAACAGATGAGCATGCTATAATATTTTTGGTTTGCACTTTTTAAAAATTACTAATTGTCTTTATACATTTTATTTTAAATCTGGTATCAGTTTAATTCTGTTGCCATGTTTCTTCTCCTCCTCCTCCTCTTCCTCCTTCTAAGTCATGAGGACTTTTTCTTCTACTTTTAAAAATCTAACAGTTTTAGTGGGTAATGTTTCAGAACTGATCATTCTGAGTCATTTTTACCTAGTGTATAGTAAACTGTTTTTAATGAGTAGATACAGGTCTTGTTTTATTTTCAGAAAGTTTTCTTGGGTTATAGCTTTAAGCATTAGTTTTGTTTTATTGTTCTGACGTTTGGCCTTATGCCATCAATTATATGTATTTTGGACTTCCTTTGCTTGTTATTTATTTCAGCCACTTTCTCTCTGACCAGTTTTACATATTTATCTAATGTTCATTCTCGGTTGGTTGTCTGGTTTGCTTGAATTTTCCAAATTAAGTATTTTTCATTATTTATGTCAACTTTATTATTTTTTTTTTACAAGTTTTAATGTATGGAGAAATGGAGAACATTGTACAGAGATCTCATACACTGCAATCCAGTTTTCCCTATGATTAATATCTTACATTAGTTCGGCATATGTATTGTAATTAATGAATCAGTACTGGAAGACAACTCATATTTGTACTTCATTCAGATCTCCTTAGTTTTTGCCTAATACCCTTTTTCTGTTCCAGGATCCCAAACAAGGTACTACATTGGATTTAGTTGTCATGTTTCCTAGGCATCTCTGGACTACGAGAATTTCTCATGTTTTTATTGTTTTTGATGATGATAGTAGGTCAGGTGTTTTGTAGAATGACACTCTATTTGTCTGGTGTTTTGTTTTGCTTTTTTTCCAAGGGAAGACTGGGGTTATGAGTTTTGGGGGGAGGAAGACCATGGATATAAAATGCCATTTTCATGACATAATTTTAAGGGTACATATAACAAACATGTTTTCTCAGTTGATTTTGACCTTGAACACTGAGATAGTGTTTGCCAGATTTTTCTACAATGAAGCTGTTCTCCCCCCACTCATTCATACTGTAGACTCTAGGAGGAAATCACTGTGCTTCCCACACTTAAGTTTGTTATTTGATTACAGTCCTGGAGGATAGAGTAAGTCCACAAATTATTTGGAATTCTAATGCACACATTCATCTCTTCCATTCATTTAATTATACCATTGTTTATTTATATCAGTATGAGCTCATGGGTATTTATTTTATACTATGGGTATACTTTATGCTTCTTTATACTATTGTTTATAGTACATTGCTTCTTTACTTTTTTGCTCAAATTTTTTTAGCTTTGGCCATTGGGAACTCTTTCTGTTGTCTCCTCTGTGCCTTTGACATACCACCATAAAATTGTTTGTGGGGGATCTACTAAAGCACTTCCTTAGGGACATTACCACATGCTCCAGACTAATCTAATGTTTACCCCAGTCCTTGAATCAATCATTTCTTCAAGTAGCTCTGGTTCCTTTTATTGGAGAACAATAGTAGAAACCAAAATCATGGTACTAGGTGTCCTTGTTGCTACTGCAGTATCATTGATTCTAGGCCATTTAAACTGACAAAAGGAATATATATTGTATATACACATATCTATAAAATTTTTTATGTAACCTATCTTCACTTTATTAAGCTACACATGAGTTGTTACTGATGTTTCTTGCTCTTATCAATTATCAGCAGGCTCCCCTTGCATGTGAGTAAACACTTATTCTAACTCTTATGTCCAAGGGATCTGAATTTCACTATCTGCCATCCATTTACTTAATTGTTCAGTTGTAGTGTACATGTGCAACACTCTGAAGATTGCTAATCCATATCCCATGGGAAGGAACTTTGCCAGCCAGAACACAGTGTTTATGTGAAGTGACAGGCTGCCCTCACTTCCAGAGTTACTTAGGGCAGCACCTTCCTCATCCACTCCCAACACTAAAGTTGTTTCATATATTTGTAATATGGTTAAATTCTTTTGTGCCATGCTACATTTCATTCAGTGATCCTGAGATGTCCTAATTAAAAAAAAAATAAAGTTTCAATCCTTGTGCTGTAAATTTTATGGGTTTTGACAAACGCATAATGACATATATCTACCATTACATTATCACACAGAGCAGTTTCTCCATTATATGAATACACCCTGTGTTTGATCTATTAAATCTTCTTCTCATGGACATCTGGCAACTGTTGGAGGAGGTCCTCAAGAGGACATGACCCCCAGTTGAACCACAAGCTCATCCTCACCCGTATCCTTGGAATGTGTTCCACCTACCATTCCACAGCTGGAACTGTTTCAAGGATGCAGCCTTGAGAGAGTAGGGTATTGAGACAATCTGGACTGAATATGAGCCTGAACCCAATTAAGGTCTCTATATAAACTTTTAAGATTCTTGCAGGTAGCTGGGGAGATTTTCTTATCTTGGAGCTGCTCAAGACAAGCCTCAAATATAAGTCCCCTTGCTTACTAAACCTGCCACCTACCAATCTGGTATGCCCTGCCTCTTTCTTCTTCCGTCCCTTGCCTTCTGTGAACTGGCATCAGATTCAGATTACAACTGGGAAGCTCCCAAGTTTCCAGCCCACCAGCAAGTGATCTTTTTACTGTTTTCATAATTGCACCTTTTTCAGAATGTCATATACTTGGAATTATAAAATAGGTAGCCTTTTCAGACTGACTTCCTCAGGCATGTGCATTTAAGCTTAATCAATGTCTTTTGTAGCTTGATAGCTCATTTCTTTTTATCAATGGATACTATTATTTTTATATTATTATTATTCATATTCAATAATATATATTCATATATTATTATTCATATGTTATTCATATATTATTTGGATATACCAGTTCGTTAATTCATTCACTTATTGAAGGATATCTTGGATGCTTCCAGTCAGAGCATTATGATTAGTTTTCACAAATATTCACATGCAGGTTTTTACATAGACATAAGCTTTAAAATAAGTTGGGTAGATACCTAGAAGGGAGATTGTTAGGTCATATGGTAAGACTATATTTAACTTGGCAATAAATCACCAGACTGTCTTCCTCGCTAGCTGTGCCATTTTACAGTCCCACCAGCAATGAACGAGAGTCCCTATTGCCCCACATATTTTCCAGAATTGGTATTTAGCCATTTTATTAGGTGTATCATGGTATGTTAAATATTGTTTTAATTTGTAACTCCCTAGTGACAAATGAGGTTGAGCATCTTTTGATATGCTTATTTGCTATCTTTTTATCTTCTTTGGTGAGACATCTGTTCAGATAATTGCCTATGTTTTTAATAAACTTCAATTTTTAGAGTAATTTTAGGTTTATACAAAAATAAGGTGGAAAGTGTAGAGGGTTCCTATATATGCCCTCTCCTTCTCACAGGTTTCCCCTATTTTTAACATGCTGTGTTATTGTGGAACATTTGTTACAATTGATGAACCAGTATTGATACATTATTATTAAGTACAGTCCATAGATTACATTTGGGTTCACTCTTTGTGTTATACAGTTCTGTGAGTTTTGATAAATGAGTAATGTCGTGTAACTCCCATTATGACATCATGCAGAGTGGTTCCACTGCCCTAAATATACCTAAATATCCACCTATTATTCCCTCTCCTCACTCCCTGAAAAACAGGTAACCCCTGATATTTTTACTGTCTCCATAGTTTTGCATCTTCCAGAATTTCACGTAGATGGGATTGTATATTATGAAACCTTTTCAAACTAGCTTCTTTCAACTAAGCAGTTGTGTGTAAGGTTCTCCTCCATGTATTTTTGTGACTTGCTAGTTCATTTGTTTTTATTGCTCAAAAATATTCCATTTTAGGGATACCCATTTAGGGATACCCGAGGAACCTTGAATACTTACAAATTTAGGCAATTTTGAATCAAACTGCTGTAAACATTCTAGTTAAGGTTTTTGTGTCGACATAAATTTTTAGCTCCTTTGGGTAAATAGCTGAGTGTGATGGTTGAATTGTACAGTAAGTCTAACTTTGAGTGTTCAGTTTTGGAAGAAACCTCTAAACTGTCTTCCAAAGTAGCTGTGCTATTTTGCATTCCCACCAGCAATGAATGAAGGTGCCTGCTGCCCCACATCCTTGCCAGCACTTGGTGTTCATGTATTTCCAACGCTGGGTTTTTGTCCTCACATTTCCAAATGTTTATTTGAAGATTTTTAATTCATTTTTGAGTGTAGTGTTACAGTTTTGTCAGCTTCATGGTTGTCTTTTTGGAAGGAAGAGAGAAATTTTGCCAGCTGAAATGCTTTGATTCATCTTTTCTATTTTTATTTCTGTAGCTTTTTATGAATACAGTCATATTTTTTGCTATTTCTATTCATTTTTTGTTTATTTTTATTTTTTTAAACATTGTTCCTAGCTCAAGAATTCTATTTTCTTTTGTCCTCTTCTGTGCAACTCCTTCTATGAATGGGGCTGTCGTGGTAGTACGAAGGAGGGGATGATGAGCCCTATTTTTCTTTTGTTTGTACAATCCTTAATTTCCCCTCTCCTTTTTTTCTTTATTTTCTTTTGCTGCCTCATTCCTAAGCAGTACCACCCATCCTCCATATATCTGAAGCAATATTTCTACATGATGGCCACTCCCTGCCATGTCCCTTTGCTGTAGCCAGTGCTGTGAGCCATCAAGTTCTGACCTGTGTTCACTATATTGGCATTTAATATTGGACTTTCACTTTCTCAGGGGATTTGTCTGTGCTTTTTCTGTGTCCTTCATACTCTTCTTTTCTTCATGAATTTCTTAAGCCTCTTCTATTCTGTTCTCCACATCTACAGGCTTATAGTAATGGGTAGGAAGCCTGTCAGAATTTTTAAATCTACTTACAATTAATTTGAAGGTGATGCTACTTTTTATCTTGTACTAATGGTAAATGCATATTATTTTCATTGTTGTTAAGAGTTTCATGGGGAGGGTGTCAGGAAGATTTGAAATCTGGTGTTACCACTGTCTTTAAACCACTAGCTTTGAATTGAAAGTGGAAATTTCAAAACTCCAGGAATGATTTGTCCTAGATACAGTTTTATCGGAAGGTTATGTCCTGAGCTTTCAGACTGAGGCTGGGAGCCCTATATTGCAGTACAACAAATGGAAAAGTGAAATATTTGAAATGAAATGAAGAAAAGAGGCACGGTCAGATGGACAGATGGGTAAAGAGAAACATTTGGGTAGATAGATACATTGTTAGGATATATATTAGAGGCAGAGGGGTGGTGGAGAACTTTTCCTCTTTGTGAGGGATTAGCTGGTCCCATCCATTAACTGTACAGTAGGGGATTAAAAAGGAGGAAATTTCCTATCAGAGAGAGACTGATTCATGGTGTCTCTCTGTCTGCTAGTTGCAGTTAAGCCAAATGATATTGGCAATTACTGCGAACAAAAGGGTGAAAACAATTAGCAAAAAGTCAAAGAAAGAAGTTATTAGAGAGAGGAAAACATTTTGGAGCATTCATCCCTCTGTATGGGTGGTATATATTAAGTAAAGTGGTAGAGGTGTTAGATTTGACCGGTGCGTCAGCTCTGGAGAAGATTCATACCCGTGTCCAAAAGTTTCTGGACTGCTAAATTGGTAGACTTTCCTGGCATTGCCAGTGGGTGGTGATAAGTGCATTATGGCTGAGTGGGGGTGGACATAGAGGGAGGGAAAAGTACAAATAAGGCAAAGGGGACCTGGGGCAGTCTGCATTCCCACTATTTGGAAGACAGGAATTTTCCATGAGTGGGAAGGACACCATGAAAGGCAGCAGAGCTGAAGATACCTTGTGAGTTCCCTAAATGAGCAGCCATACCAAGCAAGGGAATTTAGGCAGAAAATAGAGTAGCCCCTCTGTGGCATGGAGAAAAAGAGGAGTCATTCCTCTGCAGGGATCTAAGTTTAGGGATCTATTCCAAGAGGAGCTTCCATGAACCCCTAAATAACCCAAATATGTGTTCCAGAAGATTCCAGCGTTTTTTCCCAGCAGCTTAGGGTCAGAAGCCATCTAATGCTACATGAGGAATTGGGGGTGAGTACAATGGAGAAGCAGACAACAAGCCTGCTTGTCAATTAGCCTGAGTAGTTAACCTCAGAAACAGATGTTGTCTTCTACAGGGAGTGGGGAAGGAAAGTGTTCAGGGCCATTCCCTCCATTTGCCATCTCCGTAACACAAACACCCACGCTTCTACTGGCAAGTCTTCGGAAATTTCTGGTAGTGGACAATTGATGTGTAAAAGATAACAATGATACTCCAGGGCAGACCACTTCAAGCAAGAAGTGAAGAGTTTGGGGTTGAGAATTATGTGAAGAGAACAATATCGAATCAGTTGCTTTTCTTCCCCACTCATGTAGTTTGTAGACAGCAGAAGCAAAACAGAGTTATTGCCTGTTATTCATAGTTAAATAAATGAAATCTTCCATGTACATTACATTCCAGAATTGACTCTCTCATTCCTTGTTACTAAGCCTAAAATTCTGCCACCAAAGATTCATTTCCTTTAAATTGGAAAAATGACTAAAATCTGTCCTGTGGACCCTCCCATGTTTGTTGAAAAGGATGAAAACAATGTATACGATTACCACTGTAAGTTGTTAAAAACTGGTAACACTATCAAATACTAATAATAGAAATAAATTATAATCTATAATTACCAACTAAACCCTGATGTCTTCGTTAAGAGGGGTCTTCTGTATGTTTCGCTAAGACACTTTCCTTTCTGTTTTAGCTACTTTGTTTCTCACCCCTCTGACAAATGTGAACTAATATGGAGGACTCAAAGAACCAGGAGAAGAGGAGACAAAGGGAGGTTGATTAAGGGTGGATTATAGGTAGAACACTATTTCAAAGCATGTATGGCGGGTAACAAAAGAAAAACTCTGTAACAGTTTAAAAAAGAAAGCAAAAACAACAAACTGATATCTTTTCCTCTTAATCCAGCAATAATAACCCTTTATCGCCTCATCACTTATAGCTATGATCCCTCCTGAATCTAGGTTGCCTACTTATCTATGTTAGGTATCTTTGAGAGGTCCTTAAACTTCTTTGCACTAGATTTTTTTTTTTGAATACTTAATGTGTGATAGGCACTATTTTAAGAACTTTACATGTGTCATATTATTTTAATGCCTACAATGAATAGGTAGGTTTTTTTTTTTAACTTTAGGGAAGAGAAACTGAGGCACAGAGTGATTAAATAACTTGCTTGTCACAGCTATTAAGTAGTACGCATAAAATTGAAAATCAAGAAGAGGTCCAGCTCCAGACAATTCTCAATTATGAACTTAAACTGGTAACTTTTGTGGTCCATTTTCCTGTTTCTGGCCAGAGGTATTTGTAAGCCATCATTTTTAGGTGATAATCCAATTGCCTCTAAAATGAAAATTTGTTTCTGCTCTTACTTGCCTGTTCTCTCTCTCTCTCTCTCTCTCTCTCACATGCACACACACACACACACACACACACACTCAAGCATTACTAACTTCTTTTGATTTTGGAAAAGATGACTAGGACTTTTGGTCCTTTAATCCTTCTGTGCTCAATGAATTATGTGTGTTTTAACCCTGGATTTATTTTAACTTTACAAATGATACAACTTAAAGACTCTGATTGCCATCCATTTGAGAGCACTGTGAAGAATTATTCCATGCAAGGCCACCATTTATTAGCTCTGTGTGTCCTTGGTTTAGTATAAACTTTCTAAGCTTCAATTTCCTTTTCCTTAAGGAGAGAGAATTCTACCCACTTTACAGGTGTTTGTGAAGATTATATAAGATGCCGTATATAAATTCTAAGGAATTTTGTAAATGGATGGTGCATCTGATAACTAATTTGTCTTCTATTCCCCATATGATCTCTTCATTTCTCCTTTAAAAAATGAGATTTCCCTTGGTGTTTCATCCCCTGTCACTACTCTAGAGTTTAAGTAGATAACCTAAGTTCCTCACATAGTAACTTCATCAGAGAACTAAGAAATATGTATTTGAAAGTAGAGAAAAATGAGGCCAAAGAGTCACACAGGGGAATTGGAACCAGAGGCAGTTCTAACTCATAGTCTAAATCCATTTTATTTAGATTATAGTGTTCACTTTTCTCATCTCTGTTTTTTCTTTCATTTCATCACACAGTATTTTCATCTCTCTTCCAAGCTAAAGAAGGAAAGAAATGGAAACAAAAATTAATTCAAATCTCAGTTGAATGGAGTCTTTTTTCATCAATTTTCAGAATTCCATGTTCTGTGTTTATATACAGAGTGTGAATTGGTAAGAATCTAAGTTTGTGTAGGACTTCACTGTTATGTGTCTTTACATCATTAGGTGTTATGTGTTTTAGAACACTCATTACATTCACTCTTCAGTATAATTCCTCTCAATAATTTGTTTTAAGACATATCAAGTCGATGGAATCATTCCTATTTTACAGATAAAGATATAGAGGCTCCAGGAAATTGGACAGGATACACTGCTGGCTGAGTGTTCCCAGATGGTTTAAGAAAGAGACAAGTGAGAGGAAAAAGATCCTTAAAGATAAATCAGAATTCTACTCCTTTTCACCTCAAGTATGACTATTTACTGCTTAATCAAAACTATTCAATTAAGAGTATCCAGCCTTTGACCAGGGAATTTATAACACACGATACCTGATTGTTGCCCTGAAGTATATAGCACTCACGTGGCCAGTGATTTCTCACCTTGTCCAGGATTTTAAGGTCAGTTTGAGATGATCCTTTGTTTGGTCAGTGGTAGGTGTCTGCCCATGTATCTGCTGGAAATACCCTGGGGAGAAGAGAATTCGGTAGAAAGGAAGTGATTCTCAGTATGTGATAGATAATCATCACATTCACATACATTTGAGCATTTGCATACATTATTTAGTAATTAGCATATCTAATTGCCTTATGACATTAGGAATTAGCTTGCCTGTTTGCTTTGCTTTACTGCTTAGTGCCATTACCAAATGTGTCACTGGAGTCCACATGTCCCCACAGAGCTTTGCCTGTGCTCTGGGTTTCCCTTAACTCACAAAGGGCTCATCGTATACAAGAGGTGATTTCAGGATTTCAGAATCATCTCCGACCTGTGAAATCCTTGAAGGGGGAGCACATTCTATTTTGGTAATTTCCAGAGAGATTATAAATCATGGTGATTATAGTGCATGGTAATAGAAAATAATTAGAGTTTATACTTAATGAATATGTATGCCTTGTGGCTATTACATAATCCTAAAAATGATCATCATTACCTGACAACAGATCACACTCTTTTGCTGGTATATGCAATGTTCTAGCCCCCAAAGGTGATGAACCACAAAATAAGGTACATGTCGGGTAGACTAGGTCAGTCACAGAGAACTTCAGGGGGAGCAATGAATCTTAAATATTTCTGATAGAATGATAACCTAGTGGTTGAGGTGTTGGATTATATCCAGGGAAAGTTGCTTCATTGGCCTTCATGCAATCTGATAGGCAGATATTACCTTAGAAGTAGAAGTCTTAAGCCTTCTATTTCATAATTTTATGAAATATAAGAAGCCTCTCTAAGGTGGTGATTAATTAATGTGGCAACTTGAATGTCCCACAGGATGCCCAGATAGCTGATTAAACATTATTTCTGGGTATGTCTGTGAGGATGTTTCTAGAAAAGATTAACATTTGAATTGTTGGGCTGAGGAGAGCATATTGTCCTCTCCAGTGTGGGTGAACATCATTGAATCCACTGAGGGCCTCAATAGAATCAAAAGGCAGAGGAAGGTCAAAACTGCTCTCTGCCTATCTCCTGGAGCAGAAACATCAGTCTTCTCCTGCCCTGGTTCCCAAGCCTTCAGATTCTGACTGGAATCTTTACCGTTGGCTCGCCAGCTCTCGGGCCTCTGAACTACACCACCAGCTTCCCTGAGTCTCTAACTTGTACATGGCAGTTCATAGAACTTACCAGAAGCTATAATCATGTGAGCCAATCCCTTATAATAAATCTCTTTCAAGATATTTTTATAGTTAGGTAGATATAGGTACATAGATCTAAGGAGTTAGATAGGAGATTATCTCTTTTTGTCTTCTATTGGTTCTGTTTCTCTGGAAACCCTGAATAATGCGCTAATATACCAAGGTTCCTCAGCTTTGCACATTAAGAAACTTGGACTTATCAGTACAGCTGAGTTGAGTTGTTTCATGAAGACTCATTCATGCTGAATGAGCTCACAAGAGAGTAATGAATATGTACCAAAATGAAGTTGATTAGTCAGTCTTTTGGATAAATAAGACATGGTCACCTTGTTGGAAAATAATAATCAGAAGCTAGCTTGATGATTATAGATTCATAATAAAAATTAATTATAAGAATGGACAATTGAATGTTATAATTGTTTTCTGTGCTATACTGTCCCTGAGGAGTAAGATATTAATTTAGAACCCTTCTTTTTGATCAGAATTTGAGTCCATATTTATAAAACATGGCTAAGAATTTATTTTCAAATGTGTGACATTATATAGATAGTCAACAACTTTGGTTTGAGTAGCATCAAGTCTTGATTTGGCCTGGGAATTTTTCTTTCCATTTAAAATAATTGTGTATCACTGCTGTGATGCTTCTTGTGTTGGTTTTATAGATTCCCTCTGAAAAGTTAGAAATATTTTAGGAGAATCTCATTACTGTCTCATTCCAATGCCCAGAAATCTTTAGGAACAGTTGTAATCAACAGAAGTAGATGGAAAAGTTGAGAATGTCACCATTGTAAGTCTCTAGCAAGCTTGAGAGTAAGGACTTGTAGGTAATAATGAACCATGTAGGTGAAGAATTTAAGATCAGTGTGGTCTGAACAAATTAAAATACAGTCAAGAGTTATGAGATCAATTGGATAGATGTTGGGAAAGGCATTTTGGAGGTAGCCAGTCGTACATTCTGGAACGTAATAGTAAGGTAAAATTCAGTTTGGAAAGTAGAAGTTGTAAAGCCTGGCATAGGGAGGAATGAGGCATTCTTAGGTCAGTCATGGAACATTGACTGACTGAGTGCCACTTTCTGTCTTCAGTCCTCTGCTGCGTCCTGGGGACATAGAACTGAATGGCAGAAGGAAGCTCCCTGCTAGATAACGTAGAGGGGAAGATGGACATTGAGCAACTACTTAAAAAACCCATCAAATAATCATCACTGTGAAGTGCTATAAAATAAAAGTTTAGAATTCCATGACAGGGTATCACAGTGAGAGTCTGTGGGGGTCTGGGTTCTGAAGATACTTTCTGGTATAATAGAATAATAGATTAATTTGCATATAATTATGAATCTGCAATTACCAGTGGGGGGTTAGAATCTCTAAAAGATGAAGTAAGATACTGTTACTTACTGTGTTACTTACTGCAGACTCAGAGGATCAGATAATCTTCTTTCATTTTCATTTTTTAATATTAGTAGCATAAGCTGGTGTCCTTGGGTAAATGTTTGAGACTCAGTGAATGTTCTGAGGTGTCTGGGTGATAACTGGCCTCCCTGGGATTCCAAGCTATATCTGACTTGAGTACAGTTACTTAATGACCCGATACATAAGACAAATTCCAAATGCCTATTTTGAGACTTATTTACTTTTATAAACGTAGATGTGTGTCCTAGGCAGGCATGTGGAAGATTGAACATTAATGAACTGTACCTGAAAACTGAGTAAAATTGAGGGGGGACACAGAGTATTTTGGTCCTCATTCATTCATTCTGTAAATTGTCATCTGTGCCAAAATGTGTGGCCAAGGTTGCAGTGGGATTCCAGAGAGTGTGATGTTAATAAACCATTTTCTCTCTTCTCCTGGGTTTGAAATGTCACCAGAGCCCTGAGATGCAATAGAGGATTTTAATGTACATTCAGGTGTATGATTCTATTATCATTCTGATTATTATTATCATTATTCACATCCTATTAGCTTTTCAACTTGAGCTAATGTGACATTTCAGTGCTATGGAAAATCAATGAGGCAAAAATTTCTCATGCTACCACAAACAATTACTGTTGATTTAAGTACAAGGACTAAATACCACGTGGACAATATGGATAAAGAGATTAAAATGCACACACATACATACCATCCATTATTGAGAATCTTTTAAGTGGCTTTCAAAGTTAGTGTTTTCTGCTGGGAAGAAAAGATTCCCTTATTGAATGACTATAGCCTGAACTGAAACTTGCTTTCAGTGTAATTAGCTATATCCTCACTTCTGATAATGATACAAAACTTCGGGTTTAATTAGCCTCTAATTGCTGTTTTAAATTGTCTCCTGCCTCACACTTTGCTTTCTGTGCCATCTCATTCCAGTTTTGTGTGTGTGTGTGTGTGTGTGTGTGTGTGTTTAAAATTTTTTCCCCATTTTCTATTTTTGTTCCTGTGTCAACACCACAGTACTTAACAAGTGAGTCACAAAACTTCTAACAAACAGGGTGGTCCTACCAAGGATATATGGTGTTTTTCAAGAAGCTTCTCTGACAAAGATTTTGTGTGACAGAGAGTGGCTGTCCAGCACATTTTCAGTTTCTCCTGGGGAACAACTAGCTCATGTTTCCCTCCAGGTAGGGATGACCACGTGACCAAGTCCTGGCCAGTGGAATGTGTATAGAAGTGATCCTGGCTCATCAAACCTTTCACATGATCTTCCATTTTCTTTCTTCCCCTGTCTCCTGGATGGATGTTGATGTCCAGGTCACCATGAGGGTCATGTAATCTCCAAGCCCTGCTATGCTACGTGGGGGCTCTCTCCTCTGCCTCTACCTCCTGGGTTTCATTATTCGAGTGAGAAACGGTTTTCTATTGAGCTAAGCTGCAGAGACTCACGATACACCAGTTTTAGCAGCTGATGTTACCTTCATTTGATAATGCCTCCCATTAACCGTGGGCTCATGTTTTTCTTTACCCTCTATCAGTGAAGGTTTTCCAGAGTTGGGGGAGGCTAGCAAGACCTAGGTCCATTGGCCATTCATGCAGGCTGGAGACTTGGGCAGAATTTCTTCTTCTGCAGGAAAACCTCAGTTTTGCTGTTAAGGCCTTTTCACCAATTGCATGAGGCCTTCCCATGCAATTGAGATCATCTTCTTCAAGCCAACTGCAGGTGTCAACTACATCTACAAACCACATCTCCTTCCACAGAAACACTCAGATTAGTGTCTATAACTCTATCAAACTAAGGGAAGGAAAACTTTGCTTAAATCCAGAAGTCTAAACTCTTAGAAATTATGTAAGAGCTTATTCTTACTGTAAAAGAAATGCTAAATAGAAAACTTTATTGCAAGTACAGAATTTTCCTATCACAAAAGACATCTACATGCTAGAAGTTACTAAATAAAATCAACGCTAGTCAGCCAGATGTATGCTGTGAATAAAGCTGAGCATAAGACTAGTAATGGTGTATGAAAAATTGGAGGAGGTCATTGAATTGAAAGGTTTACAACATTGTGGGGAGGAGTGGGGAACAAAACCATATGTGGGTTGGTTACAGAATTTTCTAACCTCTAAATAGTAACATTTCTTTTTTTTTCCCCCCTA
Organism: Lontra canadensis; assembly: GCF_010015895.1. Taxonomy (NCBI): domain Eukaryota; kingdom Metazoa; phylum Chordata; class Mammalia; order Carnivora; family Mustelidae; genus Lontra; species Lontra canadensis. The sequence goes on along the minus strand of NW_022631109.1, from coordinate 2,790,492 downwards.
AAAATATTCAAACTCTTGGAATTGGATGATTCCATTGGGATTGGAGAGTCAGGAAATCCACAGGGGTTTCAACCTGGAAACATGGAAAATATGGAGAAGTGGGAGATAGGCAGAATCTGCTGTCCATGCAAATGTAATTCAGGTATGGATAAAATGCAGTGTAAACTGGTAGTATGAGGGAACGTGGATGAAACTTCCATGTCTCAGTCTTATAAGATGGTGCTTTCAAATCATGTGAACAACCGACAAACACTGTTTGATGAGAGTCATGGAATGAGGAACAACGTAACCTTCAAGTGCCTGCCCTGCCCCTCACAGCCTTTGTAACCTTGAACAGTAACATTTTAAGCCTCAGTTTCCTCACTTGTCAATTAAGGGGATTGTGTACTATGATCCCCAAAGTACCCTCAGCTATAACATTTGTTAATTCTCAAACTATCTCCTCTGAGGAGAGGTATATGCTTCCACTCACTTCCTGGTTGTAGCAAAGTATTGAAAAGTCATTTAGAACTTAGCCACCCTTTAAAAATACCTATGGGGGGGTGCCTGGATGGTTCAGTTGGTTAAGCAACTGTCTTTGGCTCAGGTCATGATCCTGGGGTCCTGGGATCAAGCCCCATGTCAGGCTCCTTACTCAGCAGGGAGCCTGCTTCTCCCTCACTGTCTGCCTGCTACTTCGCCTGCTTGTGCTCTCTCTCTCCCTGTCAGATAACTAAATTAAAAAAAAAAAAATAGTACCTATCAGGAATAGCAATAGCATCTACTAATATTTACCAAGTGTACTTAGGTGCCTGGCACTTTATACTCAGTATCGTGTCATCATTACACTATTCCAATAAGGTGTGGAAGATTAAAGTCAAGATGCAACCACTTACATCAGTGGCTGAGGTCAGACCGCTGAATAGTGGCAGAGCAGGCGTCCACTCCCAGGCTTCCCAATGCCAGGGGCCTTAACCCCTCCGCCACACCATGCTAGATCGTCCTCTCAGCCTTTACCCCGATTTCGTGCCGGATGTGGCCGAAGCACTGCTGTCTGCCTTTCTTTCTGCTCATCTCGGCTCCCTCCTCAAGAAGCCATGTTCATACCTGCTCCTTATTTTGTCCGTTCGTCTCCTTATTTCCCTCCCCATCCCCTTGCATGAGTCCCACCTGCCTGGGCCTCTGGTTAATAATGACAGCTGGAAGCTTCCTGCTTGCAGCTAGGTTTTCTCTCTGGCTGTTTCCCAGCTGCTCGATGTGCAGCTTGGAGTTTGTGAGAGGAGCAGAGGGGCAGCTCACAGATGGAAACTTGAGAACCGGCTGGCATCCATTCTCCCCTTTCCTTGAGACATGTTTGCAATTGGCTACACAATTTAGAGAAAAAGAGAAAAGTTGAAATGAAACACAGTAAAATAGAAAAGCAGAGAGATTGCTTCTGAAAAGTGGTTACATTGCCTGGGTCAGTGTCCCCTCCGAAAAAGCTAATGGCATCTTCCCTGAAAAAGGCTCTTCCCTGTCTTTCAATAAGAAAAGCTCTTTCAGGACCATAAACAACCCTCTTCTGCTCACCCAGGGTCACCCCTCCTCACTGCATTCCTCATTTATTGTCAGATGCTCTATCCTACCAGGGATCCTGTGGCTATGGGCTATATTGATGGAGTGATGCCTTCGTCTGTTTTCTTTCATCAAATGCTTTTACAAATGGACTCTTCAGGCTGGTTCTTAGGGCTAAGATCTCCATTCTGGAACTCCAGTGCTTGCCACCTGACAAACTCTTGTCTGAGAGGCTCACTGTGAATTCCAAGTGTAAAAGGTTATAATAGGGATGCCTGTGTGGCTTAAATGGTTCAGTATCTGTCTTTGGCTCAGGTCCTGAACTCAGGGTCCTGGGATGGAGTCCCACATCAGGCTCCTTGCTCAGTGGGGAGCCTGCTTCTCCCTCTGCCCTCCCCCCTGCTCATGCTCTCTCTCTCTCTGTCTCTTTCTCTGACAATTAAATAAATAAAATCTTTAAACAACATAAGTTACTAATAAGACCCATATATCTAAATTTTACAAGTCTGCATGGTAATTCTTTTTTCTCCAATTCATAATAGTCTAAACCTGTATCTTAATTGATTGTGAGGCATAAAATTTCTTTACCAAGTTTCCCTCTTCAAATATGTCTGAGAATTCAGGAGAGTGTCTAAATATTGCAAAAATCTGTCCTGATTGTCACTATTTTGCTAGTCACCTCAGCCACCTTAGGGCTTGTTCGTTATTGTCTCTGCAGTCTGAAATATGTGTCCCCTTGTCTTTGCATGCAGATTCATTTTCTACTGTTGCTATAACAAAGTACCCCAACCTCCTGGAAGTAAAACAACACATATTTATTACAGTTCTGCAGGTCAGAAGTCAAGTACAAATCTTACTGAACTAGCATCAAGTTATCAGTGGGGCTGTAATCTTTTTCGGAGGGTCAAGGGAGATCCACTTCCTGCTCATTAATGTTGCGGACAGATCCAGTTCCTTGTGACTGTAGGGCTGAGGGCCCTGCTTTCCTCCTGGCTGTTAGCTGAGGCCATTCTTAGCTCCTAGAAGCTGTTACATCCCTTGGCTTATGGCCTCTTTCCTCTATCTTCAAAATCAGCAACAGTGGGTCCAGTCCTCACCTCAGATCCATCTGACCCACTTTTCTGCCTTCTTCTTCCATGTTTAAACTCAATGACACCATTGGGTCCACGTGGATCATCCAGGATAATCTTCCCACATCAAGGTCCTTAACCCTAACAACTTCTGCAAATTCTCTTTTTCCGTGTAAGGTTACATAGTCACAGATTCTGAGCATTATGGTGTGGACCATTGGGGCCATTGTTCTGCCTCTTCCTATTACTGAGACATCAGCTCTAATGTCACTCTCAGAGGGGCCTTCCTTGATCATAGAAAATATTGTTTACACAGCAATGATCATTGCCTGCATTTATTTTGCTTATTGTTTTTAATTGTTTACTGTCCATGTCTCCAACTAGAGTGAAAGCTCCTTAAGAGGGGTCTTGTTCACCGCTATAGTCCAAACACCTGAATAGTTATTGGTACATAATCACTATTCAGTAAATGTTTACTGAGTGGACAAAAGCGTACGTAAATGGAAATGCTCTCGAGCCCTCTGGTGGAGAGGATTCTGGTTTTGAGTCTTCATACTCTTCCTAAGTTTTTCCTTGTCCAAGATGGTTGACAAAATGTCCACCGTCTTCATCAAACAACTCCTTCTGCGCAGGGCATTAGAACATCATTTTCCCAGGGCAGGACATTTCCCAAAGTCTGAGTTTTTCAGTCCAGGAAAATTACTTGTAGACAACTTCAGTAGACAATACAGATAGGACTTCAGTCTTCCCTACCAGATTCTCTGTACATCATGCGGTAAAGATGTCCTCTCAGCACTTCCTCTTTCAGTGGGTAACAATAGCTAGCTCATGCATATCCCTCAAGAATTTACATGTATTTGTGGGGAAAGTATAGTTTTACCCTTATTTAGGAAAGATACCTTTCCTTTCTTTCCCAAAAAAAGAAATACACTATGCAGTATAGTTTAGCTCTCCGTTATCTCTTTTTTTTCCTGAAAAAAGAAACGTACTGTGTAGTATAGTATAGCTACCCGTTATCTCAGACTTCTTCTTTTCCTTTATGTTTGCTTTGCTTTATTACTGCATAAACAAATAAAAATTTTTTAGAAAAGAGAAAGGAAGTATTGGCCCAAAGTTGAAATGAAAAAAAAAATTTTTTTTGTAAAAAATCAGGAGAGATATTTCTAGCAATAAAATGGAAGTCCATCTCTAAACACACACACACACACACACACACACACACACACTTCTAGCAAAAATGAAAAAATCTTGGGCCCAGTCTTACTAGGACATATCTTTATGGTAACATTTATGGATCATAAGACATGAAATGTAGCCTATGCTAAAGCACCCTACATATATATATTATCCCATTTAGTAATTTTTAAGCCTTCTTGGGTAGGTACTGTTACCCAATGTTATACACAAGGACATTTTGGAGAGAGAATTTCCAGAAGATATTTTGCACTCCAAAACTGATTGATTGATGACAGAAATCCATGTTCTTTTCAGGATTTTTCATTGCCCTAACCCTATCATCCTTTCTGCTTTGTTTTAGGTCATTCCAGTTGTCTTCTTCACACCTGTACACATACTACCCTTATGCTGTCCATGGATGCATCCTTTTCTAAGTCTGTCCTTCTAGGGGAATATTCCAGTGCTCAAAAAAACACTTAATTTTTGTTGTCACAAAACCTGATTTCCTTCCAAAGCTTGATCTCACCAAAGAATCTCTGGGATGAATGCTAAGTAGAAAGCAATAGCCTGATCAGAAAGATGTAGAACTTGAATTTGACCCAAGGATCTGCAAATTTTGGTAGTAAGGTTTTGGTCCAGGAATGTTGGAGCAAAGCCCTTGGGAAACGGTGGTGTCTTCCTGAGGCTAACAATTACCACACTTCTCCTCTGAGCTCTGGATCTGGGTCAGCACGCTTCCATTTGGTTATCTCATTTTGTTTTATTAGCATTCCCCAAGACTCAGTTTCTCTATCTCTGAAATAGCATCCAGAACTTTAGTACCTTTCCCACTGGGGATAGTGACATCAATGTTATATGTTATAAAATGAAAACCATTTTATAATTCAAATCCTCGTACAAGCAATTACAAAATCCAAAGTGAAATGATAAAAAAGAACCTTGACCTGTTTTAAGTAACAAGAACATTTAAATCTTGCATAAATGCAAGTCCAGCAGGGCAGACTCCAGGTATTGAATGGAATAGAGGCTTTAGAGTGTCATCAAAGAGCCTGGTTCTTATTGTCTTTCCAATATTCTGTCTTCAGTATTGGCTTCATCTAAAGCTGATTCTTTTATGATGTTGAAATACTTTGCAGATGAAATCATGACCAAAGAGATTCTTTTTCCTGTCCAGCAGGGGCAAAAGAGAGAGACCTCCTGCCAAGAATTTTATGTAGTATGCACTTTCCTTTAGTTTGATTGGGCCAACTTATGTCTCAAACTACCACTAGATAGGAAAGAGTTACCATAAGAAGGCTATTCACTGATTAACACAGACTAAATAGAGGCGAGGTCACGTCTGTCAGTCTCATGGGAATAGGGGGTCATTTGCATAAAATTGGAGCAATGTGTGAAAGAACACAGTTGAGTCTGTGGCTAGGTAGGAGGCAAATCTGTGCCTTTTGTGTTTCCTCTTCAAAAAGGCAGACTGGTTGCTAATATGACTGACTAGAGCCCAGGATGTTTATTACTTGAGCTGCTAATGGAGTCCTCGTTATACCCTCAGACGTAAGGAGAAGTCAGGTCTTGAGAACAGATCAGTCATGACAATTTCTTCCTATTATTACAGGCATGTTCCATACAATGTACCTTTGCCACTCCTTCTGTCAAGAAGTAAAATTTATTTCTCTACCTTATGAATCTAGACTTGTCTTGGAAGTTGCTGGAACCAACCAAACAAACAAAAAACACAAAAAACTATAGTGGATATTGTAAAGGTTTTCAGTCTAAGTCTTAAAAGGTGTGATAGCTTCTAATCTTACTCGTGACCCTAAGACTGCTGTGTATAAAAGCCTGGGTTAACTTCTTTGAGGATGAGACATCACATGGGAAGAGAGGTCAGGCTAACAACAGACATGAACAGATACATGATGGCTATTTCAAGCCTCTGTATTTGGGGTGGTTTGTTATACTGTAATAGCTAACTGGTGTACGATCTATTGGTCTAGTTATTTAAGAAAGAGGGGTATTATATATATTTTTTTAATAAAGTATAAAGCATATTATTCTTAATATGTAGGTTTATATTTAAAACAGGATAAGCCATAATCTATTTTAAGTGTTTATTTGTAGGGGAAGAAAGAATAGAGTGAAGGGTAAGGTGTAGAATTCTTTGTTGGTTTGAATTTGTAATCATGTAAATATCATACCTAGTTTTACAACAAAACAAAAATTTAAATACAATCCTAAAAATCAAAAGCTCAAATTAACTTAAGTTTCTATCTAGTGGTAGAACTTTTCATAGTAACTTAAAAACACGGTTATTTGTCTATCCCTGTAGGAGAAAGATAATTACAAAAAAACAAAATGCCAAAACCCCCAAACAAGGACAATGAACAAAAACCACCTGAAACTTTGTTATTCCAGGGGAACTATCCATCCTTATTTACTATTGGGGTCCATTGTACCATTTTCAATCTTTATAATTTCATGTTATTTTACCAAAAAAAAAAAAAAGAGAGAGTTCATTGGACCTATATGTTAATTGAAAGACAAATTTAATTTTATTCTACTTTTTAAAGTAAATTTTCTCTTTAATATTTTTCTGCCGTAAATTATTCTGAGAAACCTGTTGATTGAATGAATTCCTAGATGAGCAATAAAAATCTTTGTCTTTATTCCTGCATTTAACATCTATTTTCCTCTTTGTTTACAATTAACTGTATTTTACAAAGGGGGGCTTTGGCAAAGAGAAATAAGATAAGGAATTCAAATGTTCGGCAAAGGACTATTTTGCAGACTGCATCTACCTTCAAACCAGAATGACTTCAGGGAAGCAGTCAGAACCCTAAATATTAATCTCAATATTAATCTCAACCTAATTATTAAGTGTTCTATCTCAAATGTTCTCAATAATTGCCTTTAAGAAAAAATGTGACCTTCACCCTTATGAAGAAAGTGAATTAAGAACTCCGAGTTCTCTTTCCTTTTATTCAGGCACTGAGGCAGTGCAAGTATATATTTAGCAGTGACAGACTCAGCTTTATGGAACTAATTATGAAAACCAATTATTTATTTTTTTTCCTCCATTAAAAAGCACAGATATATGTGAATATCCTCCCTGAAGAGTGGAGAGTTTCTAGGAATCTTTTTTTTTTTTTCTCGATGAGAAGAGGTAGCATTTAATTTCTTAGAGCAGCTATTCCAGATTGGTTTTGTGTTTAATGGAATGAGCTGATCGAGTGCTCATGGAGAACTGAATATTTCTAGCCCAAGAGTCATTATGGACATATTGGAGTGGAGACCTTGGTTAATTAGGTATCAAGCTAAAAGCAAAATTAAAATAAATTCTAATCCCATTCAACATAGAAGGTACACTCATGTTTAGCCAGGCACTGATGCAGGGAAAAACAAAAAACAAACAAACAAAAAACAACCCGAACAAACAAACCATAAAACAAAAATCTCTTTCCTTAAGAGATGACTTTCCAGTGAGGAAAAGAAACATTTATGAAAATAAAATTGACCTGTTGTGATAGTGAGTGATGTGTCCACCGAATACTATGGTATTCCAAGTGCTAAATGAGTCAGCTTGAATAGGTGAATATATATGAATAGAGTGTGGATTCAGAGGTGATCTCTGTGCTGGGATTGTAAGGGCGGGACATAGTTGGGTGGGGACACCAAAGCATTTCTAGACAGAAGAAATGGCAGATAGAAAGGCTTGAAAGTGCAACATGCATTTGGGTAAAGGTAGGAAGTCCAGAATGGTTCAAGCATGAGGTGTGTGAGACAAATGGGACCATTTAATGGAGGCAAGAGTTATCTGTGCCTTGTATCCATTCTCCACAACTATTCTGGGCCAATGTATTTTTGGAGAGGGCTAAGTAGCTGGAGGGTGAAATGGGCAGATGTTGTTGTGAATTGGGAGTTTGGGAAAAATAGAGGGCCTGATGGTAGAGAGCATGAATAGCTTCCAGGTAGCACCCATTCCAGTATTTGGAAAGGGACCCCGCAACTTCTTGTTTTGTTTGCTCTTTCACATGCAAAATAATGATTGAGTCATTCTAAAAAGTTTCTAATTACTAATAAGATATCTAAGGGAGTAATGACAGAAGGACTTCTTGGACAAGCTTGGCACTGCCTGAAATCCTCATAAAGATTAGAATGAACATAGGGGAGAATGGTGCCCTCTTACTGAGGGAGCCAGGCACCCATGTAAACCTGTGGAATTGAAATAGGAGAATGAAGGCACAAAAGCATGGTCCCAACATGGATTTGCCAGATACCCAGAAGTGTAAGGTTAAGACTTTGTTGTTTATTTATTTATTTGTTTGTTTGTTTAATTTAAGGGGTGGCAATAATGTTAACAGCAGGAAAGGAGGGAGCTATAATTACTGCCATTATCCTATATGTATCTTGCCAGAGATGAAGTCTAGGCTCTTCCGTCTTGGTTATTAGGAGTTTTCTTGCTGACTGATGATGTCTGACTACAACTGGAGATAAAGCATCAAGTTGGTAATGCATATTTCTGTGTATTTTGTATTGTAATTAACTACTATGGTTTGGTGTATCCTAACCACTCGCTGCCCTGTTCTCCATACATCTGTGTTGAATGAATGAATTGTGTACCTTATATTAAACAGGATAATATACCTGTATATACTAGACTGTATGTTCTATGAAGTGAAGATTTTTTTGCAGTAGATTACAAAAAATGGCTTCAGATCCAACCCTGGATGTGCACCCTGTTTGAAATGTGATTTTGAAAAATGTTTTTGCTGTTCCTTCCAAGAAAAGATGGAATATGTTTCTTTAGCAGTTTGGATCTCAGCTAGACTTCTGACTCACTTTGACTAGTAGAATGCAGTAGACGTAACATTTAAAAAGTTCTGAGTGTAGGCCTCAGGACCTTATAGTTTCTGCTGTCACTCTCCTGAAACTAAGGCCAACATATAAAGAAGCTAGGCTGGTTTTCTCGGAGTTGAATAACCTTACGGAGAGAGAGGTCAGCACCAGCATCTAGCATGTGGATGAGACCATCTTGGAGCCTGAGAGACTCAGCTGGTAGCTGGACTAAAACATAGTCTTAGTCCAGCTACCAGCTCACTGCCCTCACAATGAGGAATTACAGATGGAGTCAGCTAAAAATCGCCCAGGTGTTTCAAGCTTAAATTATGGGCCCACAGATTCATGAGTAAGTAAAATGGTTATTTCAAGCTGTGGAATTTGGGGGATGGTTTGTTACATGGCAATAAACAACTGACATGCTTTATCTATATTATTCACTGCTGGATTTCTAAAACTTAGCCAATCTTTTGGCACATAAATAGCCTTTGTTAATTTTTTATCAACTACAAATTTTGATTCTTACAAGAATCATACAAGGTAAATGAGTATATTATTAGACTCATTTTATAAATGAGGAAAAAGAAGTTCAGAGAGATAAAGTAACTGGTCTGTATTAGTCAAAATGCCAACAGGAAACATAGCACCCACACCATAGATTAAATTGAGAAGAATTTGGTATAAGGGCAATTTAGAGAGGCATGAATAGGGAGTTCAATTTTCTGAGATCGTAACATGGAAACTTGTTGTTACTACCCCAGACCTGGAGGGCAGAGAAGAAAGAGCTGTTATCAGAACCCAGAAAAGGAGTGGCCCTGAGTCAATGGCTGCTTGACCGGAACTAAAAGCTTTGGTGGAATGATGCCTATGGGAAGGAAGATACAAAATAAGTGCCCTAATCTCACTATCCTCTTATCCTCTGCTTTGTTGCTGATGCTTCATTGGACAAACCTCAACAGAAGCAGAGGTCTGAAGAACCTGTTGAGGCATCTCTGTGGGCAGCTTGCCAGGCATGGAGGGGAGAGAAGTATGGTAAGTGGATTTGGAGAGGCGAGTAAGTGGCAGACTTACAGCATGGTGCCTAAGACCAGTGTCTGTCAGGAATCCAGGTCTGATGACTGTCAGGACTCTATGCAACATGCATTTTACTATTTTGGGTCAGACACCAGATTCTTAGAATATGAGAACTGACCTCTAACATCTCCTTCCTAAATATTTTACAGAAATAATTGCCTAAAACCTGTCTGCATAGCACAGAGGTCTTTCCTTGCTTATTAGCAATTTAATTAGTCCCAGAGTGGGGCAGGGGGGTGGAGGATGTTTGTCAAGAAAAAGAAGCCATCCTATTTATATACACATTTTTAATGGTATTTGTACTCTTGGTACCATTAAGAAGGCTGTTTCTTGTGGTTGGAGAATATTGTCCTTGATAACCTGATCTTATTTTAAGTCTTAAAAAAGGATGGAAAGGTAGTTACTGTAAGATTGCAGAGAAAAGTAAGGGGAGAGAATAATTCTGACACTATATACTTCCCCCTTGATTGTAAGTTTCATTTCATAAAATGGAAGTGGATGAAGGGGCACCTGAGTAGCTAAGTCAGTTAATTGTCTGCCTTCAGCTCAGTTCATGATCACAGGGTTCTGAGGCCAAGCCCCACATCAGGCTCCCAGGCGGGTGGTGAGTCTGCTTATACCTCTCCCTCTGCCTCTCCCCTCTGCCTCTTCTGCTCTCTCTTGCTTGCTCTGTCTCTCTCAAATAAATAAATAAAATCTGGAAGGAAGGAAAGTTGGAAGGAAGGAAGGAAGGAAAGAGGGAAGGAAGGAAGGAAAAAGAATGGGTTTCAGCCAAGAAAGAACTTGGTCATGTAAACACAAAGAAAATTTCCGAATTCCTGGTAGATAATGTGGGCAGTGAAATATAGTGAATAGAGCTCTGGTTTTGGGATTCCAGACCTAGCCTCCCTATTGAAAGGTGTAACACTGTGATTCAATTATTTCAACTCTCAGTGATTCCATTTTCTAATCTATCAAAATATCAAAATTATGTCTGACCTATCTACATCAGAGGGTAGGTACAGTAACACAGGAACATTTTTTTTAAAGATTTTATTTATTTATTTGACAGACAGAGATCACAAGTAGGCAGAGAGGCAGGCAGAGAGAGAGAGAGGAAAGCAGGTTCCCTGCTGAGCAGAGGGCCCAATATGGGGCTCGATCCCAGGACCCTGGGATCATGACCTGAGCTGAAGGCAGAGGCTTTAACCCACTGAGCCACCCAGGTGTCCCCATTTTTTTTTCTATAGCACCCTGAAGAATACAGAACTCTGTTTGTAAGGTATTCTCAGCAAATGCAAATATATTGCAACCCCCTGGAAAAATCAAACAAGCAAACATGTGGCTGTGTTTCCCTGAACAAATTCAGTTACCCTAGATGGCTTCCCTACTGAACTGTGTCTTTGAAAGTTGTGCTTCGTAGGTAAAGGCAATGAGTTGGCCACAAAGAGCCTTGACCTCATGTGGCCTTCCTTTGTGTTTGCTGCCCTGGAAAGCAAAAGGCTTAGCTGTGGGTAGCCCTCAGGGATTCAACCCTGAGCAAGTGATGTTTGATTCATAGAGTTCTTGAAAAATCAGAGGAGACAATTGAAGCCTGCCTGGATTACAAGATTTATGAAATACAAAACTCACCAGCGGTCTCTGTCTCCTCTTTCCTTTTTGGTGATAGGTGAGGAGCTGAGGTTAGAGCAAATAGAAAGAGAAAAAAGCAGTAGGCAAATAAGTCAGTGATTCATCATTCTTCTGGTCTGAATCCAGATGGATGTTCATACACAGCTCCATGTTTGCACAGAGAAGAGAAGCCATATGGGGGTAGGATAAGTGCTAAAGCAGGGCCAGCTGGTGTGGTAAGGACTACACAATGGACTCTTCCAAGATCCATTTTGGAGGGAAGGAAGTGACTCTGTTTTCCTTTCTCTTGTCAACTTTCTCTTAATACTTCTTATACTATTGAGATAGATGGATAAAGGTACACTATCTCTATTAGAGGGTCTTGTTCTCATTACAGAGGGTCAAAGGTGAAGTCTCATTACAATCTCATTACAGAGGGTCAAGGAGGAAGATTTTTTTCTGTAGGGGTTTGAGATCAGATATATTAAGGAAATCCTTTTTATTTTGCTTTTATTCTGGCAAAAGGAGCTGTACTAAACTTAGTAACATGCCTCACCCAGTGAAACAAGTTGTAGCACTTACATTCCTGGCATACCTTGTGTTATTTGCTGATTACCTATTTCCACCCTCCCCCCCCATAATCTTGTCCCTTCCCAGTTCTAAACTTGGAACTGTAATAGATACAGATAGATACAGATACAGATATAGATGTAGATATAGACGTAGATATAGACATGGATATATATAGAGAAAGGTGTCTATATCTCTGTGTGTGTGCATGTATACATGTGTGTATGTGGCTTTTGGTATGTGGTTTCTGGTGTTTCGAGGCTGGCTCCCTCATAGGAACATTAGATTATCTCATCCTCCCACCTTTGGCTTCCTGTGCAGCCTCAGTGTAGATTCCCCACTTTCACTCTGATTCCATGGATGCCAACCTCAGATCAAAGCTAATTCAGTGGCCTGACACTATTCTGACTCTACTTAGGCAGTAGGAAGGAGGCACATTCAATTTCTGAAACTATGATGACCTGTTTTCTTATGGATGGTTCTATATTTATTTATCTTATTTGGGAAAACAGTTCAAAGCACATAAGCATCACTTTTGTAAGAAAAATATAATGTAGCTGTGATATACTTTCTTGGGATATTGCTGTAATACGGTTTCAACAAATTGACCTTTTGGTTACTCTGCTTAAGACTTCATAGATCTCAGCCTCAGGAAGATATTTGCTCTTTCTTCACTGAATGGATTATAGAGGGATAACAAAAGAATGATAACAACAGCAACTTGTTCAATCACACTGGCAAAGTAGGCCAGGCACTTAGTGTGTGTGTGTGTGTGTGTGTGTGTGTAATATATATATATATATATATATATATATATGATAATATGGTATATATTATGCCAGCATGTGTGTATAATATGTGTAAGTATATATAATATGTACATACATACATAATGTATGTGCGTGTGCAATTCTCTCAAAAGAATACTCCAAGACATTTATTTAGAGCATAGCAAAAAATTGATGGCCAGAAGAGGGAGATCAATTATGTATAGATTGTCTCCATAGTCAAAAGCAAAGGTAGGACTTAAAAATATTTCAACTCTAAGTGTGCATGATGTATCTGCATCTGTGCAATGGTAATGAGTAGATAAGCCAGGCTTTGTACCAGTTCCTCCACTATGATTTTTGTTCTCTCTTTGGTCCACTTAGCTAGCAGAGGAACCTATTTATCAAGAAGACTTCCATCTTCTCTTGATACAGTAGTATCAGCTGAATGTTGGCTCGAGGTAATGACTAGCTAAGAAGGCTCCATATGCCATTTCCCATCTCAGTTGGAGTGGCTCCTTTGTATTAATCACTTAAAAGATATTGGTTAATTGTCAACCAAATGAAGACTGTGCAAGGTGATTCAAGAAGCATGCAAGAAAAAAATCTTCCTTCGAAGATCATATAGGAAGACACACACGGTTGGGATTATAAATTAGTCTCAGTTAAGTGCCAGTAATGTCTAAGTAGCTTTTTGTCCTAGCCGCAAATATGGAATATTAGCATTCTTCTTCTCATCAAAGTAGGTTTATCCCTGTTATCCCACTTGTATTGTATCCATACTGTAGTCTGAGAAACAGTATTTAGGAAGAGCGAGGGAGAGAGAGAAAGGAAGGAGTCCAAAGGAATAAAGGAATAGATGATACATTATCACACTTACGTTCTATCACTTTTCAAATGAATCCATATCATATTAACCGTTTACTAAGTTGTCATCATGGAACTGTGCTTTAGCAGCATATTCTCGGGCTATTTTTGTGGGTCTTTACTATTAAAAGCCATATCCTATCATGTCCATATATTTTTATAAATCAGCCTCTATGTAAAAAAAAAAAAATATGAGACATAACATTTAAAATTTATTGGGGAGGGGCACTCAGGGACTCAGTGAGTTAAGTGTCTGACTCTTAGTCTCTGCTCAGGTCATGATCTCGAGATTTTGAGGTGGAGCCCTGTGTTGGGCTCTGTACTCAGTGTGGAGTCTCCTAAAGTTTCTATTCCCTCTGCAACACCCCCCTTCCCCATGTGCCCACACAGTCTCTCTTTATATATATATAAATAAATTTTTAAAAAATAAAATTTTTATTGGGAATTTTCTTTTTCTGTCCCAGAAATTATACTTCAGTATTTTCCATATCAGGAAATCAAGATGTAAGTGATGATACCACCTTGGTCTTCATGCTTGGCATGCTTATTTTCTTGTTCTGTCTAGGATTTTTGTTTTTGTATTACCATTACAATTTATTGAAACCCTGCATTTTCTGTGTTATGAGGCACCTCTGTTTATTTTTGTCAAGATGAGAAGGATAGATTGATTTGATAGGTAGATAGATGGATAGGTAGATAGAATCCTGACTACTGTCATCAGTAGTATGTCCCAGAAAAATCTGACATTCTACATACAAACAGGAACTGGGAGCCAATTTCCCTTTATTTAAAATGAATCAATTATAATGTGTTATACATCAACCCAAAATCTGCATCAAACTTCCCAAAATGTAAGTAGAACAAACTACCTATATAAGGCTCAAATTGTGTTTGTTTGGATAGAAGATGCTTAAAACATCAGTTTCTGATCACCAAGGTGTTTATTATGTTAAGATTTGTGTTTTGTGCATTAGCTATGTCTTCTTCTATTATAATTATTTTTCTCCTTTAGTTTCTTTTTTCTTTAGCAAAATGTTAATTTTGTGGGGACGGGATAGTCATTGAACAGCATTAGTCAAAACAAGTGCTATGGGACGCCTGGTTGGCTCAGTAGGTTAAGCCTCTGCCTTCAGCTCAGGTCATGATCTCAGGGTCCTGGGATCGAGTCCCGCATCGGGCTCTCTGCTCTGCAGGGAGCCTGCTTCCTCCTCTCTTTCTCTCTCTCTCTATCTCTCTGCTTGCCTCTCTGTCTTCTTGTGATCTTTCTCTGTCAAATAAATAAAATCTTTAAAACAAACAAACAAACAAGTGCTATGCATAAAATACTGTGGAAATCTACTTAGTACAAGCTTAGGATGGCAGAAAAATGGCTCACACTGAGTATGAATGACACTGTAATGCCTCTCTTAGTACCAGCAAGTTTGAGACCCACATCCCCTTTGTTGATCCCCAGAATACTTTTCAAAAGACCCACTGTGTTTCTGATTTTCCATCAGTTGTATCTGGAATGTAATTCATAGCTGTTACTGCACATTGTCTTTTCACTGCACATTGTAGATGTTGCATTTAGAATTGGGAATGTATATATAAATTTTTCCTAGGTGTATTGGCTGAAAAATGTTATATTGAGAAATAAGTGCATTCTATCAAGTTAGGTATCGAAAACTAACAAATGGTTTCAAAGGAAATAGTTCAATGGATAGAGTTTCACAGACTATCCCTTTATAACGTAATGCCGTTTTCAGAACTGTGGTAACCATGATTTTAATGGCATGCTGCATTGTGGTGATGAGAGGGTAAATGAATCTTGTACTCAGTTTTGAGCAGCTCAGCTGAAGCAAAACAGAAGCTGGGGGGAAGGGGCACAACTAATACCCAAAGCAAGAAGGAAAGTCTTTTAGAATTACTTCATGTCATTAGAGTGTAGATGTCATTAGCCATTAGATGTGTCAGAGATACATTTTCTTATTATATATACTTTTATGGTTATTCTCTATAGCTAGGGTTTGGGGGTTTTACATTTACTGTGTATATATTTATTTGAATTGTGTAACCTAATCTAAGTGGCATGTAAAGGAAGCAAAATTTACGAAGCCGTTATGTGAAGAATTAAGATTTGTAATCATTATAGAATTGTCTACCACTAACTACTATGTGATCTTGGTCAGGTTCTTTAGCTTTTTTGAGTCTTATTTACCTACCCATAAAATATGAATAATTACAATCAGCTTGTGATAGCTTTTAAAGATACGTATATTGATTAAGGTTTATCCAGATACAGACCACAGGACAAGGATTTGGGTGCGATCATTAAGCATACAAGTGAAGAAGTAAAAGTAAGCCAGGGACCTAAAAACAAGTAAAGTGTGTGTTTTACACTATGGGCAACTGGAGTACAATTGCTCAGGGTCTCTTGACATACCTCAGAAAGGTCCCAACAGGGAATGGAGGTCAGGGTACTTTTATACATATTCCTCTTCCCCAGGAGCTTAACTCTCCCTCTACTTTGAGTTTGTACCGTCATACAGCTGAGTACACTCTTCATGATGCCATTGAACACTCAGGCAAAAGATCCATACAGATTTATGCACATAGATAGGGCACTGTCAATATTTTAGAAATAATTTCTTACAGAGGCAAGAAAACCCAGAGGTGAGCCAAGAAGATGGGGTAGTGCATCAATAGTGTATGATACAGATACTTCTTTCTCAGATATTCTTACGCACTATAGCAAGTCCACTCTTTCAAGGAATCTTCAGTGTGGTGGCCAGGCACAAAATCTAAAAGAAATTTTAATATGGATAACTGCCATAAAGGCTACACTCCTCACCTCTGCACCTGATCCTAAGGGCCATTGTGTATGTTCATCAGCTCTCTCTGTTACTACCTATTCTAGAATTGCCTCACCTATGGCCAGTGTTTCTATTAGTCTGACCTGCTTTTCTTGGTGGGGGTGGCCTATCCATCAACTTTGAAGACCTGAACTCCTGCTGACAGTGCTTTTTTCAGGCTATGGTTGCTACATTCCCATTTACAATTATCACACACATAATCAAAAAAGCACTCCAGAGAATGCTCTTAATTCCAATCATACTCTTCCATGCCCTCATTATGTATCAGATACTTGAATTATTCATGATAATGAAGTTTGGTTATCTCTTGCAAGTATATTAACTCCTTTCTTTTCTGGTCTATTTACATGAGTAGTCCAAAACAACCAGGAGGTGGTAGTAATTTTTGCTTCAGTAAACTCTTCATGTATTTCGTGATGGAAGTATCCCTGGCCTGGGTTAACAACCTCTAATCCAACAAAGACTACTGCTGGGTGTGTATTACTGTTCTAGAGCTGCCATGACAAAGTACCACAAATTGGATACCTTTCAATGCTCTGCCCATTGGAAGTGTTTCCCTCTCATCAGAGCCCCTGCTGTCCATTTTTGCTTACATCAGTGTTTTGACCTATTCATTCCATGAACAAAGCCTGATTTTCTTCCTCATATGTCAGCTGGTCTTAAGAGACTACCAGAAGTCCATATTGTGAGCTGAGGGTGAAGTGTTGGTATACCATAGAGAGGTGATATTGGGCTATAGAGTATCTGGTATGTAATTTCCTTTTGCTTTTCAGACCTTCTCCGCTCGAGTACTAGATTTGCTGTTAATCATATGATGGATTGCTTCTGCACCTGTCTGACTGGGTGAGTCTTAGACTACTGACCACATTGTAGGCAGCTACATTTTTATAGCTATTTTATTTCCTATAGTGTAGCATTTAGTCTCTTCTGAGGCCCAGTAGCAGATTTTCAAATGATGAGTAATGCAGAAGACATGGTTTTGCCCTGGAACACCTGGGAACTTCATTGTAATTTTTCTATCATACTCACTAGAGACTCCACATGCTGTCCTTATCTGCCATGGATGCTCTAGCATCAATGGATCTGATGTGGCCTGACCTGAAGGACAAGCTGTACTATAGCTGATATCTAATGCAGAATCCTTTTTTGCTTTGAAAATCACTCTCTGCCTCCAAAATGCAGTGTGGGTCACCAAACACTGTGCATCTTCCTTAATGGTGAGGATATAAAATACAGTAATGTTTGCATTACTTTAGAAGCAGTGTGCCAGCATATCTTAGAATGTGGCAGTCCTTTGAATTTCTGTAAGATTTATATTCTACACTCCCACATGCATGTGTTTTGATGGGGCATCCAAACTATTTGCTATTTTTTTTTCTTTACTATGTTCAAATACTATTATGTTTCAGATTGAATACTATTGTGTTCAATATTATTGAATATAATACAACTATTATACAATACTATTATGTTTCAGTTTCTAAAGAAGAAGATTTTGAGACTTAAATTAGTGTACAGGTGGTATATTAGGAAGGGCTATTAGAACAGATGGTAAATGAGAGAGGCTGACTGGTCAGAAGGTGATGAAACTATGATACAGTTTTAATAGAAACTCTGAAGCTGGAATGAAATTTCTTCTTTAGAGTTTTCCCTAGGTGGGGTGTGTCAGTGGGGCCTTCATATCCCCATACAGATCAGTCATTGGAATTATGCTACTCCAGAAAGAGAGCCCAGAACAGGTTAAGGTAGCTCTCTCCAGCAGGGACAATTCCCAAGAGAACTGAGAGCTGAGGGCTCTTTCTTAGCAGTATTCACAGGAGCTAGAAGTCTTTTACTCCTCTATGGAGATTTGGCCCATTCTTCACATTATCCCCTTTATTAATATGGAGGACCCAGGATGATATTCTTCAGACTACCAAGGAAGTCTTTGTCCCCTGGACATTACTGTGTGTGAGAGCTAGAATGTTCACATAGCCATTATGCAAGTGAGTAAATGTGAAATGCTGTCTTTTCCAAGTGAATGAAAGCTGCTTTGGTTCTTTTTCCTGTTGGAGATTGAAAAGAACACATTTGTCAGATCCATGACCCCAAATATACTTCCAAGTCTATGTTGATCTCTTCTTTTAAAAGTATATTCAGCAGAGTAGATGTGATTGGGACTATTACTTAGTTATGTTTCAATGACAGTAGACTTAATCTGGCATGATTCGTTGTCTGTTTCTTGCAGAGGCCATTCCAATGAATCAAATGTAGGGATATGTTGAGTACACCAATCCCTATTCAAATATTTTAAAGTAGCACTTAAAGTTCACCTGGGATATGTATTGTTTCTGATATATTCACTTGGCCAGTGGGGCAGTTTTAGAGGATTTCCACCAACTTATAAATCTAAGTGGAAGATAAAAAAATAAGACACAGGACAGTTCAGTGGGCCCATTGGGCTCACTGTGATATAGAGCTGACCTAGTATTTTATTTGTCATCTGGAATCTATATAATCTCACTATGCCAACAGGGAGTCATGCCAGCATTTCAGGTCTCCTGGTTATCAGATCAATCCCTTTTCTGACAACTCTAAAATGCCAACAAATATTTCCTTTACCCCAGTGTACATTTATACTGAAGAATGTCCACAGAATCTTTTGGGGAAAGTTTTGGAGAATATTTTGTATATGTGCTTATGCACTGTAATATTTTTCTTCAAGAAAACGCAACCTCTCCTTTGATAGATGGGCCCTGGGTTTCAAAATGGCACAAATCTGCAAGCTAGGTGAGAGATCATGATTTTCCATTGCTGTGACTAAATTCACTGGCTTTCAATATAATTTAAATAGTTCTTTTTTGGCTGTCCATCTTTTTCATCTCCAGGAATACCATGGCTTATCAACTATTTCAACAATTCCCTGAATTTCCAGGCCCTCTTGTTTCCATTCCAGCCTTATTGCCTATGATAGTAATCTATCCACCTTGCCACAATCTTGCCTCTGTTCTCTGAGTTGTACCACCCTCACTGATACCAGGGAACCCAGCTCCATTGCAGCATCTTTTATTCTATCACTCTTCATCTGTAGAGGACAGACACCATTACACTTTACAGTGAAGCCATTGTCCTCCCTTACTGGTGGTCTTAACTGCTTTCATAAATGGAGTTAATTCTGGACCCTCCTAGGGAATAATCAGCTGGTGGGTTTGCTAGTTTCACATAATAAGTATATTCTAATGTTCACCTCTTGATTCTTTCTTATCTTTTAATAGCAAGGCATTTCTGGTGGAAAAACCTCATTTATTATAGGTCACTGTCCTGTTCAAACTGTGGGAGCCATACCATTTTAATGTTTGGACCATGTCCAAATATCCTTGTCAGGATATAAAGTTCTAGTCATCGGAGAGAGCTGCTATGTCAGTGAATTCCTTCATGCAACCTCATATTCCATATTTCCTAGTCTAACCCAGTATTGTCTCACCAGTCCCTGTTTGTACATATTAACCATTTCAGTAGTTCTTGGATAAATAAGTAAATTTCTATCAATTTAAGACTGTACTTCTCTGTCTAATTCTGAGATCTGATTTGAATTGTTAGTCTAGAGGCAGTGAGGGGAAACAGGAGGAGATATTGAGGAAGTCAAGCATAATTTTGTAAGACATACAGCTCATATGGGGCTATGACATGTCCCTCATAAGGCTTTCACTTCAGATAGGAAAGCTGCCAGTGTATTAAGTCTTTATAACTCTACTACCATTATGCTCAAATACTTGACTTGACATTTCTGCTGCAGGGAATGGAGTTTTCCTTAAAATCTGATAGGAATGCTTCCTGTTTTTCACAAAATGCTTGGAGTAAATAGCTGATTGACTTATGCTTGCCATTCTTTCTTTTCAAGGCTTCTAGGATAGTCAATGAAAGCCAATTTCCCATTATTATTCAAGAATTAGAACCATTGTGTAGTCAATATATCCCTTTTTACTCGTATCTAACCCATAATCAACCCCAAATGACTTATAGTAATCATGACATCACAGTTTTCCAGATATCATCACACTGCTTAGCACCAGAAATGAGATCCAGTGACCAGTGAGTGATCCAATCCCAATACCTCATGCCAAGAGTTTGCTTTCAAGAGCCTTTTTGTGCCAAGAGTCAAAGTTTGAACTACCCTAAAATCAGATCCTAAAATAAGAAAATGGGCATATATAGTTTACACTTGAGATGATTCTATAAAGCATACATGTGAGAGTGGGAAAAATGAGACAGAAAGGAGTAAAGCCAATGAAATATTTATTAGTGTTTGGATACATTAGTTATCTACTGGTGTGTAACAAATTACCCCAACACTAGGTGAATTAAAACAATAATAAATGTTTATCATGTCACAAAAGTTCCTTTTTTATTATTTCTTTATTTTTTTAAGGGTTTATTTATTTGACAGAGAGAGGAAACACAAGCAGAACAAGTGAGAGAGGGAGAAGCAGGCTCCCTGCTGGGCAGGGATCCTGACGTGGGGCTCCATCCCAGGACCCTGGGATCATGACCTGAGCTGAAGGCAGACGCTTAACAACTGAGCCACCGAGGGGCCCCAGTTTCTTTCTTTCTTTTTTTTTTTTTTTTAAAGATTTTATTTATTTATTTGAGAGAAGAACATAAGTGTAGGGGAGGGGCAGAGGGAGAAGCAGACTCCCAGCTGAGCAGGGAACCTAATGCAGGGCTCAGTCCCAGGACGCTGAGATCATGACCTGAGCTGAAGGCAGCTGCTTAATTGATTGAGCCACCCAGGTGCCCCATGTCATGTAAGTTTCTGATAGTCAGGAATTTGAATAGCTTAGCTGGGTAATTATGCCTCAGAAGCTCTCCTGAGTTTGATTCAAGATGTTTGTTAGGGAAGCAGTCCTTTGTTTTTTTTTTTTTTTTTTTGCTTTTTTTCTTTTTTTTTTTTTTTTTTTTGACATTTGACTTGATTTCAATTTATTTTTTTACCTGATTTATTTACTTATTTATATTTATTATATATTTATATATATTTAATTAACATATAATGTATTATTTGTTTCAGGGGTACAGGTCTGTGATTCATCAGTCTTACACAATTCATAGCACTCACCATAGCACATACCCTTCCAGTGTCCATCACCCAGCCACCCCTATCCCCTCCAGCAACCCTCAGTTTGCTTCCTGAGATTAAGAGTCTCTTAAGGTTGGTTTGTCTTGCTCTCTGGCTTTGTCTTACTTCATTTTTCCCTCCCTTCCCCTATGATCCTCTCTCTTGTTTCTCAAATTCCTCATATGAGATCATATGATAATTGTCTTTCTCTGATTGACTTATTTCTCTTAGCATAATACCCTCTAGTTCCATATGTGTCATTGCAAATGGCAAGATTTTGTGTTTTTTGATGGCTGCATGATATTCCATCATATATCTATACCACATCTTCTTTATCCATTCATCTGTGGATGGACATCTAATTTCTTTCCATGGTTTGACTATTGTGGACATTGCTGCTGTAAATATTGAGGTGCACATGTCCCTTCCAGATCACTATATTTGTATCTTAAGGGTAAATACCCAATAGTGCAATTGTTGGGTTTATAGGTTAGCTCTATTTTCAACTCTTTGAGGAGCCTCCATACTATTTTCCAGAGAGGCTGTACCAGCTTGCATTCCCACCAACAGTATAGGAGGTTTCCCATTTCTTCAAGGGATACAGTCCTTTTGAAGGATTGACTGGGACTGGTGGATCTGTTTCCATGATGGCTTGCCCATATGGCTAGTATGTTGCTGCTGGCAAAATATGAGGTCTCAGTTCCTCATAACATGTACCTCTGTAGAGAGCTGCTTGAATATTTTTAATACGTGGCAACTATCTTCCCCAGAGCAAGTGATCGAAGAAAGCTGAAAGCTGAAGCCCAGTATATTTCATAACATATCCTCAAAAGTCAGACAATGTAACTTCCTCAACATCCTACTGTTTACACAGATTATCCCTAATCAATATGGAAAGGGAATACAGAGGGCAGGTTTTCCTCTAAGCAAAGACCATTGGGGTCTATCTTGGAGGCTGGCCACCATGACTGATTATCCTTACAGGAATCTTCCTAAATTCTACTGGGAAATTCTGAGATATAATATACTTCAGAATTGGGATTTTGAAGTATATTAGGATAGGATTGCTGGGATGCTGAAGTATCTACCTCCAATCTTCCATTCCTCATTCCTTAGCTGACCCCAGGACTTGAACTTGCTCACGTTTCTGAGTTGCACTCATGTGCAGCCAAGAGACCTCACTGGCAGAGTCAGAAATGTTCGTATTCTTGAGGCAGAAAGCTATCAGCATACCAAAAAGTAGATGCCACCATATGCCACTGCAAATGTAGCAGTGGACTGAGTATTTGAGATGGGGCAGCAACAGCCCCATGAGAATAAATGCGAAATACCTAGGACTCAAGAAATAGTATAATATTGTTATTGTTATTATTTTATTATTGTTGTTATGTTATTATCATTATAATTGATTCTTATTTGTGGTAGTTATGTTCTATAAAGACATCATGAACACCGAATTGGTGAATACTGAACGATTCTTCCTGGGGGAAATACAGATTTAGAGTCCTTTGAGCTTTTGCTTATGATATTTTTGTCTACCAATCAGTACATAGCCTTGCTTTATGTGTGTGTCTGCTGAAGACACCTTATTTAATATTACTATTGATTCATTAACATTGGACTAAGAGCCAACAGCACTGTAACTTATGCCTGAATGAAGCTTATCTAACACACATATTTTGTTTATGAGGCATAGCACAGCCTTCTTGCACTTAGGAACATTAGACAGCATTTCAGCCCTACAATTAGGGGCCATTTTAAAATGGCAAAATTGCTAACAAAAAGCCCAAAAATGTGAAAAAAGGACACTGGTTACATGATGAGAGCTGAAACCAGAGAGCAGAATATCACCTTTTTGAGCCTTTCCTGGGAATATATACATTCAGTTTATTCTGTGCCTTTTTGCCTACTCTGTACATGTCCTTGAAAAACCATGGAAAAATATAATTTAGCATAAAGATGAATTTTCAAATATGGTGTCCACAAATAAATGAAGACTGACAGTATTATTAGATACTTTACCATGTTAACCATATATAGAAAGGCTTGATTATAAAAATTAATTGTGACTGATATTTATTAATTGCTTACTATAACCTAGTCGCTGTTCTAATTGTCCGATCTGTATTTTATTTTTGAAACAAAAATGTAAAGTAGGCACTGTTACTATCTTCATTTTCACATGCGATATGTGGTAACTGAGGCAGAGAGCAGTTAAGTGATATGAACTGTCACATAGTGAAATAAAAGCTGAATTTTAAATATGTACAGTAAAACATCCCACTGGCATTGTGAATGCTGTAATGTGCCACCCTGCATTGCCAACTAGTGGCCCGTAGCTGGAAAGTAGGCTTCCAGGAAATACTGTACAGCGAAGGGAGATACCTTGCACAAGGCATGCACCCTTTCCAGAGGTCATTTGCATTAAACGACTAGTCAAATTGGGGATACCAAGACCCAACCCCCTTACCTCAGTAAAGGACATTTCTGGAGGTTCCAGAACTTCCAGTGGGGTCAGCTGAGGCCTCTCTTGCAAAGTTATCACAGTCCACCTTCTCCCTCACCTGAATTCCGCTTCCCTTGTAGGTGCCATTCCCAAGAATACTCCTGAAGGAACAACCTGTACACACAGATCTCCGTTTCAGTGTTTGTTTCCTGGAAAACCAACCTATGATGATTCAAATGGTTAGGACTTACCCCTTTCCATTTATCACATGAATGGGTAGATTATTTGCTAATTTTATAATAAGAAAGCTTAAAGCAATTCTGGAAATTAGCATGTACATTTCTGTCCAGAAGCAGTCAAATGGTTTCGTACATCTGTAGAACACAAACAGTGCTCTGGGACTCTTCAAATAGTCCAGCCACTATTATTATTATATGTTCCAGATCTCCAAAGCCTAGCATATTACCAACACTTGATCAGGCATTTGAGGTTTGACCAATGGAAGGTGACTTTGGTTAGCTGTTCAGCCAGAGTATCACTGCAGAGTCATCTCTTCTTATTTTCTTTACCTAGCCAAGAGACAGTGAGTTTCTAAACTTTAGCCTGTTTCTCATTATTCAGCACATTTCCTTGATTCAAGGAACCTTCATACTTTGTCTTGAGAGACAGTTCTTCACTGGACTTCTCCACCATGGTTTCAGGTATGAAAACTAAACTCAACATCCCAAGCAAAAACTCTTTGAATGAAGAAGCTTCCCCTTCTCTGTTACTGATAAGAACTGACCCAGCATTGAGAGAATTTAGTCAGGACCTGAGAAATGACTTATATGATGTACATTTAAAAGAAATATTAGCCCAGAGAGGTCTGTGACTACCATAGTCTTTATTTGTGCAACCCCCGACAGGATGATGTCCCAGGAAACAATCTTACTCTCTTCCTGAAGGCCTGATTTGGGGACATTATCTGATCATTTTCTCAGCTCCTTTCCCCAGGAGTTCAGGCTTCTCCATCAGAAACTAACTGATGAAGACTTTCTTACTCCCCCCCACCCCTGGAGAATGAGGATTGTCCTTGCATAGAGGTAAGTTGAAACTTCAAAATGTCGGCTTCTTCTACAGGAAGATTCCTGTTCACTGCCTCCTTCCCCTTTTGGTCATTAAACAGCAGTTTCTCTCTTGAGCAAGTCTTCCCATTTCACATACCCTAATGTACCTTTATTAGTTTAAGCAAGTGCTGCTTTATTATTCCAATTTTATGACACACCAAAAGTATTTCTTTTTAATGATCTAGCTCTATTAGCAGCTACTGCTTTAGGAAGATCTCTGTTTAATATAGGCAGCTATTTTTAGAGATAAACTCTTCCCAAGCTCTATGAACAATTTCTCTCTTTCATCTATATTTCATTTACTACCTCTTTTAGCCTTTTGTGCTTCATTGTTCTGGGATAATATCCAGACCCACCAAAGGGAAAACAAATCAGGACAAGTTTTATTTTCATGCATGCCACTCACATGCATGCTAAGCATTGTAGGAAATCATTGAAAACCCAATGGGAAAATTGATAGTATATTCATATTAATTTTTTACAAGAACATAAAATTTGATGTCTCTTTAGGCTATGTCTCTTTAGGATATCAAGCAGTAGGAGAACAAGGTGGGCTAACAAGGAACCACTGAAGGGTTTGATATTTTACTTATTTGCGTTTTATTTGTGTGTGCAAATGTGTTTTTTTTTCCCACTGTCTAGGATTTTATGTTTGACTCTGCAGTACTTGATAAACATTTTCCAGATGAAATTTTTTTTAAGATTTTATTTATTTATTTGTGCATGAGAGAGAGAGAGAGTGAGCACATGCAAGCATGAGCAGGGAGAGGGGCAGAAGGAGAGGAGAAAACAAATTCCCTGCTGAGCAGGGAGCCTGATGCAGAGCTCCATCCCAGGACCCTGAAATCACGACCTGAGCCAAAGGTAGATGCTTAACTGACTGAGCCACCCAGGCACGCCAGATGAATTCTGAATTTCCCATTATGATTATTGTTGACACATAACAAAGACGCAGACTTAAGAGTCTTAGATGTGAAAGGGACTTTATAAATTCACCTTAATGTCTTAAAAGTGTACAAAACTGAGTTTCAGAAACTTTAAACGATGTACAGAATGAAACATGGTGGCAGAGCCAGGACTGAAAACAAGTTTTAAGTTCCCAGTCAAGAGTTTATACTCCTGTATCACCATGTATGTAAAGAGAAACAGAGAGTACCAACCCTTCCATTTTATGAGGTCTCTAAAACTCACACTGGAAAAAGATAATTCTAGAAGAAAATAACCTAGCATAATCATAAATTTGTTCCTGAATTGTCCAACCTGTAGTTCTTGCAATGTAGTACTGGTTTCACTCAGGGTTCTCTTAGGTAGCTTATCTGATAGGGTATTATTATTATTTTTTGCATGATTATATCTGTACTTTTCCTGGCATATTTAGCATATTAATTAAACCCAAGCCTGGGAGGATCTGTATGAAAATGGTAATATAGCACAAATTTTCCCTAGTTATTTTTCGGGTAAGATCATCTTGAACTATCTGTCATGCATTACTTAATGGAAGTTAAATTGAGAGAAGTATTATAAGAAGTTGAATAATGCCTCAATAAGGTAACTTGCATACCTGGGGCACACTGTTTTTCTCTTTACCTTGCTATCCTGAAATTAATTCATGTATTTTATTCAACAATATTTACTGAGCACTTTCTATATCCCTGTGCCATATTAGGTATGGGAAATATGTACAGAGCATTAAATATAATTCTTACACCTAGGGAATTTTTAGGAAGAGGGCAAGATAGAGCCCAGTGAAATAACAGCACAAATAAATTTAAATCATATATATAAACAGGAAATCATGCATCTTACAAAGGAAATGAACACTGTGCCATGGTAGTATAAAAAAGGGTATTTGACCTAGTCTGATATGTCAGCAAAGGCTTTCCTGGGAAAGTAGCATTTCATTTGAGAGCAAAAGTGGTAAGAAAGAATTGTGAAAAATGTTTGGTTCTAAGAAGTGGTATTTTTAAAATGGAGCAGCATGTGTAAAGCCCTGTGGTGAGGGACAGCGTGTTTTGTTTGAAGATTAAAAAGAAGGTCAGAGTAGCTAGAGCTTTGGATGCTGAGGGGGTCATGGGTTGAGATGAGACTGGGACAGGATTTGGGACCTAGACCATGCTGAGCCATGTTAATCATTTTAATTGTACCCCAGGAGCAAAGAACAAAAAAGAATCCATTGAAGGATTTTATACATGTGATAGATTACAGATTTGCATTTACAAACCACTACTATAATTGCAGGGAAGAGACCTGATTACTTGGGGTTAAGTTGGGGTGGGGGTGCAGGTTAAAAAGCAGGAAAGAGGAAGGGGAGTATTTTGATAGTCCAGAAAGATGGGAGGTTATTTGGGTGAGGGTGGTGGTAATGGAAATGGAAATATTCAAGGTGTATTTAGATTTGGCATTCAGAATTTGTTAAGAGAGGTGGAAAAGGAGAGGGAGTTGTCATAGATGACTCCCAGGCACTTGACATGCAGAGGAGGATGAACAGTAGTACCATTCATTTAGAGAAGGAAAAATAGAAAAAGACTTTAGTATAGAATAGCCAGTGATTCCAGATTTGGATGTGTTCAGTTCAACCTATATGTAAATTGTCAAGAAGGTAGCTGCAGATAATGTATATCAAAACTCAGAAGAGAATTAGCAGTCATTAACATAAGACAGAGATTGAAACAATGGCTATAAATGAGAACATTTTAATTTATTTACTCTATTTTCAGATATGGCAGACAAGAATTTAATGCTGTTGAGAAAAGCGCAGTATTAATGGTGAGATAAATAACATATGGGGAGGAATAGGTTCATTTCTACAAAGTCAGATGAGAATGGACACGGGAACATAGCTGAGTTGTCCACTAGAGAAAGCACACCTCTTCAGTTATAAGAGAGAGGTGAAGGGGCTCAGGGAAAGGAGGTAGTCTTATGAACTGGTGGTGAGATATGAAGGATTTGTGTCTTACACCAGACATTTCTCTTTGTGTCAGGCAATGGGAATGAGGTGAGGATATACATAGAGTTTCATGAGGAGCACAAAACCTTAATATAATTGTTGTGGAAAGTGGAAAAGACTTTTTGCTTAGAGAAACATCTGATTTCAAGCACACATTGGGGCTTCTTTTAATTTGAAGATCATGGAAAAATTGCAGCATCAGTTTGTTCCTGTGTAGTTTTCTTAAGCAGTGTTCAGTTTCTTGGGTGAAAGCAGAAGGAAAGGGAATGTTTGGTGTCATTTAGGGTTGGTATTTTTCAAAGTGGGTTTATAATGGAGAAGAAAAGGTGTTTAGCAAGACTGTTTTTAAAATGGTGAACCAAAGAACCTAAACTGGATAATGAGAGAATTAGTATAAGTGGAAAGTTATCAGATTGGGAAAAAGTAAAGGGAGTTAATAGTCTAGGTATGAAGAGGTCAGTTGACGAAGTAAACTGGAATAATAGGGAGCTGTGAGCATAGAGAGTGGATTAAAGGGTTAAGAGTGGGTTTTTTAAAAGATTTATTTATTTATTTCAGAGAGAAGAGGGATGGAGTGAACGTTTATGTGGGGGAGGGGCTGAGGGAGAGAGAATCTCAAGCAGACTCATGCTGAGCACAGAGCCTGACACAGGTCTCGATCCCATGACCCCAAGATCATGACCTGAGCCAGAATCAAGAGTTGGCCACTTAACCAACTAAGATGCCCAGGCACCCCAAGAAAATCAAGAGTTGGCTGCTTACCAACTGCGGCATCTAGGCTACTTAACTGACAGCCATCCAGGGAGTGAACCACTCAGGCACCACAAAGTTCCTTTCTAAATTAGGAAGGAGGTTTTGTATTAAGAAATATAAAGATGATGTTGTTTAGACACAGTGTTAGGTGGGATGGAAGGTAGAAGTGAGGTTATAGATTTTGGAAATGGAGCTGTTTCAGGTGATGATAAGCTCTAGTACATGACTTTGAGAGTAGGTGGTTGAGGTGTCATGTTGCAGAAAATCATCAGAGTTGAGGAGCCTAAGAATGTTGAGGCCAGTGATCTGAGTGGGTTAACCACATTAATGACAATAAAGATAGGAAGAATTTTCAAAATCTCAAGGTCTGTGTTGCAAGAGAGAGAAGAGCAGGGCTATCAAGAATGATGGTACTAGGAGAGAGGAAATGTTAGAACCCAACGACTATCACTGTCAAGGAGCAGGCTCTTTATAAGTCATAGGTGAAGAGTTTCAGAGACTGACTAGCCAATCCCATTTCTTCTTCTTGGTCACATAGAGGAACAATAGTCCTCCTCCCATGAAGTTAGATGGGGCCATGTGACTGAGTTCTGCCCACTGGTAGACAAAAAGAAGTGATGTTGTCAGTCTTTTAACAGGATGAGTAAGTAGTCAGTATGTCTTCCCTTTGATTTCTTCCCTCTATCTGCCTCAGTTGTATATTTTCAGAATTAACTTATACTGGTAGAAGGACCAAAAGATGGAAACAGACTTATTTTTGAGTCACTTCTCAGAAAAAGAAGTTGGACAGGGCAGTGATGTGGTTAAGAATAAAAAGCCTCCCAAAGGGAGGATCCCAAAGTCTGTGGAGAGCCACGGGCAGGAGGTTATGTCCTAGAGAGCAAGAATCATAAAACCTAGGGTGGAGAGTTTCACTGTGTCTGTCTAGCGACACTGAAGAATTGTTCAGACCAGTGAGAGTGGTGAATTTTTCATTCTTCACCTTTCCAAATGGGAGTATTTACTGCTGATATCCTGTCTCCAGTTTACTACCATATGTGATGTGTTCATTTATATGGGTGGTGAGAAGATAACTTATCCTTTTAGTCCAAAGTTTACAGGACCATCATAAACCACATCCAAAGATGACAGATATGGCTGGGCCTCAGGCACTTATTCCAGAAATTTAGTCAGAGTCTCTGGCTAAGTGGAGACTGGGTTCTGTTATACTGAGGGAGTGAGAATTTTCAAATGTGTGGAAGGAATATTGAGACATATTTATTAACTAGAAGGTTTGACTGTGATAGACACTGGCTGAATCTCTCATCAATTTTACATGCTTTTCCTAGGCATGGAGAAAGCTAGATTTCCCAATTTTCTTTGTTGTTAGTTAGGAGCAAGATAGTTAGGAATAAGCATTAGTTATGGTCAAGTGAATGTGGGCAGAAATGATGTAGGCTGTTTCTAGGTATGAATTCTCAAAGCATTGAAAACTCTTTGGCCCATTGTCTCTCCTCCCAGTTTTGTGGATGGAAAAAGGATTCTGAGATGACAAAGACATCTGATAAGAGGCAGCAGGATCTGAGTCACCACTTAGAGGAAAGCTGCTAGGAAACCTTAACTTTGACAACTGAATATGGCAGGAGAGAGAACAAAACTTCTATTATGTTAAGTCACTGAGAGTGTCAATATTTGTTCAGCAGCTAGTATCTTTGAGATATCAGTATCTTGGTATCTTAGAAAATACTAGGTATCTTGAGAGGAATTGAATCAATATCACAAACAAATTTTCACAAATATATGGCACTGGGTTAGTAGTAGAAAGCAAACAGGGAAGACATGATATTGGAAGAAGGTACCTCATGTTGTGCTGGGAGAAACATTTGGAAGATTGTCACTTTTGGTAATACTTTGGAGACAGATGATTTACCTAACTAACCTGGCACATCTAGTGGAAAAAATTTGAAAAGTTCATATAATTTGTGTTAGTTGGTTGTTATGGACAACATTTGGCAGTGTTATAAAAAATAGCTGACATGATGAAAATGTGGCTGGTTTCCTAGAAGAAATGAAATGGGATAGATGGAATAAAAAAAAAATGGGGGACTTGTAGGGTCAGCAAAGCTTCTTTATAGATTCCAAGTAGTAAAAAATGGGATTACGTTTGTGTGTGTGTCAAATTCTAGTTCAGTTTTTCGTTTTACCAAAATGGCTCAGGTTGAGGATGAAACAGAGTATATGGCCTGTATTTGTATTTATTTCAAGGGAACATCAAGGTAATAGTCATTAAACATAGAAAAAAATCACAGCTCAAGAATTATATCTAGAAATAAACTTGGATATGACTATTGGACAGTTAATTAACTAAAAAATGACAGACCCCAAGCCTAATAAGTTTTTTGGGGAAAATGTATTGCCAGGGAAACGTAAGGACCAGACTGAAAATGTCTAATGTTACAGCTATTAAAACAATTTCCAATTTCCCCAGCGCCATTTGTTGAAGAGCCTGTCTTTTTTCCATTGGACATTCTTTCCTGCTGTATCAAAAATTAATTAATTAGAGTTGAGAGTCCATTTCTGGGCTCTCTATTCTATTCTATTGATCTATATGTCTGTTTTTGTGCCAGTACTATACAGTCTTGATGATTACAACTTTGTAATAGAGCTTGAAGTCTGGAATTGTGATGCTACCAACTTTGGCTTTCTTTTTCAACATTCCTCTGGCTATTCGGGATCTTTTCTGGTTCCATATAAATTTTAGGATTGTTTGTTCCATTCCCTTGAAAAAGGTTGGTGGTATTTTGATAGGGATTGCATTAAATTTGTAGATTGCTTTAGGTAGCATAGACATTTTCACAATATTTGTTCTTCCAATCTATGAGCGTGGAACGTTTTTGCATTTCTTTATGTCTTCCTCAATTTCTTTCATGATTACCTTATAGTTTTCTGAGTACTGATTCCTTGCCTCTTTGGTTAGATTTATTCCTAGGTTTCTTATGGTTTTAGGTGCAATTGTTAATGGGATCTACTCCTTAATTTCTTTTTCTTCTGTGTTGTTGGTATACAGAAATGCAGCTGATTTCTGTGCTTTTATTTTATATCCTGACACTTTACTGAATTCCTGTATGAGTTCTACCAGTTTTGGAGTGGAGTCTTTTGGGTATTCCACATAAGGTATCATATCATCTACAGAGAGTGAGAGTTTGACTTCTGTGCCGATTTGGATGCCTTTAATTTCTTTTTGTTGTCTGATTGCCGAGGCTAGGACTTTTAGTACTATGTTGAATAGCAACGGTGATAGTGGACATCCCCTCCCCCCCCCCATGTTCCTGACCTTAGGGAAAAAACTCTCAGTTTTTCCTCATTGAGAATGATATTCACTGTGGGTTTTTCATAGATGGCTTTGATGTTATTGAGGTAAGATCAAAAGCTTTTGCACAGCAAAGTAAACAGTCAATAAAGCCAAAAGACAACTGACAGACTGGGAGAAGATATTTGCGAATGACATAGCAGATAAAGGGCTAGTATCCAAAATCTATAAAGAATCAAACTCAACAACCAGAGAACAAATAATCCAATCAAGAAATGGGCAGAAGATGTGAACAGACATTTCGGCAAAGAAGACATCCAAAGGCCAACAGACATATTAAAAAGTGCTCAACATCACTCAGCATCAGAGAAATACAAATCAAAACCACAGTGAGATACCACCTCATACCAGTCAGAATGGCTAAAATTAACATGTTAGGAAACGACAGATGTTGGCAAAGATGTGGAGAAAGGGGAACCCTCCTACACTGTTGATGGGAATGCAAGCTGGTGCAGCCACTCTGGAAAACAGTATGGGTGTTCCTCAAAAAGTTGAAAATAGAGCTACCCTACAACCCAGCAATTGCACTACTAGGTATTTACCCTAAAGATACAAATGTAGGGTTCCAAATGGACTGTGCACCCGAATATTTATAGCAGCCTTTTCCACAATATCCATACTATGGAAAGAACCTAAATGTCCATCAACAGATGAATGGATAAAGAAGTGGGGTACACACACACACACACACACACACACTGGAATACTATGCAGCCATCAAAACCCCCCCAAAATCTTGCCATTTGCAGTGACAAGGGTGGAACTAGAGGCTATTATGCTAAGCAAAATAAGTCAATCAGGGAAAGGCAATTATCATATGATCTCTCTGATGTGAGGAATTTGAGTGGTAGAATGGGGGGTTATGGGAGGTAGGGAGGGAAAAAATTAAACAAGATGCCATCGGGAGAGAGACAAACCATAAGAGACCCTTAATCTCAGGAAACAAACTGAGGGTTGCTGGGGGGTGGCGGAGAGGGATGGGATGGCTGGGCGATAGACATTGGGGAAGTTATGTGCTATGATGAGTGCTGTGAAATGTGTAAGCCTGATGATTCACAGACCTGTACCCCTGGGGCAAATAATACATTATATGGTAATAAAAAAGTTAAAAAACAAATTCCAGTCTCCTAATTTCCTACAGTCAAGAGGCAGCCTTCAAGCCTGAATTGCCACAAGGAGGTCATACTAATCCTATATACAATATGGCCGCATAAGGTAATGGGAAGGCAAATACTTTTCAAGAGGAAAGTTGAGATCATGGGGAGCTATGACCAAAATAGATCTTTCTGAAGAATAGAACCAGTTTGTGGAATATCCACTACCTCCCAGAAAAGGACAGTTTCCAGGGTCTTATTCCCCAAATTTCAAAATTACTATGAATCTGTGACTACTGTGTGTTTCTTTTGTCTCCCTATACCTTTCTTTTTGAATGGAACTGTCTGATGGGGATAGCTTTTCCATACTCCAACACTGTGTATTAAAGTGAGACATACATTTTATCTTCATGGAAAAGACTTACATGTGGATTTGATGTGGAGGAGTGGGAATCACATGGAAAACCTGATTTTGAGGTAAACGTAGTGATCAGACGGTAATTTTTTAGCCAGTCTCTTTTAGGAATAAAGAGTATATTCTGTGTGTTGAAGAAAAGATAAAATTGGATATTTGTGTAACCAGAATGTGGAGCTTTGGTAGATATTGGTCATTATTATTTTCTCTTGTTGGGAACCCTAGGAGTCTGTATTTTAGAACCACCATTTCAGTTAAGTTGGTGTGATATGACTTAGTATGACTATTATAGTATAAGCAGAAATAACATGTTATGTGGTGACTGGTGTGAGTAGGGTAGTGCATAGTCCCTCGGTTTTTATCTCTCCTTGTTGGCTGAATGATACCCAGAAGACCTCAGCATCAAAAGAATGTGGAACAACAACAAAGAAGCAGCTGATTTGGAGGAAGTCACTTGACCTTCTCGTCAGACTATGTTTTGAGTGAGGAATAAACTTTTGTGTCCCACTGTGGCATTTCAGAATTTCTTTGTAACTGTGGCTTATTCTAGCCTCTCCTGACTCTTACAAGGGATTAACAGTCTATGAATATCAAGGCTTAATGAAAAGGAAAACAACTCTCTCCTCAGACTGATAATACATGAACTTTGAGAGAAGATATAATCATCATGGGGAATTATATGTTTAGGAAAAAGCAATGTTTTCATTAAAGCAAGAAGTAAGGAAAGAGCTAAGGAAAAGATTAAAGATAAAAATGAGTTTATTTCTTATAGAGTAGTGTTTCAAGATAGAGTGAAAAGTTTGGACAGGTAAACATAGGGTATAGCTAGTTAGAATCAAGGAAATATAGAGCATCTTAATAGAGGAACTCTGAAGACCAGAGAACCAGGGTGATGGGGGAATACTTACACAACAGGGATGAAATGCTGAATGGGCCCAGTTTATACTGTTGGTCTAATTAAACTGTGGCTACCAGGCCTAATTGCTGGAGGAATTGGGTAACTCCATCTGGGGTGGATGGCTGCCAGCCCTTTCTTTCTCAGTGCCCCTGAAGCCCAGAGTGGTGACAGGCCATGCAGCTGTCATGCTTGGATGGCATGATGACAGCAATAATGATTTTGACTCGTATATTTTTTTTCCTTGATTCTTGGGTTGACTGCCTTAACCCTTCTCTGGAGGCTATTCAAAGGTCATTGTGTCCTTGAGATGGTCAGTGGTTTCCTGAAGCATCTTCAGGTCAGTTATCAACTTTGCTATGATGCCATTAGAAATCCCTTGTTATGACAACTGTTTCCTGAAGGTATTGTTTTTGATCATCTGAAGTTGGAAAATAGTTTTCAAAGGGGACATGTTTCGTTCCGGCTTCTTTTTCTCTTAAGGCCTTGATTTTGATTTCCGTCTAGCTTTACGCATCTTCTATTTCTCTAGAAAGTTTGAGAATGACATTGTTTACCACATTGCATAGTGTTCTCTTTATTGAGGGCTTGGTGTAGAAAATCTGTATAATCTTGGTATTAGTAAAAAGTGCTTTCCCTGGAAAACTGGACTGTTTTATTCTGCTATAGATAATGTGAATCATATCACATTTTATTTGTACTCTTTTTCAGAACCTTTACCAATGGTGATGGTGGCTAGTTTTCATGTGAATCTATGGTTTTTCCCTTGCACGGAAAATATTTTGGGTACTAATCCCACCTCAGGTCTATCAATTTTTTTTTTTAACTTTAATTTTTCCTGTTGCCTGTTGTCTAAATTTCTTCAGTTTTAATTTTTTAAAAAAATGGATCCATGGATATATATAAGGTGAACTTAAAGGTTTTATTTATTTATTTATTTATTTATATTTTTTTTATTTGGGGGGGGGTTGTAGAAGAGGGGAGAGGGAAGAACAGGAGAGAGAGAATCTCAAGCAGACTCCCTGCTGATCATGGAGCCCAGCACGGGGCTCCATCTCATGACCCTGGGATCATGACATGATCTAAAATCCAGAGTCAGATGCTTAACTGACTGAGCCACCCCAGCACCCCACTAAGGTGAGTTTAAAGCCTTTTGTGGTGGTTGTGGTGTCAGAAAGAATGAAAGAGACATAAGAAAGTAAGAGAAAGTTAGGACTAGAGTAAGAAGGAAAGAATAATTACTGTCAGCATTTTGTTTATATGTCTTCAGATCCTGCTACTTTAGTGGGGCTTGGCTGAGTTCCTACTGTTAGTATCTCTATCTGTGCTGAGGTCACTTTCTGGAATTGCAGAAGGTCATGATGCATATGTGTGGGAAGGCTAGAAATGTCAGAGAATTAGCTTCCCCTGTACAAGTGTCTTTATCAGTGACTCTCAGTTCAGTATATAAATACCCCACCTCCCTCATTCCTTGGTAGGGATATATATTAATTGTTTTACATCATTTCCCAGTTTGCCCACTGGATGAGCTCTGGTTGCTGTCTTTGTTATTAAGCTGCTTTTTCTTCCAAGTGTCTCTTCTCCATTCTCCTATCACTCTACCCTTCACTTCTCAGAGACATCCTTGCATGCAAATACTTCCATCAGGTCTACTTCTAGGGAGACTGACTAAACACCGAGAAAGAGGAAGACGGAAAGAGGGGAACAAGGAGAGGGGAATAGAAAGAAGAAAATAGACATGGGGGAGGAGAAAGAAGGGAGGCAGGAAGACAGAGGGAGAAACATAGACAAAAAACATATTTTATGAATAATGCATGTTTATTTTGCTACTTGAAGGATCCTCTCTTTAGATGAGGTGTTTTTATACCTACAAGTATGTTATTTTCTCTGTTAATGAAGGAATACAACTAAAACAAGTTGACTCACTTGCTTAGAGGTTTAAGGTAGTGAATAAATACTTATACAAGAAGTTTCTCTATTTTGTTAATTAATATGTAACTCTAAAGGCTTATCTGATTGTTTTTCTTGTTTTTATTTGTACTCTTTTTCAGAACCTTAATAACTAACTTCATACCCAGTCCCTCTCTTGTTCTTCCAGTCCCTAAAAACCTCATTCACACTTAACTCTTTCTTTGGTACAGGTATGATTAGAACCATATTCTTTTAGGATTTAACAAATTCTAGGTAATAAAAGGTCTTCACATATGACATACACCTTCAAGTTTTTATATATGTATATGTTTTATATATAAATCTCATTTTTGTTATGCTTTTATTCTGAACCCAGCATTGATGTGTCAGGATGCAAAAATGCATAGTTCATGGGCAACTTAAAATCAATTTAAGAAAAAGAACATACCACATATATTTATTCATTTGTTCATTTTCCAAAAACAGAGCATTGAATTAGATGCTATGAAGAATACAAAAATATATCAGATACTAGCCAGTAGAAATGCATTATATACGTGCAACTGAAGACTGATGGAAGAAAGCAACACTATTTGTAATATCCTACAACTGGAAACAAGGCAGTTATACATCTACAGACAAAATGGATAAAGAAAGTAGGATACATTCATGCAATGAAACATGATATAGTAATAAGACTATATAAACTATAAGAACATGAAATGACATGGATGAATCTCATAAGTGTAAATTAGACCCAAAAAAAAAAGGATACAAAATAGTACATTGATTTGATCCTATTGATACAAAGTTTAAAATTGGGCTGTGCTGAAATCAGGACTGTAGATTTCCTTGGGGGTGAGGGTAATGACTGAAAGGGAATATGAAGTGACTTCTGGTATTCTACTAATTTATTTTTTGACCTTGATTTTAGCCATGTGGGTGTGCTGCTTTGTGAATATTTACTTATCTGTGTGCATACTTGTGATTTGTGCACTTTTCTTTATATATGATATTGAGATATATATATATATAGATAGATAGATATAGATAGATAGATAGATAGATACAGATATAAATAAATCAGACATATTTTTGCTTTGAACTTACATTTTCTAGGGAAGATGTGGTATATAAACATATATCTTTAATTTCATAACCCACAAATGTAAGACAGAAAAAGGTCCTAGAATTATAAACAACCTGCCGACTTTGATCTTTGGCCTACAAAGAATCAGAAATACTTAAAGGAAGTAATAAGTACATTTTGAGATTAGCCTGGAAGGATAAATAGGGGCTGCCATGTGTGTGGAGAGTGGAAGGGCCTAAGTGGAAGAGAGATAAGAAGAAATGTGGGGTATATTCTACAAATAAGTTTCCTTCTGTGGGGTCTGGATATTGGAAGTTGTGGAAGATAACGCAAATGAGAAGTTGATGCTGAATGATGGAAAGCTTTTAAGATCGGAATGAGGAATTTGAGTATGTTTGGTGGAGTGCTAATAGTTTTAAGCATAGTTGACACCATCAAAACCATAGCTAGAAAGAATGTGAAGACACTGGGAAATATAAATGTTGGCATGAGAGAAACCTGGATGAAGGAGGCCGGAAAAGACGTATGGAACAGATACTACCTTATTGGACTTGACCATTGATTTAGGTGACAACAAGGACCTGAAATTGAATGTATATTTTTATGGTTGAGTGGCTAGGGTTTGAAGGGAGGGAATTATGTGACTCCATTTGGAATAGATTGTATTTGAGCAGGTGGTAGGTTATTGAGAGTTTGAACATATGCTTTGTAAACACAAGCCTGGAGCTCATGAGAAAGGCTGAGATTTGAATTGGGGAGTCATCTGCAGAAATGTGATTGAGATAATCAAAGGCCAAAGTGAAGAAAAGAAAATAAGCACTCCGTTGTATCACTCTAACTTTGCATCCAACAATGTAGAGGATTAAAGTGAAAGTATCAGAAAAATAACTAATATTACACACAACAGTAGCAAGAACAATGATACTATGGGCATGGGGAATGTGTCTTGTTAACCATCATATCTCCAGTCCTTTCACAGTTCCTGGCACATAATAAATGTGTTTTTTAAGTTGATAAGTTACATTTTCATTGTACTTTACCATTTTTAAGTTCCATTATCAATATCTTCACTATCTCAACAACTTTATCATTTATACCATAAAAATAGTATGTAACAGTTACATTTTTATACTCACCTAAGAATGTTTTTTTTCCCTGTATATCGAAAGGGGATATTTTCTTCAACACTTTTCTTTAGATAATGAACAACCTTTTCCCATTTATGCTTATTCTAATATATATCAAATAAAGTTCATAGCGGCCATGATGGGAGAAAGTCTGAGAAGAAGAAGGAGAAGCATAGCTGGCCTCATTTTGGAGAGTGTGTGTTTTGTTACACTGCAGACCAACATCTGTTAAAAGTCAGTGTTGAAATGCAGACTGCACTTTTGTATTTGTGCTAGAGGGGTTCCTGCATGGTGTTACAGTGCAGTTTTTGCAGAAAAATTGTTTTAATTATCTGAACTTCACAGGGATATTGTGAGGGGTTAGTGGGGTAAAGCTTGTACACACAAAGAACAAACTCTTCAGCACAGGAGAGGTGACACAAATGTTAGTCTCCTTATCATTATTAGCAAATTCATCAGTCATCTGGGTAACAGCAGGAAAACTCTTCCAAGAATATCCAAGGTAAATCCCCTAATGGAGGAACATAAAGTTACTGGCAGCCCAGGGGCACAGATCCTAATTGAACCATAGCTCTGATGGCAAAAGTTCTTGACTTACCTTGAGTTTGGAATGCATAGGCTGTAGATCATTACAGCTGCTACTTGTTAGGATCCTAATGATAGACATGGTTTCTTTTCTTCTTTTTTTTTAATAGGTCAATTTGATTACATTTTAATTTCTTTTTTTTTTTAATTTTATTTTTTATAAACATATATTTTTATCCCCAGGGGTACAGGTCTGTGAATCGCCAGGTTTACACACTTCACAGCACTCACCATAGCACATACCCTCCCCAATGTCCATAACCCCAACCCCCTCTCTCAACCCCCCTCCCCCCATCAACCCTCAGTTTGTTTTGTGAGATTAAGAGTCACTTATGGTTTGTCTCCCTCCCAATCCCATCTTGTTTCATTTACTCTTCTCCTACCCCCTTAATCCCCCATGTTGCATCTCCTCTCCCTCATATCAGGGAGATCATATGATAGTTGTCTTTCTCCGATTGACTTATTTCGCTAAGCATGATACCCTCTAGTTCCATCCATGTCATCGCAAATGGCAAGATTTCATTTCTTTTGATGGCTGCATAGTATTCCATTGTGTATATATACCACATCTTCTTTATCCATTCGTCTGTTGATGGACATCTAGGTTCTTTCCATAGTTTGGCCATTGTAGACATTGCTGCTATAAATATTCGGGTGCACGTGCCCCTTCGGATCACTATATTTGTATCTTTAGGGTAAATACCCAGCAGTACAATTTCTGGGTCATAGGGTAGTTCTATTTTCAGCATTTTGAGGAAACTCCATGCTATTTTCCAGAGTGGTTGCACCAGCTTGCATTTCCACCAACAGTGTAGGAGGGTTCCCCTTTCTCCGCATCCTCGCCAGCATCTGTCATTTCCTGACATGTTAATTTTAGCCATTCTGACTGGTGTGAGGTGATATCTCATTGTGGTTTTGATTTGTATATCCCTGATGCCGAGTGATATGGAGCACTTTTTCATGTGTCTGTTGGCCATCTGGATGTCTTCTTCGCAGAAATGTCTGTTCATGTCTTCTGCCCATTTCTTGATTGGATTATTTGTTCTTTGGGTGTTGAGTTTGCTAAGTTCTTTATAGATTTTGGACACTAGCCCTTTATCTGATATGTCGTTTGCAAATATCTTCTCCCATTCTGTCAGTTGTCTTTTGGTTTTGTTAACTGTTTCCTTTGCTGTGCAAAAGCTTTTGATCTTGATAAAATCCCAATTGTTCATTTTTGCCCTTACTTCCCTTGCCTTTGGTGATGTTCCTAGGAAGATGTTGCTGCAGCTGAGGTCGAAGAGGTTGCTGCCTGTGTTCTCCTCAAGGATTTTGATGGATTCCTTTCTCACATTGAGGTCCTTCATCCATTTTGAGTCTATTTTCGTGTGTGGTGTAAGGAAATGATCCAATTTCATTTTTCTGCATGTGGCTGTCCAATTTTCCCAACACCATTTATTGAAGAGGCTGTCTTTTTTCCATTGGACATTCTTTCCTGCTTTGTCAAAGATTAGTTGACCATAGAGTTGAGGGTCTATTTCTGGGCTCTCTATTCTGTTCCATTGATCTATGTGTCTGTTTTTGTGCCAGTACCATGCTGTCTTGATGATGACAGCTTTGTAATAGAGCTTGAAGTCCGGAATTTTGATGCCACCAACTTTGGCTTTCTTTTTCAATATTCCTTTGGCTATTCGAGGTCTTTTCTGGTTCCATATAAATTTTAGGATTATTTGTTCCATTTCTTTGAAAAAAATGGATGGTACTTTGAGAGGAATTACATTAAATTTGTAGATTGCTTTAGGTAGCATAGACATTTTCACAATATTTATTCTTCCAATCCAGGAGCATGGAACATTTTTCCATTTCTTTGTGTCTTCCTCAATTTCTTTCATGAGTACTTTATAGTTTTCTGTGTGTAGATTCTAAGCCTCTTTGGTTAGGTTTATTCCTAGGTATCTTATAGTTTTGGGTGCAATTGTAAATGGGATTGACTCCTTAATTTCTCTTTCTTCTGTCTTGTTGTTGGTGTAGAGAAATGCAACTGATTTCTGTGCATCGATTTTATATCCTGACACTTTACTGAATTCCTGTACAAGTTCTAGCAGTTTTGGAGTGGAGTCTTTTGGGTTTTCCACATATAGTATCATATCATCTGCGAAGAGTGATAGTTTGACTTCTTCTTTGCCGATTTGGATGCCTTTAATTTCTTTTTGTTGTC
Source organism: Lontra canadensis (assembly GCF_010015895.1). NCBI lineage: Eukaryota > Metazoa > Chordata > Mammalia > Carnivora > Mustelidae > Lontra > Lontra canadensis. Next base: position 2,749,156 of record NW_022631109.1, on the reverse strand, counting down.
TGATTGCTGAGGCTAGGACTTCTAGGACTGTTGAATAGCAGTGGTGATAACGGACATCCCTGCCGTGTTCCTGACCTTAGCGGAAAAGCTTTCAGTTTTTCTCCATTGAGAATGATATTTGCGGTGGGTTTTTCATAGATGGCTTTGATAATATTGAGGTATGTGCCCTCTATCCCTACACTTTGAAGAGTTTTGATCAGGAAGGATGCTGTACTTTGTCAAATGCTTTTTCAGCATCTATGGAGAGTATCATATGGTTCCTGTTCTTTCTTTTATTAATGTGTTGTATCACATTGATTGATTTGCGGATGTTGAACCAGCCTTGCAGCCCTGGAATAAATCCCACTTGGTCGTGGTGAATAATCCTTTTAATGTACCATTGAATCCTATTGGCTAGTATTTTGGTGAGAATTTTTGCATCTGTGTTCATCAAGGATATTGGTCTGTAGTTCTCTTTTTTGATGGGATCCTTGTCTGGTTTTGGGATCAAGGTGATGCTGGCCTCATAAAATGATTTTGAAAGTTTTCCTTCCATTTCTATTTTTTGGAACAGTTTCAGGAGAATAGGAATTAGTTCTTCCTTAAATGTTTGGTAGAATTCCCCCGGGAAGCCGTCTGGCCCTGGGCTTTTGTTTGTTTGGAGATTTTTGATGACTTTTTCAATCTCCTTACTGGTTATGGGTCTGTTCAGGCTTTCTGGTTCAGTTGTGGTAGTTTATATGTCTCTAGGAATGCATCCATTTCTTCCAGATTGTCAAATTTATTGGCGTAGAGTTGCTCATAGTATGTTCTTATAGTTGTCTGTATTTCTTTGGTGTTAGTTGTGATCTCTCCTCTTTCATTCATGATTTTATTTATTTGGGTCCTTTCTCTTTTCTTTTTGATAAGTCTGGCCAGGGGTTTATCAATCTTATTAATTCTTTCAAAGAACCAGCTCCTAATTTCGTTGATTTGTTCTATTGTTTTTTTGGTTTCTATTTCATTGATTTCTGCTCTGATCTTTATGATTTCTCTTCTCCTGCTGGGTTTAGGGTTTCTTTCTTGTTCTTTCTCCAGCTCCCTTAGGTGTAGGGTTAGGTTGTGTACCTGAGACCTTTCTTGTTTCTTGAGAAAGGCTTGTACTGCTATATATTTTCCTCTCAGGACTGCCTTTGTTGTGTCCCACAGATTGTGAACCGTTGTGTTTTCATTATCATTTGTTTCCATGAATTTTTTCAATTCTTCTTTAATTTCCTGGTTGACCCATTCATTCTTTAGAAGGATACTGTTTAGTCTCCCTGTATTTGGGTTCTTTCCAAATTTCTTCTTGTGATTGAGTTCTAGCTTCAGAGCATTGTGGTCTGAAAATATGCAGGGAATGATCCCAATCTTTTGATACCGGTTGAGACCTGATTTAGGACCGAGGATGTGATCTATTCTGGAGAATGTTCCATGTGCACTAGAGAAGAATATGTATTCTGTTGCTTTAGGATGAAATGTTCTGAATATATCTGTGATATCCATCTGGTCCAATGTGTCATTTAAGGCCTTTATTTCCTTGTTTATCTTTTGCTTGGATGATCTGTCCATTTCAGTGAGGGGAGTGTTAAAGTCCCCTACTATTATTGTATGATTGTTGATGTGTTTCTTTGATTTTGTTATTAATTGGTTTATATAGTTGGCTGCTCCCACGTTAGGGGCATAAATATTTAAAATTGTTAGATCTTCTTGTTAGACAGATCCTTTGAGTATGATATAGTGTCCTTCCTCATCTCTTATTATAGTCTTTGGCTTAAAATCTAATTGATCTGATATAAGGATTGCCACCCCAGCATTCTTCTGATGTCCATTAGCATGGTAAATTCTTTTCCACCCCCTCACTTTAAATCTGAAGGTGTCTTCGGGTTTAAAATGAGTTTCTTGTTGGCAACATATAGATGGGTTTTGTTTTTTTATCCATTCTGATACCCTGTGTCTTTTGATTGGGGGCATTTAGCCCATTAACATTCAGGGTAACTATTGAGAGATATGAATTTAGTGTCATTGTATTGCCTGTAAGGTGACTGTTATTGTATATTGTCTCTGTTTCTCTCTGATCTACTACTTTTAGGGTCTCTCTTTGCTTAGAGGACCCCTTTCAATATTTCCTATAGAGCTGGTTTGGTGTTTGCAAATTCTTTCAGTTTTTGTTTGTCCTGGAAGCTTTTAATCTCTCCTTCTATTTTCAATGATAGCCTAGCTGGATATAGTATTCTTGGCTGCATGTTTTTCTCGTTTAGTACTCTGAATATATCATGCCAGCTCTTTCTGGCCTGCCAGGTCTCTGTGGATAAGTCTGCTGCCAATCTAATATTTTTACCATTGTATGTTACAGACTTCTTTTCCCGGGCTGCTTTCAGGATTTTCTCTTTGTCACTAAGACTTGTAAATTTTACTATTAGGTGACGGGGTGTGGACCTATTCTTATTTATTTTGAGGGGGGTTCTCTGAACCTCCTGGATTTTGATGCTTGTTCCCTTTGCCATATTGGGGAAATTCTCTCCAATAATTCTCTCCAGTATGCCTTCTGCTCCCCTCTCTCTTTCTTCTTCTTCTGGAATCCCAATTATTCTAATGTTGTTTCGTCTTATGCTGTCACTTATCTCTTGAATTCTCCCCTCGTGGTCCAGTAGCTGTTTGTCCCCCTTTTGCTCAGCTTCTTTATTTTCTGTCATTTGGTGTTCTATATCACTAATTCTTTCTTCTGCCTCATTTATCCTAGCAGTGAGAGCCTCCATTTTTGATTGCACCTCATTAATAGCTTTTTTGATTTCAACTTGGTTAGATTTTAGTTCTTTTATTTCTCCAGAAAGGGCTTTTATATCTCCCGAGAGGGTTTCTCTAATATCTTCCATGCCTTTTTTGAGCCCGGCTAGAACCTTGAGAATCGTCATTCTGAACTCTAGATCTGACATATTACCAATGTCTGTATTGATTAGGTCTCTAGCCTTTGGTACTGCCTCTTGTTCTTTTTTTTGTGGTGAATTTTTCCACCTTGTCATTTTGTCCGGATAAGAGTATATGAAGGAGCAAGTAAAATACTGAAAGGGTGGCAACAACCCCAGGAAAATATGCTTTAGCCAAATTAGAATAGATCCCAAATCATGAGGGGGAAGAAAGGGATTAAAAGAGGTTCAGAAAGAAAGAAAAAAAAAAAAAAGAAACAATTAAAAAAGAAAACCAATAAAGAAAAAATATAAAAAAGAAAAAAAAATATATATATATTAGATAAACTAGTTAAAAAACGTTAAAAAAGGGTAAAAGTTAAAAAAAAATTTAGCCCAAGAAGAGAAAAAATTTGAAAAAGAAAAAGAAATTAAATTAACTGCAAGGCTAAAGAATCATGGGGAGAAAGCCATGAGTTCTGTGCTTTGCTTTCTCCTACTCTGGAATTCTGCTGCTCTCCTTGGTATTGAAACTGCACTCCTTGGTAGGTTAACTTGATCCTGGCTGGATTTCTTGTTGATCTTCTGGGGGAGGGGCCTGTTGTAGTGATTCTCAAGTGTCTTTGCCCCAGGCGGTGTTGCACTGCCCTTACCAGGGGCCGGGCTGAGTAATCCGCTCGGGTTTGCTTTCGGGAGCTTTTGTTCCCTGAGCGCTTTCCGTAGAGTTCTGGAGGACGGGAAGGAAGATGGCGGCCTCCCAGTCTCCGGCCCGGAGGAGCCGAGAGCTCGGGGCCCCACTCCTCAGTGCGCCCTCAGAGAACAGCGCCCAATTGCTCCCGTCACCCTGGCCTCTGGCCGCGCTCCGAGCTGACCGAGCCTGAAAGCAGTTCAAGGTAAGCCCGAGCTGTGAGCTCACTCCTCGGCTCTGTCTCTGTAGCCAGCTTCCCCGTTCTAATACCTGCGAGCTCTGCGACACTCAGACACCCCGATCCTTCTGTGACCCTGCGGGACCCGAGGCCACGCTGACCCCGCGTGGGCTTCACCTGGTTAAGCCTCTGTAGCGATGTCCCTCAGCAGAACAGACTTTTAAAAGTCCTTATTTTGTGCTCCGTTGCTCTGCCGCTTGCCGGGAGCCGGCCCCTCCCCCCGTGGTCTATCTTCCCGTCGCTTTGGATTCACTTCTCCGCCAGTCCTACCTTTCAGAAAGTGATTGATTTTCTGTTTCTAGAATTGCTGTTCTTCTTCTCTCCGATCTCCCGTTGGATTTGTAGGTGTTTGCAATCTTTAGATAAGCTATCTAGCTGATCTCCCGCTACCTGAAGTAGTCTCAGCTGCTACTTCTCCGCCATCTTGACTCCTCCCCCGATAGACATGGTTTCTAAGCAGAAGTCTGTTCTACTCTTAAATGCCAAACCCACAACATAAGTGGCAATAGCACTCATTTGATAATCTGATGACAAAAATATCCACAGTAAACACTGATCATATTCTAATCCCTTATGAAAAACATTGTAATCTTACTCTATTTTTTTTTACTTAGCTTTTTAATCTCTTTGCATTATAGTATGTCAATCAGAGTAAATATTATGGGATTGTATTCCAATTTCCACATTCATCCAAACTAGAGCGATAGCAATGAAGACACTACTTTGATACTATGAATTATCCTCATATCTTTTAAAAATTTTTTTAATTTTTTAATTAACATATAGTGTATTATTAGCCCCAGGGGTACAGGTCTTTGAATTGCCAGGTTTATACACTTCACAGCACTCACCATAGCACATACCCTCCCCAATGTCCATAATATCCTCATATCTTCTGTTCATCCCTTTAACATTCTCTTAATCATCACTTGAGGTCTAATTGCTCTGTCTCTGGGCTTCCATTTATTCTGCTCTTTATCCTAACCAATGAAGATAAATGGATAGATGACTAGGTAGATAGATAGATAGATAGATAGATAGATATAAATGCATATATATATACATGTATGTGATATGCAATATAGTCTATATACAAATGTTATTTTCTTCATGTTTTTATTGTAAAGAGAACCTAGAACATGTTCTTAGATCTGGTAATTTCATGTAGAATATTATTTGTAAAACACAGACAAATTATAATTTCCTTTACATCCTGAAGATACTCTAAGGCTTATAGGACACATATATTCACATTAGACAGGTGAAAAGCTGAGGTTTATAGATTCTGAGTGACTTGTTGAAGTTCACATAGTCTGTAGCAAACACCTCGGTCTTGTTTTTTAATTAGGGTGTTTTTGTATAAAGCAAAACAAACTTACCCAAAGGGGAAGACGAATTTATCAGACAGGTTTGAAGATGTCACAGAAATGAGAAAAGCTGAAGAATCAAGCTCATAAAATGATGTACAGAGTCTCAGTTTCATGATCATTACTCATCTCAAGAGCATTGTCGAAGTAAATTATTTCTTACTGTTTTAAGTCTGCTTTGCTTAGTTCCCGAGATTCAAATTCCAAGAAGGGTCTGGTTGGTTCTGTTTGGGCAATGTGTGCTTAACTGACTGAGCCACCCAGGCTCCCCAATGTGTCTGCTTTTTTAACGGAAACGTGCTTAGCAACTTGGTTCATAGTCCCACCTGACTGTGTCATGTGGGAGGAAGAGTTCCCCCAATGAGGTGGAGTAAATGCTGCATAACTACAAAGCCACAAATATCCCTAAAGCCCTATATCCTCGGTTTTCTATTCCCAATTCTAATACATTTTCTGTGATAGGAATGATTTTTGCTGCTTAGATTCAGAAGTTCTGATCAGTACAGGCATATTGGCAGTCAGTTTAACAATCTGAGACATGATTTAGACTTATGTTAAGATGCACGTACCCTGCTGTCACTACTAACTTCACCAATTCCTGGTTACTCTTTTGTGTTTGTGAGGAATAATCAGATTGCTTTGGGTGGTCCCATTCTAGATAGAATGAAACACAAGGTAATCGGTAAAAGGAATAAGCCCTGTTCCAGGGTAGGGTGAGTTATGTATAAATGATACACTATATTGTAACAAGGTAATATGTTCTCCAGATTTAATTAGCTTGGAATGTGAGTTATAAACTCTTTGTGAGGGAAGGGATTAATTAAACTCTCCTAGGAGGGGGAAGCAGTCTGCAGATTTTCAACACAAATAGGTAATATTTTTTCCATATTAATTAAAGCCAATTCTCATGATTTAAACATTGGGGCATTATTACTACTCTTTATTGTTGGAAGTAGGGGACAAGGCAAATAGAAACAGGAAACCAGATAGAAGAAACAAAAAGACAAGAAATTATATAGAATATTCAATAAACTTTAACTCTTCTGGCAGTGATCTCTATAATCCACCATTTACCCCATTATAAGTGCCAATGTTGGGGAAGAAAAGGAATTTTCCTCTACTATTCTAAGTTCTTGGCTAAGGACACCCCTTGTAAAAAAAGATTAACAGAAGAAAATCAAACAGAAGTTTAATAAACATGGACAATACCCAGGAAAACTGAGTAACTCCCCCAAAGGGCCCAAACTACCATCTTAAATAACATCTCCAGGTAAAGACAAAAACAAACAAACAAAAAACCCCCCAAAACCAAAATGGTGTGTGTTGGGAGAACCAGTTATCAGGAGATCCTATCACAAGAAGCAAGGTAAACAACGGTATGGTTGTTGTGCAGATTTAAGTCTGTGCCTTCTTCATTGGTAAAAGTTTCTGGAGATTTGGTTATCCTTCTCTTCCTAATACAGAGAGGGAAACATCCTTACAAACAGGGATTTCCCTTTTAAATGTGGTGTTACAAAGAGTAATTTTTACTCCATTTTCAGCACTTTTCTATTGTTTAAGTTTCTTTGAAAAATCAGCTCAAATAATGAACGTGCTAAGGTGGCATATATTGACGTAGCACATTCTGCTTCCTTTCATAAATCAAGTTTTCTAAGGGGGCTGAGATATAAGTCGTAAATACATCTCTGAAGCTATCCAGTCATTTTACTTATTAAATTCAGTAAATAACAGGTTTATTTGTTTCCAATTGGTGGTCAGAATAACACATTAAATTTATGTATTGAGGACCTAATCAGTTGCCCAGACCCAAAGAAATTAGAATGATAAAATAGCATGGCTTCAAAGTAACATATCTGGGTTATTTGGTCTCTGGTATTTACATAAGTTTGGACAAGCTTGTTAACATCTGAGCCTTAATAAAATCATCAGTAAGATAATGATAATAATACCTGTCTCATAGGCTTATTGAAAAATTAAATGAAAATGTGAAATTTTTCATACCTGTGGGGTAATTGCAAACTAGAAAGTAAAATAATATAAAGAATCAGTCAAACCAGACTCACATAAATCAGGAATCTTATACAATGTAGAGTTTTATGAATGATTTCAAGGACGAACTTAATCAAATGCATAGGAGAAACCAGAAAAATCTCTAGGAGCACAGTTCCCCAGGTTCCCGTTTGTTCTTTCAGAGGCAGAGTAACCCAGATTAATGTGAAATTTTTAAGTAATAGGTATGGTTTGCATCACTTACTCAGAAGAGGGCTGTCTCAGACATGAAACATTCCTGTTACTCAGTTAAATAGCTTACGTGACATTTTCCAGGAAAACATGTTTTCTTTCATAGTCGTGAAAGAAAAGTTGGTAAGTTAGAATTTATTAAAATTAAAAACTTCTGAAAAGGACACTGTTAAGAGAATTAAGACAAGCCACAGACTGGGAGAAAGTGTTTTCAGAACATATATGTGATACAAGACTATAGTTTCACTTACTTGTGGAGCATAAGGAATAACACAGAGGACATTGGGAGATGGAGAGGAGAAATTAGTTGAGGTAAATCGGAGGGGAAGACAAAGCATGAGAGACTGTGGACTCAGAAACAAACAAAGCGTTTTGGAGGGAAGGGGGTGAAGGGTTTGGTGAGCCTGGTGGTGGGTATTATGGAGGGCACGTATTGCATGGAGCAATATTGAGTGTGGTGCATAACCAATGAATTTTGGAACACTGAAAAAAATTAAATTTAAACAAAAGACTAGTATCAAAAATATACAAAGAATTCTTAAAACTTAACAATAAGAAAACAACCCAGTTGAATATGGGCCAAAGATCTGAACAGACATATCACAAAAGATGAAGTGTCAAATATGCATATGAAAAGATGTTCAACATCATTTGCCCCTGGGCAATCGCAAATTTAAGCAATAAAGACATACCACTATATATCTATTAGAATATCTAAATCCAAAACACTGAAAACAACAAATGCTGATGAGCATGTGAAGCAACAGGAATGCTCATTTATTATTGGTGAGAATGCAGAATGATACATCCACTCTGAAAGACATTTTGATGGTTTCTTACAAAGCTAAACATGCAGTTATCGTATGGGTTAGCATTTGTGCTCTTAGGTATTCACCTACTTGAGCCAAAAACTTATTTCCAGAAAAAAAATGTGCTTGTGAATGTTTCTAGCAGCTTTTTATATAATTGCCCCAAACTGGACACAACCATGGTGTCCTTCAATAGGTGAATTAATGTATAAACTGTGGTATATGCATAGGATGGAATATTATTCAACAATAAAAAGAAATAAGCTATCAAGCCTAGGAGATATGTAGCAACATTAAGTACATATTTCTCCATGAAAGAAGCCAATCTTAAAAGGCTACATATGATATGATTCCAATTAAATGACATTCTAGAAAAAGCAAAAATGTGGGATAGTAAAAAGATCTGTGGTTTCCAGGGATTTAGGGTTCAGGAGACAGTTGAATGGGTGAAGCATAGGGATTTTTATGGTGGCAAAACTATTCTTATGATACTGTAATATATCATACATGACAGTATACATTTTGAAAAAGGCAGAACTTTACCACACAAATAATGTACCTTAATGTATACAAATATAAAAAAAAATCATTTAGGAGCTTGGGGTATCACAGACAAGAATGTAGGGTGAGTCAAGAATATCTATCTGTATTACAAATGTATGAAAAAAAATCTCCCTGGAGAGGGTAGGGGTGAGGGGAAGGAATGCTGACCTAAGTAACTAGAAATGAGTGGATTCTGCAATACTGAAGACAAAGGAACTGCCTATGCTCACTGTATTTTGGTTGAAAAAGTTGTTTCCCTTGAGGAAAAGGGTAATAATTCTGATAGTTCTGTGCATCTATACTGGAATTGAGCAGTTAAGTAAATGGATGGTGGGAGCCTAGTTTGTTATTATTGGAGAAGGAGTTCGCAGATAAGTAAAAGAAGGAGGGTAAAAAAAATCCATGTGGCAATGGCTTAGAGCTGGAGATATTGGTAAGATCTCATGTTTAACTCTCTCTCTCTCTCTCTCTCTCTATATATATATATATATATATATGTATGTATATATATACATATATATTTTTTCCATATGGAAATATTTATGAGTATGTGTTTATACACAAGTTAATATACATATTTATTTCTTTTTTCTGTCTGCTGAGAGGACCTAAAAGAAGTGATACCCATAGTAATAATGAGCACCCTCAAGATCCAGATCTTGGTTTCCAAAACCATGTACTAGTAAAAAGAACCAGCACTCCCTGGTGAAATGACTGATTCTAGGGAATATATGAGATGAGCCTGAAGCATCTTATAGTGTCAGAAAATATACAAGTGCTAAAACAAAGAAAACTGTATTGATTATGTCAAAGGGGCACATAACCCAACTGAAAGAGCTCCTAATGCAAAGCTTTAACAATTTGAGCAACAAAAAACATGAAGTAATACTAGATTATAACCCAAAGTACAAAATGAATATCCATGAGCCATGCTGATATAAATAAAACTGAACTAAATTGATAAATGGGAGAAGAGACAAATCTGTATGGAAGGATTCTAAATAAAGTAGATTCTCTGCCCTCAAACAGAGAGAGCATAAATCCCCACTGGGGACTGTGCACAGCATCTTCCTTCCAAAGAATACAGAATGGAAAAGGGGGAAACTAGACTAATTCGTAGTGCCAAAATCTGGCAAACACTGCTGCAACCATATAGTCAAGGTTAACATCAACAGTTACAAGACATGTTCATAGGATGTACCTTTCATATGGTAAGAATGAATGAATGAAAATGTGTACAGTATTTTGGTCCCTGATAGTGCTAGAGAACCAGTAAATTTGCCTTCATTTGTGTACCACAGAATTTTTTTTTTTAACATAAGAAGAAATCCCCACAGCTTTGTATTATGTCACTTTTCATTAAGTTTCCTTTTAGTTGCATTTTCACACCAAAGTAAGAAAATGTCCAGCATTTTCCTGTTCTTTTATAAGTATGGCTATGTAAAGTATACACTGTAAATGGGCATTTTTGAAGAGTTTTTAGAAACACAGATCTAGTTACTGTCTTCACCTGACATAAAGAAAATATCCCTTACCCTCCTCTTTTGTTTTGTTTTTAACTAAAAATTCATCTTTGCTGATTAAGAGGATCACTGCCCCCTCATCACTAGAAAGAAGGTTCTGTGAGGACACGGGTTTCTGTCTGTTTTTGCTGCTGCAGTATTTCCATCATCTAGAGAAGCACCTATCAAAGAGAAGATGGTCAATAAATATTTGATAAACCAGTGATCATAGCACTGTCTGCATTTGCCTTTTAAATACTTTACCTGGGAAGATGCTAATTGAAGCTGTGGAGGTGCCTGGGATTGTTATGTTAAAACAGGTTCTTGGCATTGTCTATACTTTGGGTTAAGTGAGGAAGAAATAATGACAAAACAGACAGAGACAGTATCAAAGAGATACAGGAGAACTCATGATGAGTGTCATGGCATCTAAGGGAGATCAGTATTTCCAAAATGAGGTTCTCAATAATAAATATTTCAGAGTAATGAAAACCAAGCATTAGATTTATTGATTTACACAATAATGACTAATTTTGAAAGAGCCCTTGAGTGATAGGAATAAACCAAATAAATTCCAAGGTGTTAATAAGTAAGAACAATTGGAAATTGAGGCATTAGTAAAGTTTCTTATTAATTTTATGGTTGTATATGAATGTGTAAGGTCATGTGTTATGTTTCAAGTATCTCTTTGCACACAATAAATATTGCTATTCTTTATGTAATAATTACTATTTCAAAATGTCTTTCTCATAGTTTAAGCTTAAAAGTGAGAAAATGTATGTTGTATATTGTTCAAATAGTCTTTGCGGCCCTTCACAGCCTTAAGCATAATACTGAATGCACAACCAACAAACTTCTAATAAATGCCATTTCACTGTCATATTAATAGTTCTGTATTCCGTTTTCCCTTTTCTTAAAATCCATGAGTCTTCTATTGCAAAATAATTGATAAATTATATTTAATATGTAAAAAAATACCAAGTTGATACCTCTAGCTGGTAAAAAGTTAGGCAAAAATGTTACTATAGCTTAGGAATAGTATACAATAATACAAAATTTATTTGTGAATCCTTGAATAATTTGTAGAGCACTTTAACTTTCATTGTTTCAGTGAATTTTATAACAGCCCTGTGAGGAAGCAGTATATGATGTTACCATTATTTTGAGAAAAGGTAATAAAGTTTATGATTAGGTTTAGGTAACTAAACCTAACTGCAAAGCCACTTATCATTTATAATCTTTGTCATTCACTTAACATTTCTAGCTTCAGTTTCTTCTCCTGTAACATAGTCCACTCTATAGACCTATTGAGACAATTCAATCTGATAATCAGGTACATTTGACTGCCATGCCACATATAAACAGATATAGAAATAAACCAATTTCTGATTGGTTTAAGGGGAATATAAAAACAAATAGAATATATACTTGGCAAATATAATAGCGGAATTAATCTTGCCTTTGGGTTCCCAAAAGCTTTTTCTTATACCTTGAGTCACACTGGTATTTGGAGTGCTAACATTTAGTATATTCTTTTTAGACATTACATTTGATTTTTAGGTCCCAGAATTTATTCAGGAATATTTTAATGATCATTCTGCTGAAAATCTAATGCAAAGATTGTCTCTCCAAAGGTAGATTTCCACTCTCTTAATAATAGCATAGAGAAATGACTCAGAAGTTCCATTTATTCCACAATATCTCATAAATTGAAAGCAGATAATGAGAATGTATTTGCAGTCTTAATGTTGTAATTCCCAGTGGAGATCTTCACATTTTTAATTATTTAACGATGTCATTTAAATATTATCTGTCCTCCATGAATATTTCATGTTCATCAAAAATTCCCTGAAAAAGTAAAAATACCCTGTACATTTGTTAAAGCAGACAGTATCAATAATAGCATCCAAATGGTATTTCAGTGCCTTTGGCTTGGGGAATAGTTTTCAATCCAGTGGTTCCAATCAGTCATCTAAATTTTTGTAAGAGTACACAAACTGAGGGCATGTTAACAAAAGGAATCTTGGAAATAGGGTTTGAATAATAAAGTAGAACTAGAAATAAGCTCTGTCTCAAGATCAGGTGTTCTTCAGGGACATGTAGAAAGTCTCTATAAGTCAAAGCTAAGCCACTTCCATTAATTTGATCATTTTTAATGCATGTGTTACGGACTGAATTGTATTCACCCAAAATCTAGATGTTGAAACCTAGCCTGCCATGTAATTGTATTTAGAGGTAGGGAATTTAAAGAGGTACTTTAGTTTAAATGAGGTCGGACCCTTAATCCAATATGACTGGTGTCCCTGTAAGAAAAAGAAGAGAGAGTAGGGATGTGTACACTCAGAGAAAAGGCCGTGTGAGGACAGCAAGAAGGTGGCTATCTGCAAGCCAAGGAGGGAAGGCTCAGAAGAGGCTAGTGTCCTGATCTTGAACATTTAGCCTTCAGAACTATGAGCAAGTAAATTTCCATTGTTTAAGCTCCTCAGTCTGTGGGATTTTGTTATGGGAGCCCCAGCAGACTAACAACATATTTCCTTTAGAAGGTACCATGGCCTGTGGAATATTAAAAGCAGAGGTGTGAAGTTAAGTAATTACAGGAAGCATAGTTAAATAATATGAGTTACCATATGTAGAACATCTAGTTTGTTTTGAGTAATTACAAAAGATACATTTTATTTCCAACTAAAACCTATAATGTTGGCATAATTATTCTCAGTATACAAGTTGAGAAAACCGAGGATTGGAAGAATTTTTTTAAAAGGTTTTATTTATTTATTTGAGAGAGAGATTGAGAGAATGAGAGAGAGCACAAGTGGGGTGGGGGAGAGGAAGAGATGAAGAAGCAAGCTCCCCACGGAGTAGGGATCCCCTATTTGGGGCTCGATCTTGATCCCGTGACTCTGGGGTCATGACCTGAGCTGAAGGCAGACACTCAACTGACGAGCCATTCAGGCACCCCAAGCATTGGAAGACTTAAGTAACTTCCTCAAATCAAAGAGATGAAAAGTAATTGATAGAAGATTAGAACCTAGATTATTTTTTCAATTTAAAGTGATGACCTTGTCATTATGCCTAATGCCCCCATCTCTGCATCTTTCTGTGACTCTGGCTTTCACTTTATATTCTTGTACTTTTCTCAGTGCACCCCCCCCCCCACCTGTGCATGCATGCACACACATTCTCTCTTTTGTCTCTTCTTTTCTGCTATAGTTCTGGCCCATACATTGATGATGCTTAGGAAATACAGTGTCCTACTCTAAATATGTCCTTCAGGTTATAGAGTATGAGAAACCAAGAGGTGGAGAATAAAGTCAGGAAGGACTGTGTTGTGGTTTTTCTGATTATTTACTGAGGACCACTTGCCATCAGTTCAACCTTCAACCTATTTTGCCTGCTTCTAACCATTTTGTTTTCAATTACTATTTTACCTTGACAACAAAGTCAGAAACTTTAAATGCATTAGTTTCATTGTTATTTAATTAAAATACAGCTTCTAATTATATCCTCTCTGATGAACTAAGAAGCAAGTTAGAAACCATTGAAAAGTGGACTATTGGAGAGCTTTTGAAGGGTATCAGAAAAGTTAAGAGATTGGGAAACTCTGCTTTATGAACAGAAAACAAAATAATTAGTAGTAGGCATGTTGGTCTTCTCTCTTTCTAATCTATTCTCTCCTCTGTCAACTTTTACCCCCTTTCTTCTGCCTTTCTCCCCCCTCACCTTCTCTCCCACAGTGGGTATTCTTTCTTTGGAAACGTGTTTTTTTTCTGAAGAGTCTGTCAGTAATTAATGAAATTGAACAATTGCATGTGTTCAATATTGGGAATTTTTCTAGTTTCCTGTTGCTTTGAACTAGGGAATTTTGATGTGAATGATTCAGGATGTTACCACTCATTAATACAGTGCTTGAATGTATTATCTCCCTTACTATTGATAACAACCCAAAAGAATGTTGCTTGGATTATTCCCATTTGTCAGATGTAGAAATTGTGTCATAAAGATATTTAGTTACTTGTCAGAGGCATATACCCTATAAGGGTGCAATTTAGTAACCTAAGTCTATAGATTATACTCGTACAGATTATGCAACATATTTAGTGTTCCATATATTACACAATTTATAATGCCTATTCAGATATCTGGGCAGCTCAGTTGGTTAAGCATTCAACTCTTGATTTCATCTCAGGTCATGATCTCAGGTTTGTGAGATCAAGCCCCATGTTGCTCTCTGCACTGAGTGTGGAGCCTGTTTAAGATTCCCTCTTCCTTTGCCCTTCCCTCTTCTCTCTCCCTCTCTCAAAACTAAACTAAACTAAACTAAACTAAACTTACAACTTTCTTCTTAAATTTACAATAAACAATATATTTTTACATGTTAAGCCATTCAAAATGGAATTTATCTTTTGCTTTTATTTGTTTTTGAGAATGAGAGAGAGAGAACAAGCAGGGGGAGGGGCAGCAGGAGAAATAGACTCCCTGCTGAGGATTTTTATATGTGGAGAAGGTTGATGCAGGACTCCCAGGACCCTGGGATCATGACCTGAGCTGAAGGCAGATGCTTAACCAACAAAGCCACCCAGGTGTGTTATCTTTTGCTTCTTAAATCTTAGAATCCAAACTTTTTATATATGTGTAAATGAATTTCCTACTAAATCCAGTTATGTGAGAAGCCATATGCATAGACTATCAGATCTAAAACAGAGAATATGGTGAATTTACTCCTCTTAATTAATGCTTGACTCATATTTTATAGTCAGGTATGCATGTACATATGTATCTCTTTTTTTGAGAGTTGGAATAGGAAGAGATTATAACTAACAGTTAAGTCCATAGATTTTGGAATAAAAATGTCTGAGTTAATCCAGTAGTAAACATTTCTTCTTAAATAGTCTACTTATGCATATAGGTCTCAAGTTCTTAATTTGAAAATGGGGAGGATGATAGTACATGCCATACCGAGCTCTATGAAATTAAATAAGATACATGTAAAACATTTAATACTTGTCACATAATAATTACTCATTAACAGCTAGCTATATTTCTTCCCATAACACTTTGTTTTTGGATTAGTTATTCTGTGAGAAGGATGGATAACAAGATAAGTTCTTGTGGCAGTAAGAAATTGTCATGTTTAAGGTTTATATATTCTTCAGATGCACTGAAAATAATAATGTTAGTGATGACTCAATTGTCAGCAACTCTTTGCCAGAAATTAGCAGTTCTAAGCAAAGGACATTTCAAATCTTAGATGTCGAAAGTTGGAACATAATCAGAGTTTGGGTTTTTGGTTCTTGGGTTAGAAAGAAAACTACAAAGTGATACATGCAGCACTTCTAGGTGGTTTCTTCTAGGGTTAGGTTATATTCTAATTGAGGATCCATAATACACAGTCTATCCAAGCCTTTCACCCAAATATCTCCTGAACTGCCACCCCCTAACTACACACACATATATCCAGAGTATATGAACATGGCAGTGTAAAGGTATATTACCTCTACCTAGCTAGATAACATTTACATTTCCTGATTATGGAAGTTTAACTCACTAGAATATATGTAATATACAGAAAAAAATTTTTTAAAATCATCAATAAACCCACCCCATGTTTTCTATTATGGAATAAAGACCACTCAAAAGACAACAAAGTCTGTTTTTTCAGAACTTGCTATAGTAAAGGAGAGAACTATTATCACTTGCAGTCAGAAGAGTGGGAAGGCTTAATAGTTAAAAACAAGTAAGGCTTTAGGTTTGCTGTGAATGGATGCTTTCTATGGAAAAATTGTAGGTGGGCTAACTAGAAGTGGGGCATCCTATGGGATTAGTAAGAGGTAATCAGATACTGGCTTCGGGGGGCTGATTGTACAGAAGTTATTGTTATTTGTTATTGTTTGTATTTGTTTGGTTTCCTGAAATAATGGTCTTTCCTTACAAGTTTGACTTGTAGATAGTAATCTGGTTTCCTAGGATGGCTGCTGCCAATTGTGAGCTAGAGTTCTGTTTTCATATATGGTTTGACTATTGTCCTTTTATATATTTATATATTTATTATATTTATTTATATTTATATATTCAGTCTCTAACTATATTTAATACAGTGTGTTTTATCCCAGATCTCCCCATCCCATTACTAAGACATATAGTTTATTGTAGAGTGATTAATTTAATTTTTACAGCTAGAAAAATGTGTATTAACCACTAAGCAACCCATTCCCCA
The DNA here is from genome assembly GCF_010015895.1 of Lontra canadensis. Lineage (NCBI taxonomy): Eukaryota > Metazoa > Chordata > Mammalia > Carnivora > Mustelidae > Lontra > Lontra canadensis. The sequence goes on along the minus strand of NW_022631109.1, from coordinate 2,732,651 downwards.
AAGAATAATGTCAGCGGTCACAATTATTGCATATACAGAGCACCTATTAGGTGGCAGGTTTTAATGGGTCTAGTAAGTTAATGATGACATGGTTGCCTACCTCAGAGAACCTAGAATTTTGCAGGTGTAGACATGATATGGGTCTAGATGTCCTGTTTGCTTCAACATTTTCCATGAATGATGTCATGCATTTATGACTGAAGTAATCATGTTAATTCATTTGTCTTTGACCCATAAAATTATAGAGGGCCATTATGCAAATGAAGAAATATTGAAGTGTAAAATGTGTAATGCTCAAAGTTAGACAAGTGTTTAAAAAAATGAAAGTAATTCTGTATTTTAAAGTAATTAGCTGTCTGAAAAGTCTTTAATTAGTGTATCATTTGAATTTAGAATTAATATCTTAGATATTAAATTGCTCCTTACTTCAGATAATTTTAGTGGCTAAATCAATTGCGGTTGAATGCAATTGGATGTTCTCAATGCTCTATGTTGTTTTTATTAATGAAAATTAATTTAAACTTAGATTGCATAATTTGTGTATACAAAGTTAAATTTATAATTGCTATTAAATACCAACTCAAGAAACATCATGAATGCAAAATGTTAAATGAATTTCATTTACATAGTCCCCAGTAAATTTCTCACATGTTAAATATGTACACATATTTTTAGCAATTATGATTTTTATATGTGGAGATTATTCAGATTTATTTTGAGTGATTGATGACAACTAGTTCCCTGAAACTTGATTATTTTAGCATAAAACTCTCTGAACTGAGAAGTCAATGGATCTTGAATTAACTTGTTTTTTGATTTTTGTAATGTTAAAGTGCATTTTTCTCCCATGAGATACTATGTTAAAACTAAATTGTACATGTCTATGTGTGGGTGCACACTCACACAAATGGTTATATATATTTAGTTTATATTTTATGCTAGTGTGATCTTTTATCACCCATAGAAGATATACTAACAAAGGCTATTTCTTAACTTGGGTCTTGGGATATATTAACAGAGGCTATTTCTTAACTTTGGATTCAGGCCATTCTGGAAACCAAGACTTTGACTGCAAATTTTGCTGGATTTTCTATCCTTAACAAACTAAAAGGATTTTTTTTTAATTTTGATCCTCTTCAAAGATATAAAAATTTGTTGAGAAGAATCTAAGTATATATAATAAAAACTCAATCCATTAAATAGTTTAGTTATGACTATACTGTTTTTTTCTCAACAAACTAATACTAATATTCATATAGAATATTATTGCCAAAACCTTTTTATTAGGATAATGTGGTGAACCTCTTAGCCTGGAATGTCTTATGATGATGAGTTTGACCTTGTCCTAATTTCCCATTCCTTTCTGAATTCTGTCCTGGTTCTCAAACATGTTTTACTCCCTCTTTAGGCAGTCCTTTCCCAGTCCCAAATACCCACTTGCTTATATCAACATTAAAATGTTAATTCTAAGTTATTCTTTGTGTCCACCAATAATCTTTCAGAGTTGAGACATTCTAGTACAGAACTCATTACCTACATTATTATTAGTTAGTTTACTGTTTCTAATATTATCTGTTATTACACTGATTTACATAACTGTTAAAAATTTCTCCAGTTGTTAATATTTGGTTTCTATAGTTTTGCTACTGGTTAGGGATTCTTTGTTTCTCTGAGCTACTGTAGTAAATGGCCATCACACTGTAGCCACTCACTTTCTAAAAACAAATTCTGATCTGAATGGTAGTAAAATATTTATTACTAATTTTTTATTACCCTTATAAGTTACAGATTATTTTTTATGTCATCAGATCATTGCCAACCCTAGGGTTGACCTCTGGAGTTTACTTTTCTTGGAATTACCTCACTAAGCTTTGTGGTATAACTATTTCATACATATATTTATGCATATTCTTAAACTCATACATATTAAATGGCCATTTTCTACTGAAATACAACTTGTGGAATGATCTGATTTTATGAAGAGTTAAGTTAGAAGTAAAGGGGCTAATATTTGTTGAGCGTTTATGTTTCTCCAGACACTGCATTAACCTACACATTTCCATATTTTCTTGGAATAAATGTATAAGGTTACTGTCATTAGACCCAATTTGCAAATGAGAAAACTGAAGCTCAGAGAGGTTAAAATTAATCAAGATTGCCAAGCTATACATTATAGAGCTTAAATTAGTATCTCAAACTGTCCTCAAAACTTATGATTTTTTCAAAATATTACATTATGTGTAAGGTCCAGATATCCAATCTTCTTGTGCCATGAATACCTTGAAAAGAAGGGACATGGGTGTTTAGGAAGACAGATCCCAGAGATGTTAAGTCATAAGCTTAGAAGGGATTTTTTTTTTAGATTGTTCCTTTCACTTGAAGTAGGATCACACTAATTCACCTGAACTGGCTGAAGTTGAATCCTGTTTATAAACATCTCTTTGAAAGAGGATTTGATGGCATCCTCTTGGCAACATATTACATTATTGGAAAGTCCCCATTTTATCAATCTGCAATTAATCTGTCAACAGGATTTTGTTAAGTGCTTGCTGAATGTCAGGCTCCATAATATGCAACATCTGTAAGAAGCAGTATCTTCCTACAGAGATAATTTAGTGCAGTTAGGGTGAGAAGGCAGAAAATGAAGTGAGAACGGGTTATTCAGAATAAATGTTGATTCTCAAATAAGCAATAAAGGATTTCAGAAGATGAGGAAGTACCCATGGATTATATAGGTCCCACGGGATTTTAGAAATGACAGTTTAAAATGGAATTTGAAAGCGAAGTGACTCCCTTCCTTCAAATTCAAAAGTAATTCCCCTGGATATGAGACACAGCTAGCCATAGCACTACCTTAGTTGCTTATATAGTAATCATTGGGTACTGGAATGTATTTTCCAAGAACATGGGCTCTGGCACCTGGGTTCAACTCCAGGCTTTGCTGTTACTTTACCAGAAATGTAGATAAATTATGCAAGTCCTCTACACTTCAGTTTCCTCTGTAAAATAGGGTCTTTATAATACTTTTCCATACGGCTGTTTTGACAATTGAGTTATTACATTCAAATTGTTTACAGTAGTTTCAGGCACATGGTAAAATCTCTATATATGTTGTTGCTGCTGCTGCTGATCAGAATGAAGAGGAAGGGGAAGGAAGAGTGGAAGGAGAAGGAAGAGAGAAGAACAAGAAAACAAAGAGGAGGAGGAAGGAAAGAGAAGAAGGAAGAAGAGGAGGAGGAAGCAGAAGTATGTGTTGCTGATCATCCTAGTACCCATTAGAATTACATACAGCTGGGTCCTGCTACCCCCACTTCATAAGCAGTGGGATCTGTAAATATTATCAAACCTCTCTATCCCTAACACCTCTTACCTGGATGAAAGCAGAGAGTTCACTATACCAACCCCTAACAGAGTAGTATTACTATAGTCCGTTGACTAACTTTTTTAAAAAATTATTTTTATTAACATATAATGTATTATTTGCTTCAGGGGTACAGGTCTCCAAATCATCAGGCTTACACATTTCACAGCACTCGCCACAGCACATACCCTCCTCAGTGTCCATAACCCAACCACCCTATCCCTACCCTGCCACCCCCCAGCAACCCTCAGTTTGTTTCATGAAATTAAGAGTCTCTTATGGTTTTTCTCCCTCCTGATCCCATCTTGTTTCAGTTTTTCCCTCCTGCCCCCCATGACTCCCCACCCTGCCTTTCAAATTCCTCATATCAGAGATATCATATGATAATTGTCTTTCTCTGACTTATTTCACGTAGCATAATACCCTCCAGTTCCATCCACTTTGTTGCAAATGGCAAGATTTCATTTCTTGTGATATATATATATATATCCCATCTTCTTTATCCATTCATCTGTGGATGGACATCTAGGTTCTTTCCATAGTTTGGGTATTGTGGACATTGCTGCTATAAACATTCAGGTGCACGTGCCCCTTCAGATCCCTACATTTGTATCTTTAGGGTAAATACCCAGTAGTGCAATTGCTGGGTCATAGGGTAGCTCTCTTATCGACTTTTTGAGGAACCTCCATACTGTTTTCCAGCTTGCATTCCCACCAACAGTGTAGGAAGGTTCCCCTTTCTGCACATCCTGGCCAACATCTGTCGTTTCCTGACATGTTAATTTTAGCCATTCTGACTGGCGTGAGGTAGTATCTCTTTGTGGTTTTGATTTGTATTTCTCTGATGCTGAGTGATGTTGAACACTTTTTCATGTGTCTGTTGGCCATCTAGATGTCTTCTTTATAGAAATATCTCTTCATGTCTTCTGCCCATTTCTTGATTGGATTCTTTGTTTTTGGAGTTTTGAGTTTGATAAGTTCCTTATAGATTTTGGATACTAGCCCTTTATCTGATATGTCATTTGTAAATATCTTCTCCCATTCTGTCAGTTGTCTTTTGGTTTTGTTGACTGTTTCATTTGCTGTGCACAAGTTTTTTATCTTGATGAAGTCCCCATAGTTTATTTTTGCCCTTGTTCCCCTTGCCTTTGGTGATGTTTCTAGGAAGAAGTTGCTGCAGGTGAGGTTGAAGAAGTTACTGCCTGTATTCTCCTCAAGGATTTTGATGAATTCCTGTCTCATATTGAAGTCTTTCATCCATTTTGAGTCTACTTTTGTGTGTGGTATAAGGAAATGGTTCAGTTTCATTCTTCTGCATGTGGCTGTTCAATTTTCCCAACACCATTTATTGAAGAGACTGTCTTTTTTCCATTGGACATCGTTCCTTACTTCCCTTTTACTTCATCTTTTCCTTTCCAAATTGATGGTATTTTGATAGGGATTGCATTAAATGTGTAGTTTGCTTTAGGTAGCAAAGACAATATTTGTTCTTCCAATCCATGAGCATGGAACGTTTTTCCATTTCTCTGTGTCTTCCTCAACTTCGTTCACAAGTACTTTATAGTTTTCTGAGTACTGATTCTTTGTCTCTTTGGTTAGGTTTACTCCTAGGTATCTTATGGTTATGGGTGCAATTGTAAATGGGATCGACTCCTTTTCTCTTTCTTCTGTGTTGTTGTTGGTGTATAGAAATGCAACTGATTTCTGTATATTGATTTTATATCCTGACACTTTACTGAATTCCTGTATGAGTTCTAACAGTTTGGAGTGGAGTCTTTTGGGATTTCCACATAAAGTATCTTGTCATCTGCAAAAAGTGAGAGTTTTACTTCTTCTGTGCCGATTTGAATGCCTTTTATTTCTTTTTGTTGTCTGATTGCTGAGGCTAAGACTTCTAATACTATGTTGAACAGCAGTGGTGATAGTGGACATCACTGCCATGTTCCTGACCTTAGAGGAAAAGCTTGTAGTTTTCCCGCATTGAAGATGATATTCGCTTTGGGTTTTGCATAGATGGCTTTGATGGTATTGAGGTATGTACCCTCTATCCCTACACTTTGAAGAGTTTTGATCAAGAAAGGATGCTGTACTTTGTCAAATGCTTTTTCAGCAACTATTGAAGAGTACCTATGGTTCTTGTTCTTTCTTTTATTAATATATGGTATCACGTTGATTGATTTGCAGATGTTGAACCATCCTTGCAGCCCAGGAATAAATCCCACTTTGTCGTGGGGAATAATCCTTTTCCTGTACTGTTGGATCCTATTAGCTAGTATTTTGGTGAGAATTTTTGCATCCATGTTCATCAAGGATATTGGTCTATAATTCTCCTTTTTGATGGGGTCTAGGTCTAGTTCTGGGACCACGGTAATACTGGCCTCATAAAATGAGTTTGGAAGTTTTCCTTCCTTTTCTATTTTTTGGATGTTTCAGGAGAATAGGTATTAATTCTTCTTTTAAATGTTTGGTAGAATTCCCCTAGGAAGCTGTCTGGCCCTGGGCTCTTGTTTCTTGGGAGATTTTTGATGACTGCTTCAATCTTCTTACTGGTTATGGGTCTGTTCAGGTTTTCTATTTCTTCCTGGTTCAGTTGTGGTAGTTTATATGTCTCTAGGAATGCATCCATTTCTTCCAGATTGTCAAATTTGCTGGTGTATAGTTGCTCATAATTTGTTCGTAAAATTGTTTGTATTTCTTTAGTGTTGGTTGTGATCTCTCCTCTTTCATTCATTATTTTATTAATTTTGGTCCTTTCTCTTTTCTTTTTGATAATTCTGGTGAGGGGTTTATCAGTCTTATTAATTCTTTCAAAGAACCAGCTCCTAGTTTGGTTGATCTGTTCTACTGTTCTTTTGGTTTCTATTTCATTGATTTCTGCTCTGATCCCTATGATTTCTTGTCTCCTGCTGTGTTTAAGCTTTCTTTGCTGTTCCTTCTCCAGCTCCTTTAGGTGTAGGGTTAGGTTGTGTACTTGAGACCTTTCTTATTTCTTGAAAAAGGCTTGTATCGCTATACACTTCCCTCTCAGGACCACCTTTGCTGTGTCCCAAAGGTTTTGTTTTTATTTTCATTTGTTTCCATGAATTTTTTTCAACTCTTCTTTAATTTCCTGGTTGACCTATTCATTCTTTAGTACAATGCTCTTTATCCTCCATGTATTTGAGGTCTTTCCAAATTTCCTCTCATGGTTGAGTTTGAGAGCATTGTGGTCTGAAAATATGCAGGGAAAGATCCCAATCTTTTACTACTGGTTGAGATCTGATTGGTGACTCAGGATGTGATCTATTCTGGAGAATATTCCATGTGCACTAGAGAAGAATGAGTATTCTGTTGCTTTGGGATGGAAGAATATATATATATATATATATATATAATGTCCATCTGGTCCAGAGTGTCATTTAAAGCTTTTATTTCCTTGTTATTTTGCTTAGATGATCTGTCCTTTTCAGTGAGGGGGGGTGTTAAAGTCCTCTACTATTATTGTATTATTATAGATGTGTTTCTTTGATTTTGTTATTAATTGGTTTATATATTTGTCTGCTCCCATGTTAGGGGCATAGATATTTAAAATTGTTAGCTCTTCTTGTTGGACAGTCCCTTTAAGTATGCCCTTCCTTATGTCTTATTATATAGTCTTTGGCTTAAAATCTAATTTATCTGATATAAGGATTGCCACTCAGGCTTTCTTTTGATGTCCATTAGCATGATAAATTGTTTTCCATCCCCTCACTCTAAATCTGGAAGTGTCCTTGGGTCTTAAATGAGTTTCTTGTAGACAGCATATTGATGGGTCTTGTTTTTTTATCCATTCTGATACCCTGTGTCTTTTGATTGGGGGCATTTAGCCCATTTACATTCAGGGTAACTATTGAAAGATATGAATTTGATGCCATTGTATTGCCTGTAAGGTTACTGTTACTGTATATTGTCTCTACCTTTCTGTTCTATTACTTTTAGGGTCTCTCTCTACTTAGAGGACCCCGTCAGTATTTCCTGTAGGGCTTGTTTGGTATTTGCAAATTCTTTTAATTTTTATTTGTCCTGGAAACTTTCTCTCTCATTCTATTTTCAAGGACAGCCTAGCTGGATACAGTATTATTGGCTGCATATTTTTCTCAGTTGGTGCTCTGAGTATATCATGCCAGTCCTTTCTGGCCTGAGAGGTCTCTGTGGATAAGTGTGCTGCCAATCTAATATTTCTACCATTGTATGTTACTGAACTTGTCCCAAGCTGCTTTCAGGATTTTCTCTTTGTCACTGAGACTTGTAAATTTTACTGTTAGAGGACAGGATGTGGACCTATTTTTATTGATTTTGAGGGGGTTCTCTGTGCCTCCTGGATTTTGATGCTTGTTCCTTTTGCCATATTAGGGAAATTCTGTATTATAATTTGCTCCAGTATACCTTCTGCCCCTCTCTGTCTTTCTTCTTCTGGGATCCCAATTATTTTAATATTGTTTCATTTTATGGTATCACTTATCTCTTGAATTCTCCCCTTGTGGTTCAGTAGTTATTTTTCTCTCTTTTGCTCATCTTCTTTATTCTCCAAAATTTGTTCTTCTATATCACCAATTCTCTTTTCTGTCTCTTTTATCCTAGCAGGAAGAGCCTCCATTTTTTTGTTGGACTTCTTTAATAGCTTTTTAAAATTTCAACTTGAATCTTATGATTGCCTGTTAATAGGATGCTTACTTCTCTTTCTCAATAAAGTTGTTGATACCCTTTGCCTTAGGGTTAGTTCATAAGAAGCAGATCTTGAGATGAAGACTTATAGACAGTTGATTTATTCAAGCTGTGTACCTAGGAAAAGACTTTATGATAGTGTGGGAAATAGGGCAGGAAAGAAGAAGATCTTAAGTCTTGGACTCGGGTGGATCCTGAAGGAAACCCTGGAATGTAAATTACATTTAATAATTTGTCCCAATTCTAAGAGAGGGAGCTGAGCTTTTATAACCCTGTGACTTTCAGTCATGAGCTGAGTCACCCAAGGGAAACATAATCTCCAAGCCACTTTTGGCAAATAGCTCAGTATTGCAAAGGCACACTTCTGTTGCAAAGTGTCACAGGGGCATGGCAATAGGTGCAAAGCATGCATGAGCCAGGGAAAGGAAGTCTGTAGACAGTAAAGGTGACTGAGGGAGTCCCTGTAAGGTTGCATGAGTTTCTCTGCTGAGTGTACATAGAATCAGGGAGCTGTCACATTATCTGAGAAGGTACTAATGCAACAGTAAATGAAAGTTTAGGTATAGGAAAGATTCTAGGCTCTGGGCTGTCTCATTACTTTGTGGTATTGCCATCTATTGGTTTAGGAGACTGCCATTGATAAACACAACATCAGGAAAGAAGAACATTCTTCTGTCTGAGTAGGTGAAAAAGTACTCTGGCTCAACAATCTTCCTACAAAAATTATTAAGAATTTATTACAAAGAATGAGGCCTGTGAAAATTACATAAAGAAGGTGAATTACAATGAGAGCTATTATTAATAATAATAATATTATTATTTAAAGATTTTATTTATTTATCTGACAGAGACAAAGCAAGGGAGGGAACACAAGCAGGGGGAGTGGGGGAGGGAGAAGCAGGCTTCCCACTGAGCAGGGAGCCCTATGCAAGGCTTGATTCCAGGACCCTGGGATCACGACCTGAGTGGAAGGCAGACGCTTAATGACAGAGCCACCTGGGTGCCCCTAATAATAGTATTATTAACACTAAACATGTGTATAAATAATGGTAGTACTAATATTTTATGTAGATCTGGGGTAATTTAATTCCAGTGCATCAAGTGGTGGGGGTGGTGGTGGGGCTTATCCCCTTTTTGGTTACTATACCAACAAATCAGTTGTTTATTTGGAAGTGTTTCTGTTCTTTGCTGGTAGTCCTTGGGCTTCAGTGAGAAATTTTAGCTGACATTGAAATAACCAAGCAGTGCAGTCCAAAAGGATTATGATAACTTCTGACTTCCAGTTAAAGAAAGCTGTCAGGAAGGATGATCAAGAGTGCAGTCACAGAGACATCAAATAATTTGGGAATTCTTGGAAGTATATCTCCAAGTCTCAGTGTGATGATTGGGTCACAGTCTTCACTTGTTAGCAATTTCACTTTCATTTGTGATGATCATGTCATTCAGCTTTGAAATGAAATTTGTTCCAGTATATAAGGCCATAAAAATAATAATTTTCTTCAGTTGGAGGTTATGGGTATAGTAGTAAAGGAAAGAGTAGAGACAGGGAAGGGAAATTAGAAAGGATACTATTTGACACATAACATAGGGCTGTTTTCATCTAATAAACATCAGGTGCATATTACATCAATGTAATGACTGATCCTTTCCAGAGAGTTCCACAGTGGCTGCCTGCATCTCCATTATTATCTGCCAAGGAAGGCAGCATAACCTGGACTGATGCTGATTGAGTAAATATTTTTCCTATTTTTCTACAAAAATCTGAAGCCATCAGGATTGTCTTCTTTGTTCAATATGTTATGCTACTATTCATCTCACTGGTTGTCTTCTTTCAGCCCATAAATTAGCCCACACTCCTTTAAAATGCCATTCCCCTCATCCTCTGCCATTTCTCACCACTCCTCTTGTCTCTGATACTCAAACCACATCTGGCTTTTTACAGTCTCTAAATATGACATAAATTAACACTTGTGAAATATATACATGTTGTTCCTTTTTTACTGGAAAATTTCCTTCCTTATTTTCCACTTTTCAAAATGAACGCCACCCTTATATTTTGAAAATCTCTTTCTTCCCTTGTCTGTCTTCAGAATTTATCACTCCCTCCATTGTGCCCCAATAACTTTGAGTCCACATCGTTTTGGTAGGGTGTGTGCCACTTTATTGCTGCTTGCTATATATAGACAGTGTCACTCCTCCTCCTTAAACTGTGACTTCCTCTAGAGCAGGAACTATTTTATACATATGTTTATCTGTAGTGTCTGTGACCTGGCATTCTGCCCACTGGATAATATGCCTAGTGAGTGAATTACTTGAATTTAGAAACAACTGTACCGTGTATTCCTGGCCCCATTATGCAGCCTTTCTTCTAGTCTGTGCTCATGTGTTTTTCATGTATCTACTACTGTATAACAGAGCACCCCAAAACTCAGTGGCTTAAAACAACAATGGTCATTTCTTTATTTCTCATCAGAATAGGCAGAGCTCACTCAGATGGTTCTTAATCAGTTTTATGTAATTACTATTTGAGATGAGGACTCAGTCTGGAATCACCATGAAAACTTTACTTACATACTTAGCTGTTAGTTGTTGCTGGCTGTAAGGCTGAGACCTCAGGACTCTTGCTGGAACACCTGTAGAAAATTGTTTTTATAGGTACTGTAGGGAGTTAGTAAAAACTAGATGGAAATTTCCTACTCATTCTTTTTTTTTTTTAAATTAATATATAATGTATTATTTGTTTCAGGGATCCATGTCTGTGATTCGTCAGTCTTACACAATTCACAGCACTTACCACAGCATATACCCTCCCCAATGTCTATCACCCAGCCACCCCATCTCCCCACCCCCAGCAACCCTCAGTTTGTTTCCAGAGATTAAGAATCTCTTACGGTTTTCTCCCTGTCTGGTTTCATCTTGTTTCATTTTTGCCTCCCTTCCCCTATGATCCTCTGTCTTATTTGTTAAGTTCCTCGTATCAATGAGATCATATGGTAATTGTCTTTCTCTGACTGACGTATTTTGCTTGGCATAAGATCCTCTAGCTCCACGCACATTGTTGCAAATGGCAAGATCTTGTTTTTCTTGATGGCTGCATAATATTTATACACACACACACACACACACACATATATATATACACCACATCTTCTTTGTCTGTTCACCTGTTGATGGACATCTAGGTTCTTTCCATAGTTTGGCTATTGTGGACGTCGCTGCTATAAACATTGGGGTGCATGCACCCCTTCAGGTCCCTACATTTGTTTCTTTAGGGAAAATACCCAGTAGAGCGATTGTCGGGTCATAGGGTAGCTCTATTTTCAAGTTTTTGTGGAACTTCCAGGAGTGGCTGCACCAGCTTGCATTCCCACCAACAGTATATTACCTACCCATTCTTTTTTTTTTTTTTTAATATTTTATTTCTTTATTCGACAGACAGAGATCACAAGCAGGCAGAGAGAGAGGAAGGGAAGCAGGCTCCCCACTGAGCAGAGGGTCCGAAGCGGGGCTCGATCCCAGGACCCTAGGATTATGACCTGAGTCGAAGGCAGAGGCTCTAACCCACTGAGCCACCCACTTACCTACGCATTTTTAAATCATGCTTACATTTCCTATGGGGTTGCTTCTTCTACATTGAATATGCATTCCTATTTTTCTTCTATCTATCTTTCTTTTTTTTTTTTAAGATTTTATTTATTTGAGAGAGACAGTGAGAGAGAGCAAGAGAGAGGAGAAGTTCAGAGGGAGAAGCAGACTCCCTGTGGTGCTGGGAGCCGGATGCAGGATTCGATCCCGGTACTCCAGGATCATGACCTGAGCCGAAGTCAGTTGCTTAACCAACTGAGCCACCCAGGCACCCTCTTCTACCTTTCTAAATGTAAATCCATCCATCTTCCAAAGTTAACTTTCCCGGTCAATCTAGCCATTAGTTACCTTTACTGTCTCTAATCACTCATGACTCTTTCAATCAACTATTCTTTTCTGCCCAAAATCTTATTCATGAGACAAAGCACTTGATAAAAACCAACACATTTCATGATGAAATCAATAAAAAACTTGGGGAACTTCTTCAACCTGATAAACAGCACTTATGAAAAACCCAAAGGTACCCTCATACTCAATTGTGAAAGAATGAAAACTTTTCTTCAAGATCAGGAACAATAAAAGAATACCCACTTTATCACTTCTGTTGAACATTGTACTGGAAGTTTTAGGCAGAAAAATTAGGTGATTATAAATAAATAATTTAAATAAATAAGATCTAAATTAGAAAGGAGGAGGGGTGCCTGGGTGGCTCAGTGGATTAAAGCCTCTGCCTTTGGCTCATTTCATGATCCCAGGGTCCTGGGATGGAGCCCCGCATCAGGCTCAGCAGGGAGCCTGCTTCCCTTCCTCTCTCTCTGCCTGCCTCTGCCTACTTGTGATCTCTGTCTATCAAATAAATAAATACAATCTTTAAAAAATTTTTTAAAAATTAAAAATAAATAATAAATAAATTAGAAAGGAAGAAAAAAACTTACCTCTTTTCTTTGATGACATGATCCCATGTACAAAAAATCTGTTTGAGGTACCACTGCACATGCACTAGGCTGTAATAAAAATAAAAAAAATTGAAAATAACAGTTGATGAGAATAGGGAGGAATTGTAACTCTCATATATTGTTCATGGGAATGTAAAATGGTGCATCCATTGTGGAACATACTTAGGCAGTATCTCTGATCTATTGATTCTACTCCTATGTATGTGCCCCCCAATCTAAAAAACACTATTCAAAGAAATACTTGAACATGAATGTTCATAGTAGCACTTGTCACAATACCCACAAGGTGGAAACAACTCAAATGTCCACCCGTGGTTGAATGGATAAATAAAATGTATTATATACATAAATGGAATATTATTCAAAATAGAAAGGAAAGAAGTACTGTAAGGAACAAGATAAGTCAGACATAAAAGATCACATATGTTTCCATTTATATGAAATATCAAGAATAGGTAAATCCGTGTAAACAGAAAACAGATTAATAGTTGCCAGGGATGGTAGTGGGGGAGTAAGTGGTGACTGCTTAATGGGTACTCGTCTCCTTTATGGGTGATAAAATATTTTGGTATTACATAGACGTTGTGGTTGGCACAGTAATGTGAATATACAAAATGCCACTGAATCACACACTTTCAAATGGTTAATTTTATGTTACTTGAATTTCACCTCAATAAAAAAAAAATTATGATAGTTATATGACCCCAAGTAGTAGTGTAATTGCTTTACTAACTCAATTAGTTTGTCACTTTTCTGAATGTGATAATGTGATAGAAAGGACAAAAGAATTGGAATCAAAGCTTACTTGAGTCTTTTTAAGCTTCTATTTGGGACCTGTTGGGGTCCTCTTATTGATGATTGGCTGTAAGGAGTGTGGGCACCACAATATCTCTGAGATACAGAATTTCAGAAGAAGATCAGACCTATTAGCCTGGATTTTTGTTTTCAGAGGATAGGAATTGTACACCTGTTCCCAAGATACCTCACTTCCACTGCAGCAGGTAGGCCATTTAATTGGAAAAATTCCTAAACATTACAAGGTTCTGTTTTTTGAGAGAAAATGGTTCTAGTAGATGACAGTGACAGTGAAGGTTGTTTTGTCCTGGAGTCCTTCCCCTCTGGCATTTAACTAATAATCCCATAAGCCTCACCAGGTGAGAAGCTAGATGAACTCTGTAGTACCACAGCAACCTGCCATGCTGCGTTGTCTCTTTGTAAAGAGCAGGAGCATGGAACTTATTGCAACAACACAGTTTTGAGAGGGAAAGGGGACTGTATTATGAATTATGCTGGGGCAACAGTCATAAACTTGCACTATCTAGGCAAACCAGGACTTGTGATCTCCTGATTATGAGAATATGAACAAATATAGGGTCACGGACTCTGGTGATTAGATTTTACAGAAGTCAGTGTCCTAAATTCGTGACTCCCCCATAGAGGCAGCATTGTGTAGGTTTTGACACATTGACTCCTAGGCTTTGATGTAAAAGGCTTTTGGTTCCTGCTCCATTGTCAGGAGTGTGTGCTGGTTTGTAGGTTTGCCATTGGTCAAAACTAGGTGCAGTATGCAGGCTAGTGGCTGCAGGAGCAAAGGGCCCCCTGGGGTAGTGTTATGTGTTGAATACAGACACCCCTTTTTCCTTCCTGGGATAATCATATCCAGTTTGCTTACTTTTTTTTTTTTTTTCTTTTTGAGAGAGATTGAGAGAGTACTCTCAGTGGGGAGGGGCAGAGGGAGAGAGAGAATCTCAAGCAGACTCCCCACTGAGCATGGAGCCTGATATGGGTTTGATGCCACGACCCTGAGATCATGACCTGAGCTGAAATGAAAAGTCAGATACCTAACAGACTGAGCCATCCAGGCACCCCCAATTTGCCTACTTTTATGTTCAAAAGTAGGCTGATTTTCCTGAGGTACATAGGCCTTTCATGATGGGGGTAAAAGGTAAAATGTCAGTATAGTCAGTGAAAAGGCACGTACTGATTTGGAGATGAGGGGCCTATAAAAGCATATGTCATTCATGGAGGCTTATATTGTATAAAAATAATGTTCCTATCAAATGATATTCATGGTCTTGGCCAAATTAGCTCCCCTTCCCCTAGTCTCATTTCCTCATCCCTAGGAATTGAAAACCCTAGCTGCCAGTCTTTGGATAAGTGATGAGTATGAGCATATCAGAGGGGACTGTGTGGAGGCAGGATGAGATGATGCCAAGTGTTTTGCAGTCAGATCAGGCTGAGATCAAATGCTCCCTTTGCCATTTATAAACCATTCGTCTCCTATTTTGTGCATATTACATAACCAATATGAGACTAAATTCTTCTTTAAATAGCAAGGGCTGCTGAAGATGGTTGGATGAAAATTTCTTAAAGCTTATATAGTAGAGTAAATGTCTGAGAATAGATAAGAAAAAGGACTGGGGGAAAATGAATGATCCACGAGGGGTTCTATTTAATGAATGGTGATGACATGATGGGACAAAAATTTAACTTTTATTTTAGTATATGAAAAACAAATTTCAAATGGAGGAAGGTCTTGCAAGAAAATCTAGCAGAACTTAACCAAATTTGGATATCCTGAAGCCATAAAATAGACGATAAAGGTAAAAATTAAGATAACTGTGAGAAAAAATTATCATCTATGAAGTCAGCTGACAAATATTTGGAAAATATGTGTCTCTGGTGACCAAAATGTTGTATCTGTTATATACAAATAACTTAAAAAAAAAGACAAAATAGGTAACCAAACAGAAAAATGGGCAGGATAAATGAATAATAGAGAAATTTGAAATAAATCCTAAAGACTTATAAACATGGAAATGTGTTAAAAATCACTGATATGTTGCAGAATGCAAAGTAACAATGATTTATTTGTTCAGATATGGCTAACTTCAATAAAGAATAATATATTTCTTTCATGATTGTAGGAGAAAGAATATTCTTGGGCATTGCTAAGTTAGAATTGTCTCGTGCCTTTAGGAAAGCAAACTAGCACTATCTATTAAATTTTATACATAAAATAAATAGTATCAACCTAGGAATTCCACTTCTTGAAATTCATCCCAAATAGGGATATCTATTAGTATATGTGAAGGCATCTATAAGGATAGTAATTATAACATTAAAACAAAGCAATAATAATAATGAATGCCTATCAATATAAGAAAAAAGGAGTGAATTCACAGTGGACTATCATTTAGCCAATAAGATAAATGATTTGAAATATCCCTCTTGGATTTGGAGGAATTTCCATGAGATATCACTGAGTGAGATAAACTGTATAAAATATGTCTGTACATTCATAAAAAAATTAAAAACTTTGTAAATATGTATATGTTTAAATACAATGTTTTATTGAACCTAAAATACCATTGATTATAAAACACACCATCATTTCATATAAAGGAAAAAATGCTGAGATTAAACTATGATAGAAGGCTTTTTTATCATTAAAAAATTTAACTTTCATTTAAAGGTCTCTTTTAGATTTAACCACATATCAGTACTTGCCTTATATAAGTTTTTTTTCGTACATGAAAAGGAACATGTAAGCAAAATAAACTGGTCAAGATTTTATTAAATCTTTTTCATATCCACAGTGGGACTTTTATGAGTCCCTTTTCAAATTGAGGTCAGATATTTTGGGTTTTCACAAAATGTCTTCCTTTGCAATCAAGATCATTAACATTTATAATGTGAGAATTCCAGCATTGTCTACAGACTTTTTTCCCCAGGCCCCCAACTTCCATTCTTTAGATACTGATATGCCTGCATAGATAATAGCAATTAAGTTACCACTTGGGTGTTTCACAGCAATTATTATTGTATATTAATTTCAGAGGCCTTAAACTGTGACCAAGATGCAACTTAGAATCGGTGAAATCTAAAGATGCCTGTGTAAGTAATTATATGATGATAGAGAAAGCTATGGGAGAAAACATACTAGGCTCTTAACTTGGGGTATGTTGGTGGAGCTGGCACACGGTATGGATAGAAAGGATTAAGAGGGAAGGAAGTGACAACAGAAAGGGGGAAAAAATTTTCCTGCTCTAAAAACAGTCATCTGACACAATATTAAAGAATGAAGTTGGAGGACTGGTATTACCTGAACTCAAGAGTTACTATAAAGCTATAGTAATCAAGGCGCTGTATTGGCAAAATAGTAAACAAAAAGAATAATAGAACAGAAGAAAGACCTTAAAACAGACTCAAATAAATACAGTCAGCTGATGGTTGAAAAAGGAGCAAAGGCAACACAAGGAAGCAAAGACAGTCTTCTCAACAAATTGTACTGGAACAAGCAGACATCCCAAAAAAAAAAAAAAAAAGAAAAGAATCTAAATATCCTTACACTCTTCACAAAATGGGAGAATGGACCATAGACCAGCTGTAACACCTGTAAAACCTAAAACTACAAAACTCCTAGAAGATAACATAGGAGGAAAAAAACCTAGATGACTTTGGGTATGGTGATGTCTTTTTAGACCCAACCTCAAAGCACAATCCATGAAATAAATAATTGATAAGAAGGATTTTGTCAAAATTAAAAACTTACAGTCTGTGAAACAAAAGAGAATGGTAAGACAAGCCATACCCTTGGAGCAAATACTTGTGAAAGACGTCTGATCAAGCACTGTTATCTAAAATATGCAAAGAACACTTAAAACTCAGCAATAAGAAAACAAACAATCCACATAAAACATGGGCCAAAAACCTTAACAGACACTTTACCAAGGAAGATGTATGGATGGCAAATAAGCATATGAACAGATGTTCATGGATATTTATAGCAGTTTTATTCATAATTGCCAAAATTCTGAAGCATCAAGATTTCCTTTGGTAGGTGAATGGATGAAAAACTGTGGTACATCCCAACAGTAAAATATTATAGGCATGGGGTATGGGGGAGGAGAGCTATCAAGCCATGAAAAGACATGGAGGAAACTTGCATGCATATTACTAAGTGAAGCCAGTCTGGAAAGGTTGCATACTGTATGATTCCAACTACATGACATTCTGGAAAAGGCAAAACTACGGACACAGTAAAACGATCAGCTATTTCCAGGAGTTAGGAGGTGGAGTGGGGCAAACAGGCAGAACACAGGGGATTTTTAGGGCAGTGAAACTATTCTGTATGATACTATAATGATGGATATTATAATGATGGATAACAATGTCATTGTACATTTTTCAAACACACAGAATATACAACACCGAAAGTGAACCCTAATGTGAAAGTACAGACTCTGGGTGGTTATGATGTGTCAATATAGGTTTGTCAGTTATAAAAAATATTCCTTGCTAATGGGAGATGTTAGTAATGGGGAGAGGCTTTAAATGTGTGGGAACTAGGGCTGCGGGAGAAGTCTCGATTCCTTCTTCTCAATTTTTCTGTGAACCAAAAACTGCTGTTAAAAAAAAAGTCTGAAAAAATATAAATACATACATACATGCATAAGTAAGTTTTACAACACACACAGTGTGTTTATAATTACACTTTTGCATTACTATATTACGTTTGCATGTTCATAGGTAAAAATTATTAAAACTTTTTTTTTAAAGGCAAGGAAAGAGTTGGTGAAGAACTTCACAAGGGGCTATGTGCTGTATACAGTTGTAGGAGTTAGGAAATATTTGATGGATTAAATGAGCAAGCATATGAGATAGTTATGAAAGTTACAAAAGTTATATCATTGGGTGTGGCAAGTAAGAAAACGTTATTTACTTTTTTTTTTTTTCCCTTTGAGTCCTAGACATTTCTCCATTCCCACCCTATTTCCTAGAGGAGTGCTGGGAACATTGCTGAAATTCAACAATATTTCTCGATAGACTGATCAATAACAGAAGTTGGCTAGAGCCAGCATTTTCTATGGTGAGTCTTGTAGGACGTCAGGCATTTAAGATATTCTGTGGAAACACGGCTCTGTGATTTTAGCTTGAAGAAAACTCTTAACACTCTATTGTTTTTTGGCAGATTCACAGTTGCTTTGTAGAACTTGTATCAAGTTATTTTATTGTGCTGGTAATTTTCAGAAACACCTAATTATAGAAACTACTTAGAATGTGTAAAACATCACTATCTGGAATTTGTGTTCTATGAATTGGAAAGAAATTGGTTTCTAGAAACTGGTCTAGGTAATAGGAACTGGAAAGGTATGGGCATGTCACTTCACAAATTTGTAAGGGCAGAGAGCGATAATTTCCCTTGATATTTTAAAGTAATGATTTAGGAATGAATTGGTATACATTCTTAGAAATACATTCTTAGAAGGTAGCTTTTTCAACTATATGTCATTGTGATATTGGGAGCATGGTAATTGAAAAAAATAACAGTAATGATGTCAGTCATGAGGAATGTGTATACAGCTGACCCTAGGACAACATGGGTTTGAACTATGGGCTTGTCCATGGGTTTGTTGTTTTTTTGTTGTTGTTTTTTTCAGTAAATATATTGGGAAAATTTTTTAGGTAATTTGGACAATTTGGAAAAACTCGTAGATGAACTCTAGCCTAGAAATACAAAAAAAAATTAAGAAAAATGTATTATGATAAGAGGACAGTTATATACTTTATGTATGTATATAGCTTATAATACATATAACATACAAAATATGTGTGAATCAACTGTTTATATTATTAGTAAGGTATCCAGTCAATAGTAGACTATTAATAATTAAGGTTTGGGGTAGTCAAAAGCTTTTTGTGGATTTTTAATTGTGCAGGGAAGGGGTATCAGTGTCCCAAACCCTCATTATTCAGGAGTCACCTGTTTTTAACAAGGTTATAGAGCTCTAGCATGAATTTCTGTTTCAGTTTTGCTGTTTTTAACAAGACTCAGAGATTCTTTTGGTGGTCCGAGGAAGAGGGAATTGTGTTTGAGACTCTGAATGACTACTTCTCCCAGGGCACAGGATTTTTTGTTTGTCTGTTTTTGTTTTAGAAGTCTTGGCTTAGGGCGCCTGGGTGGCTCAGTGGGTTAAAGCCTCTGCCTTCAGCTCAGGTCATGATCCCAGGGACCTGGGATTGAGCCCTGCAAGGGGCTCTCTGCTCTCCAGGGAGCCTGCTTCTTCCTCTCTCTGCCTGCTTCTCTGCCTACTTGTGATCTCTGTCAAATAAATAAATAAAATCTTAAAAAAAAAAAAAAAAGAGAGAGAGAGAGAGAGAGAGAGAAAAGAAGTCTTGGCTTGGGAGGAAAAAAAAAAAAAAAGCCAGTCAAACGTTATTGGCAAAGGGGAGGGGTGTATAATCAGCATTTTGTGGTAAGAGTGGAAAGTTTCCAGAGAGAGCATAGAGTAGAGAAACTAGAAATTTCTCACAGATATGTCTTTCTTGGTTCAAGATTTTCTGACTCATTGGAAGTAGTCAAGCTCTCTTCCCTGAGAAGAGGAGTAGAGATGCTTTTTTTTTGCTTTGGAATGGAGGGGAAAACCTTGAGGCTACATCTAATAAACTTCTGGGGAGTTTTAGTTGGCGAATTAAAATTAAAGTTGAAGCATGGGGCACCTGGGTGGCTCAGTGGATTGGGCCGCTGCCTTAGGCTCGGGTCATGATCTCAGGGTCCTGGGATCGGCCTGCATCGGACTCTCTGCTCAGCGGGGAGCCTGCTTCTCCCCCCACTCTCTGCCTGCCTCTCTGCCTACTTGTGATCTCTCTCTCTGTCAAATAAATAAATAAAATCTAGAAAAAAAAAAGATGATACAAAATTTAAAAAAAATTAAAGTCAAAGCAGAGCAGATATCTGTGAGCTTAGTGTCATGTGACTGAAGTCACCTTTCCTCAGTGGTTCAGAAGGCCTTGTGTTAAACCATTTCCAATGGAAACAGTGTGTCAGAGAGAGAAACAGAGCAATGGCCTGGGTGAACCAGTTATAGTCTAGAACTCTCCCTAGTTGGTTCTATAGTAGAATCAGTTTGCATAAGCCTTTGTTTGTTTTTTCAACAATGGTTGTGGGGTGTCTACTCCCCTCTTAGATGAGGTACAGGACTTACTACAATTCTGGATGAGGTTTTCATCTTTTAATAATTCTGGTATTAGCAGTAAAAACTATGAGATGTGAGATTATGCTACTCCAACTGTAGTGGAGTAGTTCATAACTACAGGAGTAGATCCCATACTTATTTTGGATGCAAATGACCTAGAAAAATGGTTTAAAATGTAGATTTCCCAAGGTAGGTTCCCACACCTCACATAGAGATCCTGATTCAATAAAAGTGTGGAATCTATATTTTTTAATAAGCTTCCCCGGTGATGGTAAAGTGGTGGACCAGAGTACTGAAATTTGGAAAGAACAGTTCTGGGCCATTTATCATGTGAAATGGGGATGTAATCATAATTATTAAAATGATTAAAAGTAATCATAATTACTTTTGTCAGCCTAATGGTGATATGGCTAAATATTGTTGTGAAAATTTAAATGGAGCCCTGTGGTTCGTGAAAACCCCACTCACTCTTAGGTTCAATAAGTGATTACCATTACCATATGTAGGTTATAATATATTCAAAATTAAAATCATCATCAATTTGCCAGAGTGTAAAACTCTCCATGAAACCAGTCTATGCTGAAAAAAAAAATAAATAAATAAAAAATAAAACGAGGTACAATTAGTGAACTGATTATTTCTGTGCCATCCATATACCTGGGATAGAAGGTAGCCCGTTGTAGTGAAAAGGACTGGATTTTGGAGTCAAAAGAATTGACTTTAGATTCTGACTCCAATACTTCCTACCTATAGGCAAGTCGTGTCACCTCTCTGACACTTGGGTTTGTACATTTATAAAATGGAGGTGACAAGACCTACCCAAAATTGCTGCTGTGAGAACGATGGTTTGCCTAGACAATGCAAGTGCTGTGAGAACGAATTCCAAGAGATTGAATGAATCTTTCCTGCTTCACCACCCTGCCCCCAACACCACAAACACCAAGCCAGGCACATACTAGGGGCAGAAAGCACTAACTTTTATTAGCGTGGTTGTTATATTTAGAGAGAATATTGTACTCTCAGCTGTCAAAACAGCACCAGTAATTAAATGCTTTCCCCTTCTCTGGTTTTAATGTGCCATAGCATTTTTTTTCAATCCTATATGTATTCTGTTAACCATGCACCCATTCATCCATAGAGCTATAAACACAGCCAAGTAAATGTTAAGCTGTGAACCCCTGTAGCACTGATGGAATCCTGTCACTCATTTTCTTAGCTCAGTGTGAGCATTTAACACTAAAGAGTCAAAAGGGAATTGCAATAAAAATCACCAAAACACAATGCTTCCAAATCTTCTTCTCCTTTCCCACTCCCTCTAAAACCACCCCAAGTTAAAATTTATATATATGAATAAATGAATATTCCATAGTAATACCAAGCTTTAGGAATTGGGATTAGGAAAATTAAAGGAAAAAAATGAAAAATCATGGCTAGCCTTGCCCTTGCCTTAGAAATGGTCACATCACTATGATAGAAACACTACAAAAATACCAGTGTAGGAAGAGGAGACCTGTACCTTCCAGATGGATACCTAGATCTGTGTGTATGTCTATAGCTGTATCTAAGGTTGATATTTGTTGATATATTTCAAGTTAGAGGTCAAAAGAGTTTGATGATAATAATACCTAATAACACACACCTAATATTGAATGTATTAAGGACAACTGTGAGCCCTGAAATCTATGTAAATCAGTATTTTTGTGTGTATGTGGAATAGCAATATTAAAAAGTAAAGTTTTCCTAGACTCCTTAACCTTTACTTAAGTTAGAGGTTTAATTTTCACCTCTCCTTCAACCACTGACACATAATTAACGGTCTGAAACCAAAATTTTTAAAGTATGGGGGAAAAGGAAGTTAATTGCTATATTTTGGATTTAATGGGTCTCAAGAAAATTATTCATCATGGACCAATAGAAACACAGAAGGTATGAGAAGGGCTGTCACTTTTAATATAAGTTCCAAAATAGAAAGGCAGAAAATATCCTTTTTTTTTTTTCCTGGTTCTGATACCATGAAACTGTATCTCTCAATCTCTCAATTTCTCAATCTCTTTCTGTCTCCCTCTCTCTCTCTCTCATACACACACACACGGTTTTAAGATTTTGATGTGTATATTATTTCTTATCCATGTATTTTTTCTCACAGTTTTAATGCTTAACACAAATTCAAGGTTAATTAAAAATTGATTTTAGGTGAACTAGTTACTATTAAGTAACAGAGTTATTATTAAATATAAGTATAAATAGAAAAGAGAACTAAGTCCTGAAGAGATTAGGTGATTAGATGACTTCCCCAGATGACATAGCATGGGGAGATGTGCAGGGGAGGGATCTAGAGGGTAGAGTGAAGGTAGAGTTATCTTTACCTGAAATTTATTGGAAGGGAGGAGATAGTCATAATCTCCCTCCACTTTATACCTTGAGATATCTTTCACTTATTTGTATTTGGTTTTTAAATAATAGTAATACAGTGGCTAGTAAAAATCTCCATTTGCCATCAGAAGTCTAGTGAACTGTGAAGGGGTCATATATACACCTAAAGTTTCCAATGAGGTTATATAAATAAACCATTATTATATATACACACACACAAACACACACACACACACACACACACACACACATTGTCACTTTTCTGAATGATCGCATATTCTTTCTAATGTAAAGTAAACACAACCATTCTATTTTGATATAATCTCTTCTAAAATTTTGACATAAATTCATAGGGAGTATGTATCTGCCCATGGTACCACTACTTATGGCAAGAATAATAGCTATCACTGATGGTTTTTTTTTTTTTAAATGTGCAAAGGCTTTATGTCAGTTCATTCTCAACTACAATGTAGTTACTATTATTTACCCTCCTTTGGGGTAAATACGATGTTTGAGGCTGTTGAGGTTAAGTTACCCACCGGTCAGATGACTACTGAATTGGGGGACAACCCTCTCAAGGTGGACCTTCCAGATTTATGTGGTGGGCCCCTGAGGGGGGCTTTTTCTTAAAAAAGAGGCCCTGGCTTTCAGAGCAAGGAGCTTGGGTTCTAGAGCCAATTAAACCTGGGTCCTAGGCCTAACAGCAACACTGACTATCTGTAGAATATTATGTGAGTATCTTAGCCAGATTGATTCCTAGATTCCCCATCTGGAAAATGGTGATAACAATACCTTACAGGTTTGTTGGGCAGATTAATGAACTAATGCATGTGCTTGTCTATTTTCCTGGAACTTAGGTATGCGAAAACAAAGACAAAAACAAAACCAAGACATTTCTAAATTTAAAATTCTTGAGGCTTAACTAAATCATACCACTTACTAACAAACAACAAATTATTCCAATTGGGCTCATTGAGAAGCCTAAAGCTGGAGTGCCAGAGACCATCTATCCCTAAAGAGAAAAGTGTTTCCATCTCCAAAGGATAGGCAATTCTTTCTTCCCAAGCATCTGTCAAATTGCCCGTTCTCGCCCATGAAGAGACCCTGGGGGTCTGAGGCTATCTGATCTTTTCTGTTTCATTGCTATTCATGCCCGTGATCCCCAAAGTGTGTTCTGAGGCATACTGGAGTCCCACCTCAAATTCATAGGGGGCCACTGAGATGTTTTCAATAGATAGGAAAACAGTGATAATTTAACTTTTGTGAGAGACTGTAGGTATTGCTAGCTACAACTAGTTCACATTTCCCAAAATCACATTACATTCCTGTCGATGCTGTCATTTCTTCAGGGAGCTGGGTTTTCAGCAGTTGCTGTCATAATAAAGCAAGCTCCAAATGAAAATCAGTAAGAACCGGAAGTGAGGGTGGCAGTGTCTGACCTGATTCCACACTTTGAGAAGTTGTGCAGTGCCCAACAGGTATGCACAGCCCATTAGCACCACTTGTGGTGATTTAAGAAGGGAGAAAGTTAATTTTTCTTTCAATTGATATGCATTGCTTTTTCGAAGAACTACTAAGTTGTCAGGACATAAATAGTTCTTAAATTGCTTGGCTCTACCTACCTAACAAATGGAACTGTTAGGTGTTTAAAAGTGATTCTTCAAGTATGATTTGTAACCCACCTGCACCGGCATGATCTGGGAAAACTTGTAACAGATACCCCTGAAACAGGATTTCTGGAATCTGCATTCCTAACTAGTTCTTCTGGTTAATTTTTATACACGCTGAAACTTAAAAACCATTCACCCCAATTCACTCCTCCTCCCCAAGCTTCTTTTCCTTGAAACATCTGTTTGCATCTTCAGGCCTCCCTACCACCTACAGCTCAAGAAAACCATCCAACCCGCTTTCACCTTTCTGTCTTTAAAGCGACAGGAGCCCCAGAAAAATAACCAGGAGGCTTTGGGCTGAAAGGCTCGGTTCTCCCTGTTATCATTGTTTATGGGAACAGCCAGGTAGTATTGAATTGTCACCTGGTGATGTTAATTACCAGCCAAGCTTACAGATTGTTTCTTTTTTCTCAGCTCTCAGCTTGATCCCTGAAGTTTCAGCATGGAGTCAGGAGGCACTTAATGGAAAGTTAATCAGCCAAATCCTCCCAGTTCAGAAGTTACTCCGTGGCCCTGGCCCATGTTTGGAACACCAGGGTATCTATGTATTGTGGGGAAGCAATTATTTACCCAGTGCTTCCCAGAGGGCCTGAAAGAGGTAATGACCCTCAACAGGGGCCTCCTGGAGTCCCTTCAAGCCACTTATATACCACAGAGAGAATGGCCTGACTCATTATATTTTTAAAGATTTGTTTATTCTTGTCAGAGAAAGAAGCAAATTAAGCAAAGGGGTATTTGCTTCTGGGATGCCAACAAGGAGGATTTTTTTTTTTTTTTTTTTAACAGTAGCATCTTATCTATGTCAGTGAAAGACAATGTTATGCGTGTTAAAGACACAGGTAATCTAGATTTGATTTGCATGTGAAATTTTCTGCTTTCAATCAATAACTGCTTAGCAAAGTTTCTGGCTAAACATCTTGAAATTGATTTTCAAAGCTAATTTGCATTTGATAATTTGAAATGTTTTATACAACAGCTGGTACTTGGGGAAAGAAACAGAAGATGGTATGAAAGCTGTCCAAAGAGGACTTGAGTTTCTGGGTCTCTAACGGAGACCACAGCTTCAAATGTCTGAGACATCATGCTTTTGGGAGATGGTTTCATGTGAACAGGGTAAGACTGTGGGCCCATCTGATCTTGAGTTCCTGCTCTGCCCTTGGACAGCTTATTTTCCCTCTGTTAACCTTAGGATCCTTCATCTGTAAATTAGACACAGTGGTACTGATGAAGTTCTAAGAACATAGGTGAGGTTCTGTGGGGTGAGGTCCAGAGGCGATGACCAAGAAAGAATTCTTGAGACAGCTTTAATGCAAAACGGTGGTTTATTAAAGCACGGGGACAAGCAGGAAGAGCTGCTGCCCTGGGGATGTGAGGAGTGGTCTATTATATACTTGTAAGTTAGGGAGGGGATTAGGGATGGTGTAAGTCTCTAAGGAATTTTGGAAGCAAGGTTTCCAGGACTTTGAGGGGCTAGCTATTGTCTGGGGAAAAGGTTATTCATTACTAGTAATAAAACCTTCTCGTGAGACCCTTTAGATGTATATCAGTGGGCCATATGCTTGGGAATGATTGCCCACACTATCTTGGAGGTTTAGAGATAAAGTTTCCTAAAGGAATTGTTAAAGTAGATTTACAGGATCCTGGTTGGGGATAGGGGGTTGGTCAGGCTAGGATTGTCCTTTGCCCTTAGCAAAGCCTTAAGGTGGAGGTCACTCTGCCTGTTTTAAGGGCTTGTCAGTAGGTAAGGAAATTTAATAATTATTCTTCTGCTTCTGTGTCCCACATCAGTACCAACCACAGGAGATGTTGATTCTCTCCTGCGTATCTCATAATGCATCTGTTTTCCCCCTCCCAAACCTCATGCACCTTCTTTAACACAGGCCACTACAGTCCCTTGCTACCTGGCCCTCTCACCCCCTCTTCCAGTTGTGCCCTGCCCCAATCCATTTTCTAGACTGTCACTGAATTCTGTGGGGAAAAAAAAACCCTACATCTCCAGTGACTTAAAGACATACGGTGCTTCCTCTGGCATCAGGTTAACAGGACTGTTGCTCTTCCAGCCCCCATTCTCCCTAGTTCTCATCTCTCACAGCCCTGCCACCCAAGCCTATCATGCAGCCACCCCGTATTCTGTGGCTTCCTCAGCTGTGCCAAGTACACATTTATAATAAGACTTCACATTTGCTGTTTCCACTGCTCATTGTCTGGGTCCCTGCTTCTCCTTCCTTCAGTATCAGAAGAAAGTTACTTATTTTCTAAAATTTTCCCTGGTCTGAAGATTTTAAGTGTCCTCTCATGTGCTTCTCAATCACTTCCTATATAGAATTTCTAGATACACATTGTACATTAGAACTTACCATGCAGTCCTGTGATTGTGTTTCTTACACTCCAGAGTCAGCTCTGCAAGATCCTGGACAAGCTCTGTGCTGTGTTTCATAAAAGGTAAATTTTCTCAACATCATCTGTAAACAGAGGGCACTTTTCCATAAGATTATTATAAGAATTAAATAAGATAATGAAATGAAAAATTGGAACACTCAAAAATTCTGTTTCCTGTATAGAGTTGCAGTACGGTTACCAGCTTATGTGTGAGTGATCCATCCATCCATCCGTCCATCCATCCATCCATCCATTCTGAAAATGTATACATTACCACTATGTACTGGATACTCCTTCAGGCACTGGAAATACAGAAACAATAGAACACAGTCCTTCTTCAGTGGAAAGTTTACACAGCATGGGTATGACTCTTCCCAGTTGATTTTGTCAAATTCTGTGAAGTACCTTTTCACATCCGGGAAGCTAAGTTTCACTTTTAAATACAGCTTGAAATTCAAATGCCTACTCAAGAATGTATCCATATTTTCAAAAACATTGAATGGTCCTGGAAGTCCTTTTGACATGTTTTTACCAAATCAATGGGCCCAATCAAAATTTGAGCTGAGAAAACATGGGTACTCTAAGGGAAAGCTGGCCTATGTCCACAGGGCTCAGAGATTGTCCCTGCATCCCATTGGACTCTCTCCTGCTTTGCGTATGTTTCGGGAGTGTAGGAAAAAAGGAAAGGACAGTAAAGAAGTTGCTGCCTTTGTAGGGAGACTGTAACCACTTATCTGGACCCAAATGATGTTTCCCGTTGGCTTTATAGACATCCTACTTTCAGCTGGGTACTGCTCACTGCTTCTCTTCCCACAAACCACCACAGGGAACGGAAGTATAATCTACACAGATTTATTGAGTAACTCCTGGGTATAGTTACTGTGGTCAGAGGCTGGAGGTAATTGGTGAATAATACAGTAAGTTTTTTTCTTCATAAAGCTTTCAGTTCTGTGCTGGAGACTGACATTTCAAAAGATAGTTTATAAAAAATATATATAACCATAGCTGTAATAAATGCAGTGGGTAGATAACTGCAAGGTGTTAAGAAAAACAAAACAAAACACACCTGTGAAACCTCACCTGTTTTGTGGATAAAGACAAACTAATGAGCTTGTTTGACAAATCCCGTTTAAAAGGTGAAACCTTGATGTTGGAGGGTGGGAGAGCCTTCCAGGCAGTAGAAACATTACAAAAGACCAGAGATGAGGGATTTGAGAAACTAAAATGAGGTCAGGGTGTCAGGAGGGTGGATGTAGACTATCAGACTGCCCCAAAATGAGGCCAGCAAGAAAGGCCAGTTGGGGTAGGTCATGTGCATTTAAAGATACTACCCAATTTAATTGTCATAACACTTTGTACACATTAATGTCATCTTTCGACAGTTGAAGGAACCAAAGTTCAGGCAGCTAATGTGACTGGTCTGAGGTCCTTTAGCTGGGAGGTGGTACTGGGATTCAAATCAAAGTCTGTCTGAGGGCAACATACATTGTCATTGTCATCATCATCGCCATCTTGTAACTATAACACATTGCCTTATTCATAGAAGAACCGATAGTTTTCACTTGTTCTCAACTTTAACTCCTAGGACCAAGGAATGAAAATCTCTCTCCATTTACCAATCTCACATCTGGTTCCTCTTCCTTTGCTTTATGTGGCCCATCAGAATGGCACTCCTCCGGAAACATATAGAGAAGTATGCATTCTGTGCCAGGCAGAGATGCCCTTGGGGCTCCTGGACCGGGTGGGGGTGTCCAGGAACAGGATGGGCACTTGAAGAGGACAGCAGCCTCTCCCACCCCCAGAGACTTCACCACCATTTGGGGATTGTGGATTCATATGTTACGTCTCCCTGAAATGGAATGACCGTGTTTTAATACCTCACTCAAGACATTTTATATGCATTCCTTTCATATATTCAAATGTAGTTTTTCTTTCTCAGAGTCCAAGACTCTGGTAGAAAAAAAATCATCTCATTAAAGAAAGATTGTGCCTTATCCCACCATTCTGTGCCACACCCATTCCCCCAGCACAGCTACTTTTTTCTTTTCTTCTGTAAGCACAGGATCCAACATTTACACAAATTAAAAAAACTGTGCCTAGAATAATAATTTCTGTGGGCTCAGCAATGCTATTCTTCACTTCATTTGTGTTTGAAATTGCAGTCAAACTGAGTGAACTTCCTCCTTCTCTCTGACACAGCCACTGCAGATTGTGAATTATAGCTAAATACCAAAGTGTTATTTAATGCAGCCGGGAAGGAGTGATGTGAATGATAGCCCATTACCATTTTACACCCAGAGATCAGTCTCCAAGTTCAAGGCTATTCTCTTAGCCATGCCAGAAAAATTACACAAGCCGCTACTAGTTTTTATAACCCCCTTAGGCAATGCTGGAGCGATAAACATGATGGGAATGAAGTCTTACCATGTGTATCTAACAGCACTAAAGAGAGTGGCTAGTTCAGTGCTGACACAGCACTCAGCTTATATTACAGGTTTAACACATTACCTAGCTCTCGCTTTGGGCATCTCATTCCAAGCAGGAGCTGACTGTGTGTATATGGTCCCTAGTCTCCATATGTGTTTTGTTAATACAACTGAGCTCATGCTCATTCTAAGAGGGAAGGAAAGCTTTGTAGGAAGCTCAAACTAGAGCAATGTGGGGCTGATTTCCATGGTCTCGGAGCAAGTAGGTATCCTGAATAGGCCACGATGTAACATCTGCTCTCCCAAATCCACATTCTTGAAGTTCCCACCTCCCAACTCCTTACTAATATTTCTAAACCATATATGATGACCAGCTAGTTCTGTGTGAGCCCAACATCCATAGGTGATTGGTTCATTAGTGGACATTTGTCCCAAAGGAACTCAGTCTGCAAGTCCAGCAGGTGAACTGTAATTAAGAACTTTGCTGACCAGGTCCGGTGGAGGCACACTGGATTGATCAGATCTTCCCAGAAAAATTATAAAGCGAATTGGAAGATTGGTAGAAAACCAAAAGTAGAAATGGCAAGATAGGCAGTGGATGATTTACTTAGGAAAATGATAGAGAACCAGATGGGGACTAATGCGCTCTTGATATGGAGATGTGGAAGAGTCATTGGGGTCAGAAGATATAAATTAACTATGGACCAACCTTTCAGTTGCTAATATAGGTTTTCAACTCTATACAGCTTTTCCTATATTTTTATACTTCTGATTATGCATCATTTCTTACAATCTCACAAGCTTATAGCTGCGTGCTTATCCTTGGTTTTTATGGGGGCTGGAGGTACAGCTAAGGTTGTATCTTAATTATTTCTGCTGGATTCCTACAATAATTTTGCTGTAAAGTATTTGTTGCCATTCAATAAATATCCATTGCTTGAGTAGCTAGAATAACTCTTAGGTTTTTGCAAGCAAAAACATCTTTTAAACCCAGAAAAAAAAAATATGTGAGAGCATATAGCTCAACATAACATACCTAGCACAGTAGTTCCTCCAGAGGTCCTATAGTTTAGAGTTTCAAGGTGAGTTTTGCCATCTAGGATCCTGTTGTTTTTTGGGTAACAGCACTCCATTTCTGGAGAGGGAAGTAGTAACTCTCAACTATGAAATGGTAAATAACCCTATGGACAAATGGGGTTTCTCTACTTTCGTATATTTCTGATGAGTTGGCACAGTGAACAAAACCTCAAACTGAGAACAACACCCATGTATTAGGGTTCTCCAGAGAAAAAGAACTGATAAGATAGAGGTATATATGAAGAGGTTTATAACTGGAGTTGGCTCAAGCAGTAATAGAGGCTGAACAGGACCACAATCTGCTGTCCACAAGCTGGTGAACCTGGAAAGTTGGTGGGAGTCCAAAGTCCTGAGAACTGGGAACTACAGTATAAGAACCATAGTCTGACTGCTTGAGAATCAGGAACTCTCATATCCAGGGGCTAGAGAAGATGAATGTCCCAACTCAAGAAGAGAGAGAGGGACTGTGTCCTTCCTTTGCCTTTTTTGTCCTGTAAGAATTCCCAGTGGATTGGATGATACCCAACCACATTGGTGAGGGCAAATCTTTATCCAGTCTACTGAATCAAATGGTAACTTCTTCTCGAAACTCCTACACTCAGAAATAATGTTTTTCAACTATCTGGGCATCCCTTAGCCCAGTTAAGTTGACACATAAAATTAACCATTGCAATGCACCTATAAGAAAATCATTATGTGTCAATGAAGATTATAGCAGAATGGGCCATGACTTACAAGTAGGACCTGATGGTGGAGGGTTTTGCCATTCTGGAACAGCTTGATCCTACCTAACTCTGCAACTAACCTTGCAGAACTCTAGCATAAAGGAAAAAGCTCTCTAATTAGGAGTGTAGCATCTCTTCCATGGGAACTCCTTATAAAAAAGATGGAAGCAAGAAGCAGAATCATTTTCCTAGTAATGGGGAATGAGAGGAGCTCCAAAGGCCTAACAAGATCAGACACCTAGAGATTTTTGCAATATGCAGTCATGCACTTGGATCTCTGGGCTGCAGTGCAATAGATCAGTGTGGGAGGAGGCACACAGAAAAATGCCCCCCACCCCAAAATGTCAGGTCTAACTGCTAGAAATTAAAAATACTGTCTTATATATAAAACAGGATTTTGAGATGGAGATTCTATCCTGGATTTTCTGAGTGACCCTAAAATGGAGTCACAAGTATACTTATAAGAGAGAGGCAGAGAGAGAGAGATGACACAGAAAAAGAGAAGGCAACTTGGCCACAAGGTAGTGATTGGAGTTATGTAGCCACAGTCAAGGAGTGACAGCAGCCACTGTACACTGAAAAGAACCGATTCTCCTAGAGATAAGGGCTCAGGGCACTGCTGACACCTCGATTTGCCCCAGGGAAACTGATTTTAGGCTTCTGGCCTCCAGAACTATAAGAGAAGAAATTCCTGTTGTTTTAGGCCACTGAGTTTGTGGTAATTCCTTACGGAAATCATAGGAAACTAAAACAGAGGAGAACCACCCGAAAGAGAGATCGGAAGTGTAGTAGACACTGAAGCAGAGGGACGGCAATCTGTCTACCCAGGGGACTCTAAGAAAAAGGACCTTAGCTCTGATGGCCAGGCTGGTATATACCTCCTAATTCTTGGTAGTACTTGGGAAGGAAAATCTGAGGAAAGCTTGGACTTTTTATTAATCAAGCAAATACAGCTTCAAGCGTAGTATTTGGGGAGTCTCTGTGTGAGTTAGCAGATAAAGCAGTTTGAGCATTAGTGAACATTGGGCTGACATTACTCTTACCTTTCCTTCATAGATTTGCTATGGCAACTACTTTTATTTTTATTTCCTTCCACCTTCTTTCTTCCCTTGAAAAATTAGTTAATGGGTACACAAAAGATTTTTAAATCAAGAAATAGTTGAGAAAAATTTTTACTTAAGGCTTCCTTAGTGGTACTTGGCATTTCCCAAGTCAGGTAAATGGGATTCTGGAGGTGGAGCCATCTCAGATGTGCCATGTTCTCTCATGCCCTGGCTTCTTCCACCCACATTCTTCTTCAGGCTTGGTAGGCCCTTCTCCCAACTCTCACGTGGACTCCTTACTCCTCCTGACCCAGCTTAAAGCTAGTTCTTCAGATCCACTGCCCAATTTCAATTCTGTCGTCCCTGTTCAACTCTCTCACTGCACCTGCTGTAGTCCTTCGAAGCATATGGAGCAGTTGTGCCATGTGCATTTGTAGATCCTGCTCTCGATCCTCTCTCTACACTGTATGTTTTATGCCACCATCCCTCTCCGGCGCATAGCAGCAGCATGGATGTTATGATGGAAACTCTGGTGCATTGGAATCCCAAAGATGTATAAAGGAAGCCCATGGTTTTCATACACTCGGAAGTAAGCCTTCATATCTTTATTGATTACCTTTCAAAATAACTCATCTACAGTCTCACTGATAATGGAAATTATGGAAGGCAGGGACTATAATTTTTATTCACTTTATAGGACTTTATAGAACCTCAGCCTGCTTGCTGGTTATCGTAGCCAGCTCGTGAGCCCCATGATAGGTAGGACTCTCCTACAACTTGTCCTTTTAATCCTCACCCCAAGTCAAAACACCCCAAAATTTTTGCTTTGGCCATAAAATATAGTGGGGAAAAGCTCTATTCAATCACAGGATCTGTAGAACATTCCCTTCCCACAATGAAGACTGGCTTCTACATTGTTAAGCAAAGTACTTAGCATTCTTGGTGCCTGTGATAGTGGCTGGAGAGAGCTAGGAGGTTTGTGAATGTTTGTAAAAAAAATCAGATCTCACATTTATTTAGAACTCCCTAGTTTTCAAAGGACTTCTGAAACTCTTTTTTCATAAATCTTAGAAGAAGCAGCACACAAGCATTATTCTTGGAGTGGGAAAGGAGCCCTAGAAATTAGTGCAATTCCATCTTTTTACACAAAAGAAGATAAGTGCCTTGAAGAACAATGATTTAGTTAATAGAAACACCTGGGGCCTTGTTCCTGTGATCTTATGCTGGCTCTGTAAGATCTTCCTTTTCTCTCCATAATAATATCTGATGACTGCTTGTCACTAAATATTGGTAGAGATGATGATACCTTCTATCCACCTGGGTCCCAGACCTCTGAAGAGATTATCAAGTTTGTATCCTTTCTACCTGATCACACCATCTCTCCAATCTTTATCTTAAATGTCTTTATCTGCCTTCTTATCCACTCCTCTCCTCTCCTTGATAACTTGAATTCTTTGAGGTTGTACCCTTAATTAAAGAATGTTTTTCCCCATCATGTCCAGAGAATGAGTCCATAGGGACATATAAGTTGTGGTTAGGGAGGAAAAGGACAGCCTCAGCAATATGACCAGAAGAATAAACTGTGGCAAGCACTGGCATGATGAATGTCACAGTCATACGACTTACATTCTGCTTGTGGTGAAGAGCCTTAATTAAAATCTATGGAACCATGTTGAAAAATACCTTCCAATTTACAAAAATGAATGGCTTTCCCTTACCCTTTTAAAAGTAGGGCGTATTATGATATATCTCCCTGAACCTCAGCTTTCTGAGCTGGAAACCCTTGAAAAAAATGTAGCAGAGGTTGCATAAGCCTAGAAAGGAATTAACACATAGGATGATTATTAGGTATCAGAGAGCATACCTGAGCAAGGCTAGGGTAAACCGTGTTACTGTGTCTTGAGGCCAAAAACTAGGATCAAAATAAAAAATAAAATGTTATCATGTGATTTCCCTACATATCTTGTTTTCTTTATCTGCAAAATGTACTTGATCATAATTATCTTGGAGGTTTGCTAGGAGCACTGAGAGAGATAAATAAAGATTGTAGCATGAAGTATGGAATATAATGAATGATTAAGAAATATAAAACCTTAATCCCACACCCCCCCCCCCCCGCCTTTGGTATATTTCCTTTGCTTCCCCTCTTTCCCTTCTGTGAATTTGATCAAATGGTCTGGAAAACAGTAATGCATCTGCCTGGGGAGGACTCCAGGCATGACTGCTAGGATGCAGAAAGAATCAGAAACACCAAACTGCCACATGCATAGCAGAGGGAGGAAAAGGCCATGGGGAACCTGATACAGCCTTTTGGCTTCTGATTAAAGTTGCAAACACATCTGCTCCCTAGTGAGCCCAGGAGCAATGTTTGCTAAAGTGAGTTTCTCTTTATGCCCACTCTAATTTAGTGAGAGCTCCTTAATACCTAGAATACATATTCTCAGCAAGTAAATGAAGATTTTCCTTCATTTCAATAACAGAAACAGATAGATAACCTAAACTCGCTTATGTGTGAGGAAGACCAGTCACAAAGAAGAAAAGACACACAACAACCAGAAAAAGCAGTGTTCAGGGAAACAAGAGAGTAAACAATGGAACACTTTTTATTTAATTAAAATTTTATCCTTATATTCAAGGGCATATGAAACAAGAGCAGGCTGCTATGAATAAGAAATAGTAGAAATACTATAAATTAAAAATAAGATTGTCATATCTGATTAAGAACAGTTTTAAAGGAGTGCCTGGGTGGCTGAGTGGGTTAAAGCCTCTGCCTTTAGCTCAGGTCACGATCCGGGGTCCTGGGATCGAGCCCCACATCAGGCTTTCTGCTCGGTTGGGAGCCTGCTTCCCTTCCTCTCTCTGCCTGCCTCTCTGCCTACTTGTGATCTCTGTCTGTGAAATAAATATATAAACTCTTTATTAAAAAAAGAACAGTTTTAAAAACATACCAAGAACTCTTAAAACGTAACAATAAGAAAACAACCCAATTCAAAATTAGGCAAAGGTCTTAACAGATACATCACCAACAAAGATATACAGATGGCAAATAAGCATCAGAAGAGATGCTCTGTATCATATGTCATAAGGAAAATGCAGATTCGAACAACATTGAGATACAACAAACCACCTATTAGAAGGACCAAGATCTGAGCGCCGACAACATCAAATGCTGGAAAGGATGTGGAACAACAAGAAGTTCTATTCATTGCTGGTGGGAATGAAAAATGGTACAGCCCCTTTGTAAGAGTCTTACAGTTTCTTACAAAGCTAAACATACTCTTACCATACGATCCAGCAATCAAGCTCAGTGGTATTTGCCAAGAAGAGTTGAAAAGTTATGTCCACACAAAAACCTGCATGTGGATGTTTATAATGGCTTCATTCATAATTGCCAAGAGTTAGAAGCAATCAAGATGTCCTTTAGTAGGTGAACGGATAAATAAATTGCGGTACCTCCAGACAGTGGAATACTATTCAGCACTAAAAAGAAATGAGCTGGGCACCTGGGTGGCTCAGTTGGTTAAGGGTCTGCCTTCAGCTCAGGTCATGATCTCAGGGTCCTGAAATCAAGTCCCATATCAGGTTGCCCACTCACTGGGGAGTCTGCTTCTCCCTTTCCTTCTGCTGCTCCCTCTGCTTGTGCTGTTTCTCTCTGTGTCAAATAAATAAGTAAAATCCTTAAAAAAAAGAAAAAAAAAAGGAAACGAGCTATCAAGCCACAAAAAGATACAGAGGCACCTTACATATGTATTACTAAGTGAAAGAAACCAATCTGAAAAGGCTACATACCATGTGATTCCAACTACATGACATTCTGGAAAGGGCAAAACTTGGGGAGACAGTAGGAAGATCAGTGGATACTAGGAGTGGGGAGGTGTGTGGGGCATGAATAGGCAGAACACTAAAGATTTTTCGGGCAGTGAAACTACTCTGTATGACACTATAATGGTGCATATATGTCCTTATGAGTTTTTCTAAACCCATAGGACATACAGTAGTAAGAGTGAACCCTAATGTAAGGTGTGGATTCTTACAGATGATAAGGTGTGTCAGTGTGGACTCATCGATTGTAACCCATCTGCCACCCCTTTGAGGAATGTGGATAATGGGAGAGGCTATGTATATGTGCAGGTAGGGGATATATGGGAAATTTATCTTCCTATCATTTTTGCTGCTCTAAAAAAATAAAGTCCGTTTTAAAAAAAAAGTTTGTCAAGCTTAAAAAGAAAAATACTAAATAGGTAGATAGCAGAATGAGCACAACTGAGGAGCACTAGAAAATGATAAATTGTAGGTCAGACCATTTGATAAATGCTCAGAACAGAAAGCAGAAAGAATCGGGCTAATGGAGAAACCAGTGTAAAGAAGCCACATCTGGGGACGCCTGGGTGACTCAGTTGGTTGGACGACTGCCTTCAGCTCAGGTCATGATCCCGGAGTCCCGGGATCGAGTCCCGCATCGGGCTCCCAGCTCCATGGGGAGTCTGCTTCTCCCTCTGACCTTCTCCTCACTCATGTTCTCTCTCACCGTCTCTCTCTCAAATAAATAAATAAAATCTTTAAAAAAAAAAAAAAAAAAAGAAGAAGCCACATCTGATCTCATCTATGGAGAGAGAAAAGCATCTTTTTTTCTGAGTAACTTCTTGAGAACCGAGGTAGCACTTAATCTCAAGTTTAAAAAGAGAGATTAGCTTTCTAAGCAGAATGAAAGGCTCTGCAGTGGATTGTTCCTAAAGTGAGTGTTGGGTTGAAGAGGA
Source organism: Lontra canadensis (assembly GCF_010015895.1). Lineage (NCBI taxonomy): Eukaryota > Metazoa > Chordata > Mammalia > Carnivora > Mustelidae > Lontra > Lontra canadensis. The sequence goes on along the minus strand of NW_022631109.1, from coordinate 2,695,637 downwards.
AGAGTGCCCAGCCTGAGTAAAGCCCTGGACGCTCTCATAACAGAACCAACAAAGGAAGGAAAATGGAACTGGACAGCTTGACTAGTCCACCTTAGTTAAGTGTCTCTAACGTGAGAATTCTAACCAACTTTAGGATAGATTTAGGTAGATGTTTCCAGTAACAGTCAACAAACTCCATATCTTAACACATTTTCAGTACCCTTCTTAAAATAACTGGGCATCGATAAGGCCACAGATAGAAATAAATGTAAATAAATAATGAAATCACAGTTAGTTACATGAGTCATAAACTCTCATTGGAAATTTATGAAATAAAATCGCCAAAAATTCTACCCATTTGGGAATAAGTTAGTTGCAATGTAAATGACTAAGGCTATTATTTTCAAGATCAACAAGAGAAGATAATATACATGAAATCAAAGATCTGTGCAAAGGATACGACTTACAGGATTACTGCATTCTGTTTGAATACAATCTATTAGTCATCATTAGAGAATACTTGAAGTGAAAATAAACAAGGAGCAGAGCCGTGGTGGCATTGCACATTAGGGACTGCAGGGAAATTTTCACTTAGTTAAAGTCAGATCCATCTTGATCAGGGAATAATAGTCTATATTTTTTCCCTTATTCCCCACTCCAAGATGTATAAGTTTTCCACCCTACCATTCATGGAGACTCACAATTGTCCAGAATTTTTGGAAGCTCGTTCACAGGTTAGGAGTTATAAGAAGTTCACAACTCATTTTGTTTCTAGTCATCTGAATCTTTCTGCCTTCCTTTCGGCTCTGTGGCCTCTTGAATCTTTTTCTTGGCTGATACGAGTGGAGAAGAAAAGGGGCCCTCAGATAACCCCTGAAAAATCAGGAGGAAGGAAGTTACACAGAAAATGCACAGACCAATCTTTCAATGTATAGATAGCTCAGCCATGACACTAAATGCAGATATAAGATGGTAATTGTCTATTTTATTTTCAAGGAATCATTGCTTATATCTGCAAATGCACAGAAGTTTATACATGTATCCTCTATCCAGCCACTTTAGTGAATTGCTTTTAACTGGAAGTTTCTCAGATTTGGATGTACATCCATTTCATCTGAAAATACAACTTTATCCATCTATTCCTTTCCAACTCCCTTCCGTTGTGGTCATTTTTCTATGTGATTTAAAATCCCTATAGTTTCACAATGCAGTGTGGTTTTTAGATTTTAGTTTGTAACCTTTCCTTCCTCCTCAAACTTCTCACAGACACCCCTCTCCTTTATTCCCTGATGACCTCTTTTCATACTTCTTTACGAAAATACTGACCATCTGGCTGATATTCCCTTATTTTACCTCCACCAAATCTATAAATGTACGAACATCTGTACCAATATTTTCTCATTACAATAGACCTCTTATTTCTAACAAAGGTCAATGCCTCCTTTAATGCATTGAATCTCATTTTTTTTTTTTTGCTTAAGTTTTTGTCCCTCTAGCAAATTTATTTATTATTATTGTCTTGTACTTTCTTCTCCTTGCCTTCCTCTTCCTTGCCACTGTCAGCAAAAGAACATGATCTGGAATTACTCATCTTAAAAACAAAGCAAAACATTCTTAGAAAACATACCTGTCCCTAATCATTGCCTTTGTTCTGCCCTTCACAGTAAAACGTCTTGGAATACTTGCATAGTCTGTGAGCTGTCCCCACTCCTTCCCCTCTTGTTTACTCAGCCCATTCTGTTTCAGCCCCTTATCTAATCACTATACTGAAATTTTTCCTGTCATGGTCACTGAGGACTTTGATGTTAACAAAACCAAGCAACACTTGTCTGACCTCTATTTACTTATAAATCCATCAGCATATTGATCATGGTGGACTTTGTTTTTAAAGAATCTCTAGTTTGGTTTTTAATAACTCTTTGCTTGCAACTCTTACTTTACTTTCCTACTTTCTCCAAACCATCTACTCAGTCTCTTAAATGTTTGAGTACAGCAGGGCCAAGTTTGGGATCCTCTCCTTCTTTTTCTCTATATTATCTGGTGTTCAGATCTTCTCCTATGGTTTTAAATATGACTTTTTTTTTTTAAAGATTTTTAAATATTTTATTTATTTTTTGACAGAGAGAGAGAGCACAAGCAGGGGAAGTGGGAGAGGGAGAAGCAGGTTCCCCAGTCCAGGTCTGGATCCCAGAACCCTGGGATCATGACCTGAACTAAAGGCAGATGCTTAACCAGCTGAGCCACCCAGGCACCCCTACATACCACTTTTTGTTGGTGACACCCAAATACATTTTCTCAAGTTATGATTTCTCCTGGAGCTCATAAATCCATATTCATGTATCCAACTCTCTCCTTGCCATTATTGAAACCTTAATCTCTGACTCCTACTTCTCCCTAAAAACACACCCAATCCTCCCCAGTCTTCTGCATATCAGCAAATGATATAATGGGACTATTTCCCCAGTTGCTTAAGCCAAAAATGTAAAAGACAGCCCTGTTTTTTTCTTCCCATAGTGTCCTTATCTGCATGATACCCAAATTCTATTAGTTTTACCTTCAAAATGTCTTAAATCTAATGACTTTCCCCTAATTCCATCACCATCCCTCTCTCCAAGGAACAGTCATGTTATTTATAAACTCTTGTAGTGGCCTTCTAAATACTGGTTTCTCTGCTTCTACTCTTACCTCTGTTCAGTTCCATTTGCTGTGCAGCAAAGGGATATTTTCAAAATGCAAGTCATAGTGCACCATCCTCCTGCTTAAAACCTTACTGCTGCTTTCCATTGCACGTAGAATAAAATCCCAACTCTTCACCAAGACCTGGTTTCTGTTTGTTCCTCTAGGCTCTTTGTGTTTTGTCTTTCTTTTGTTCACACACTCAACCATCCTGATTTCCATTGTTGTTCTGTGTTCTTTTCAACTTGAATTTTTCAGCCCTTTTTTTTTTTTTTGTAGCTAGTGCTTTTTTATTCCTCAGATCTTAGCTAAAATGCCACCCCATCTCAAGACTTATTCTTGACCACTCTATCTAAGGTAGCTTTCCTTACACTCACATTTTTAAGCATCTCGTGTATGTTTATTTTCTTTTACTTACTCCATTTAACACATCTAGAATGAAAGCCCCTTCAAAGTAGAGTCTTTTATGGTTACTAAATCTCACTATATTTGCAACACTTATAATTAGCACATAAAATAGTCTAGTCATTTAATATTTATTAATATGTATATCAAAATGGATAATTTTAACATGTTTAAAATATATCCTAGTATGTCTTATTTTCTTTATATTTGTATGTTTTTCATTAGTAATAATTTTTTATTGTAAATGCCTTTCTGGAATGAATTGAGATTTATTGAGTCCCTTTATTTTTTATATAGTCTACCAAACACTTCCTGTCTTATAAAAACAGATCTCTTGATATTAAAGCATCCTTCTTTTTTAGTGTCCACTCTAGTTGTTTCAGGTTTTGGTAATGTTTTAATGCTTTGGTGTATCCTACTTAGTGCGTTTTATATAAGGTTTTCATATAGAGAGCATTAGATTAATTATAGCCAATAATTTACAGTCCCTCATGGTTTATTTTTATTGCTCACTAGGCCATTTCTTACACCACTAGAGCAGTGGTTCTCAAATGAGTGACATTGTGCCTCTCAAGTGACACTTGACAATATCTAGAGAAATTGTTTGCTCTCTTAACTGGGGGAAAGAGACACTACTGAAAGCTAGAGTGTAGAGACCAGAGATGCTGCTAAATATCTCACAATTCACAGGACAGACCCCCACAACGAAGAATTATCTGGACCAAGTGTCAATAGTACTACAGTTATCTTGCTCAGGATTAATTCCCTCTTCTTTCTTCTGTAGGTCTATGTGCGGTATAAATGCCTCTAGCCCAGGTAGACACCCAGCCTCAGCCCCCAAGGAGTCTGCTTGTATAATAGAGTTCTTGACAGAAACTTTAATTGCGATAAATAGCCTTAATTGGGACAGATGAAATAAAGCCCATCAAGTGAATTGCTGTGACTTCAGGTCTCTAGATTTGCATTTGGGCTGGCTGAATGCAGTCTGCATGTTCATACCCAGATTATACATTTCTTTGTAGTACTTGGTGTCTTGTTGAAATAAGGTAGGATTGATACAACTGAAGGCTGCAGCCTCTGGCTACTTCCTCCTTTCTTCCCAACTTTTCCTACTTAAAGATCTCAGTTTTTCTTGGGCAATGCAACACCAAAAATCCTAATTCTGTTCTAGAATATCAATTCCATCATATTCATTTGTTGTGGTTGGTTATCTTATGACTAGGCTCTGTTGTAAATTCTTCAGGAATACTAATTAGTTATTAAAAACTCCTATGAAGAGATACTACCATAATCTTTAACTGTGAGGAACCCAAGACAAAGAAGGGTTGGGTGACTTGTCCAAGGTTAAAAGGTCATAAAACTGGTACACCACCAAGGCAGTTTGACTCAAGATTCCGTACTTCTCATCACTGATCTTGTGCCTTTTCTAGCAAAAGCATAATTAAATTAATAAGATTAAAAACCCCATTAATGTGAATGTTGAGGAGAAGAAATTATTTGGGTTATGATTTCTTTGCCTTGTTCATTTTTGTATTTTTTATCATATTCTAACACTCACTTGTACAAAGAGATAGCAGGCATTTAGTGTTTGAGGAAAATAAACAAAATAATCAGTGATAAGAAGCTTAAAATTTAGAAAATGTATTTACTTAATTTTTTTAATGTGATAAGTAAATACTGTCTTTTTTAAGCTGCAAACAGCTCAGTTGCAGAGCCAACACCGTAAGTAATAATAATGATAATAATAACTATTTTATTATTTTAAAGACCCTACTATGTGTCGGCTGTTATGTCTGCCAGCCATATTATATATGTTCACTTACATTGTGCATTCAGAGCTAAATATATAAATAGAAACCATTATTTTCTCCATTTTAGAGATGAATCTAAGATTACTTTTGTTTGTTTTTTCAAAGATTTTATTTATTTGAGAGTGAGTGAAAGAGAAGGGGAGAAAGAAAGAGAACCCAGAGGGCTAGGGGAGGTGGTGGGAGGAGCAGAGGGAGAGAGAGAGAGAGGGAAAAGGAGAGGGACAAGCAGCTGCTGTGCTGAGCAACTAAGCCCAGCTCAGGTTCCATTGCAGGACTTGAGCCAAAACCAAGAGTCAGATGCTTAACTGACTGAGCCACCCAGGCGCCCTGAGGAATCTAAGATTGACCTGCCTAAGCTTGTCCAGCTTGTAAATGGTGAAGCAGGATTTTTTCAGTGTGTTCCCCCATTCCCTACAAAGCTTCTCATACTTTTGATAACAGCAGCCTTCATCAAAATTTTGCATTCTAGACATGGTTTGTGATAACTAAATTAACTTTGCTAAGGTAAGAAATTCCCCGCCCTTGCACCCAGAACCCTTGACTATAGCCAGAAGAGGTAATTAGAAAGATGGCAATGCTAAGTGATGGTATTCTCCAACAGAATTTAAAGGGATTTAAAGGCAGCAGGTGATGGTTTTGTCAGAGGAAGACCATATTCTGAAGGCATCCTCTCCTGGAGTAATTGCAAGAGCTTTATTTCTATATACATTCCTGGGGTTGAATGGAGCCTATATAAAATCCTTATTTTATAGAATTGCTGTCAGTATGTATTAAGCATCCTAGCATGGGGAAATAATTCATTGCTGAATACCAACACACCTGTCAAAAAAGGAAAACAAGGGCTAACATCTTTCTCCAATGGTGTTTACTATTAGTTTATAAGCCTTGATTTGATTTCAGATGTCCTGATTTCTGTTAATGACCATTGGTGAAAACACATACTAAAAAATAGATAAGCATTCACAAATTTAAATGCTGAACTTTTGGGACTTTGGGACTTGCTATGAAATCAGGTGAGATTTACAAGGGAAAAAAAAAAAGAATGGCCTCTTCTATAGAAATTTATTCAATTTTGCTGGTTTATTTCTGGTCCCCATCTTTTGGATGGTCAGAAAATCCTAGAGGAGATTCAGATTCATGCCCAAAGTGAGATCTTAGAAGTTGGGGGATTGCTATATAGGGCTAGAAGGCCAAGGTCAAAGGGTAAGTTCTAAAATGGAGAAATGAAAGACATGTGAGGAAGAAAGGTAGACTCAAAATATGAGGAACCAGGGTATTTGCCAGCAACAGAGGTGGGATAAGCAAATATTCTTCCTTTGGAAGTTGGGGGCAGGTGGACAACTTGGCTGCAGTGCTATACAGAACTGAGCAGGTACTTTAAAACTTTTTAATATCTTTTTATTCATTTAAAATCAACTAATTAACATATAGTATATTATTAGTTTCAGAGGTAGAATTTAGGAATTCATCAGTTGCATGTAACACTCAGTGCTCACTACATCACGTGCCCTCCTTAATGCCCATCACCCAGCTACCTCATCTCCCCCACCCACCTCCCCTCCAGCAGCCCTCAGTTTGTTTCATAGAGTTAAGAGTCTCTTATGGTTTGTCTCCCTCTCTGATTTCATTGTGTTATTTTTCCTTCCCTTCCCCTATGTTCATCTCTTTTGCTTCTTAAATTGCACATATGAGTGAAATCATTTGTCTTTCTCTGACTGACTTATTTCGCTTAGCATAATATCCCCTAATTCCATCCATATCATTGCAAATGGCAAGATTTAATTCTTTTTCATGGCTGAGTAATATTTTATATATATATATATATAATTATATATATATATAAATTATATATATAATATATATAATATATATATTATATATATATATATATATATAATTTTCTTTATCCATTCATCTATTGACAGACATCTGGCTCTTTCCATAGTTTGGCTATTGTGGACATTGCTGCTATAAACATTGGGGTGCACATGCCCCTTCAAATCACTATATTTGTATTCTTTGGATAAATACCTAGTTGTGCAATTGCTCGGTCATAGGGTAGCTGAAAAACAGTATGGAGGTTCCTCAAAAAGTTAAAAATAGAGACAGACACTTTTTAAAGAGGTCCAATTTAAGAAGAAGGTTTTCAAATTCTACCTCCAGTAAAATACAACCACCCCTAAATCCAATCTCATTTACCACCAACCCTCATAAAAAATAATGATCTTTATAAGGAAGCATTAGCCTTGGAAGCGACTTAATCTTGCAAATGAAAGCAACAAAATTGTTAAGTGTAGGCAGACACTAAGCGCTTGCAACAATATTTGCTCACATTATCCGCATCTAGTATAAGATCTTATTTTCTTGTTGTTTATTAGGTACTTCATGCAAAGATTAGTTTTGGATTTTTTTCTTAACTTTTGTGCCTTAAATTTGGAAATGTAACTTTGCATTAAAAGAGGCTTTTCGTTTAATTAAAGAATGCATTCTGGAGCTTGACTGCTAATTAAAATCCAACATTTGTTTAACGTGGATGGGTTAATAATTATAGGGAAATCTTATTTTTTTTTTGTACTTCATGATTTAGCTGCTGTTTAATTTTATACTCAATATTGTAATTAATGTATGTTGCTGTATTTGATTTTGTTTCATTTTTTAAAGTAAGAGAGTAAAAAGAGTTCCATTGTTTTTAAAGAAAATTTACCAACATCACTGTAATACTCTGCTTGATCAATCATGACAACATCTGAGTTCTCCACCAAACTGATGTTTGTGTCTGAAATATGATCTGCTCTTTTTCTAAGCTGTCTCACATTGTTGTTATAGATCAGTGTTAAATTTATTTTATAGGATTAAATCTATCAAGTGTCTTTTTGATTTTTAGACTAAATCATGCAGGTGTAGAAATAACAAAATATATATATTGTCCTGAATAAGCTTACTATCTACTAAGAGAGACAAGTGAAAAAGGCTTTAGAAAAGCATGTAGTGAGTACAATAAAAGCATGGGTTATATATTTAAGGAATAGAGGAGTAGTGGGTTTAGAAATTATCTGAAAAGTTATATCACAACCAAGTTTTCTCAGTTTGCATCCTACCCTTTCATGCGATTTATTAGCCTTTTACTTTAGATTTATAAAACAACATCTACTCCCATTTCTTACAACGTCTCTCCTGCTTACCAATCAATTTTATTATAGAAGTAAAACTGGTTAACAATATGTATATTTGTAATTTTAATAGAATGAAATACCAAGACATGCGGCTTTTAAGTAATCCAGCATAAAGTCAGCTGCTCTGTGCCTTTGATTTGAGGTTCAGATGTCAAGCCAATGTTTAGCTAAAGATCAAGTAGTCCTAGTAACAGATGCTGTCTAGAGAGCCTCTGTGTTACATGATCAGTTCATAATGTAAAGAGGTCTTTCTACAGTGGACAGTGGTTATTGTGTGCAGTAAAAATCTGGGATTTAGTAAGAATAACTTTTTCAGATATTTTTTAAAGAAAGCAAATCTTTTGAAGCAACTAGTTGGACTAGGGTGATATCTAGCATTTATTCCTCATTTAGCAAATTAACACTGTTGCACATATAAAATATGCCAGCTGGAATAATGCCCGATTCTGCCTTCTTTCTCATTTGGTCAAGTAATTTTCTCTCTGAAAGTCAGCTGGGCATATGCGAAAAGCTATTTTTTCCAAATTTCAACCTTATGGCAGCGTCCAGAGCATGTAAATGGCCTCTGAACATTATTATGTAATACAGTGTGTAATGTGTTAATAATGCAAAAACAGTAGAACATTTTCCTCTAAACACACAAACATAAAAATAAATAAAATAAAATGTTTCTTGGGGCAACATCCAAGCCTTCAGTATTTTTCCACCAAAAGAACACTTTAAAAATTTCAGGGCAAGGTCTTTGTAGGTAGGTTGTGAAGAATATATATGAGGGGAAAAATAAGTCCTCAATATCATATTAACTATGATACTTGTTATGAATAAATATATTCCTGATAGTGCTATTTATAATAAGAAATAATGGAAAGCATCCTCAAAGACTAAAGAGAGAATACTGGTGAGCTAAAATGATCACCCTTCGATGGAATATTGTATAACTATTTAAACTCATATTTTGTAAGAGTATACAACCACATATTAGTTTTTCTCTTAATTGTAAGTGAATGAAGCAATAGTATATACATAGTATAGTAGCAACTACATAAAAAAATTAAAAATAAAAGGAAACCAACATTATGCAGAAAATATAGTGTGGAAAAAAATTCACCAAAATATTAACTCATTCATTTCTAACTCATTCATCATTTTACTCACTTATCCATTTACTTACATGATATTTATAAGGGGCCTTTTTATGCTATAGCAAGTAGATATTGAGAGTATAATAAAGAGAATGAGACAAACCTTGTAAATGTGGAACATACTTTCAGCTGATTCTAACTATAAAGGTTTAACACTTTGAATTTGCTATCCTTTCTATAAAACATGTAGATTTTTTTAATGGAAAAACTACTAATGCAAAAACAAAAAGAGAGATATTAGCAGTGTATCATGGATTTTTCCTAAACCTGGATTTTGAGCCTGGCTGATACTCTATAGATACAGCTGAGTTTCATTAGCCTTGGAAGGGACAATAAATTTTGTTGTCAGGTGAAATCCCAGAGGAAATTCCTTGGCAACATCTAATAACCTAAGCTGAAATGGGTCCAAGATGATTTGCAAATCTATAGCTTAGCTCTTATGAAAAATATATTAGAAACTTTAAAAACTCAAAGTGGTAACTGTTTAGCCACACAGACTGCACTGACTTAGATTTTGTCTCAATGATACCGAACCTCAAAAAACAAACAAACAAGAACAACAAAACCAAAACAAACAAACAAAAAAAACCTTAAAAAAAAAAAAAGCCTCAGCCACTCAACATCAAAACACTGTCTTACCAATTTACCAATTTGCTATGCTGAACCCACATAGTTTTCTACTATTTGATGAATGACATTCACCATTTCTTTTATCATACCATAATCTCCTGTCTTTGTCTTACTCTATCTCAATTCCAGTCATTTATAAAGAGTGCACAGACATCTGCTGACTACTGTGGTACCTGCTCATCCACCTTTTCCATGAATATTTCCAGTCTAGGACAAGTGAATCCCCTTTTAGAGAGAATATCCATTGCCTTTACCCCATTTACCAAAGAGGTTTGAAAATTGTCTTTCTCACCTCGCAGACCAAAGTGGCAAATATAGACCACCATCAGTCTCCCTAAATACCTCCCTACTATTCTCTTTTCTTGGTGCTCAGGAATCTGGCATTCCTTCTGTCCTACCTCATGTTCTTGTGAGTTCAAGCCCAAGTTCTTTAAGATGCTGTTATTCTCAGGCTGCAGTCTTAAATCACAGGCCCTCATACCCATTCCTCAAAAAGATATGGGGCCAGAGGTGTGTTTTTATCTTTACCTAAAACTTCTCTATGTGTTGCTTCTCTCTTTTTCTGGATCCTTTTGCCTATTTGAATTTCCCTCTTGATAAGTTTTTCTGAAGTTTACAATATATGTGTTAAGCCAGCTGCCAACCTCCCAGCTCAGATCAAATAAATAAAGAATGAACCCGTAGCTTTCTATTCCCGTAAGGAATTGACTTTTGCTCCACATTCTGCAGTATGGCAGTGGGGATAGGATTTTTTTCCCCGCTGAGTGAGCCTCAAGTCAGGTCAAATAATGACAATGCCTTATGCATGAGGCTCTACCAGGAAGCTGTGAGATGCATCAAATACTAACAGTGCTCTGGAGATGGAGCTTTTAAAAAAAATATTTATTTATTTATTTATTTATTTATTTATTTATTTATTTGAGAGAGAGAGAGAGAGAGAGAGAGCATGAGTGGGTGGAAGACCAGAAGGAGAGGGAGAAGCAGACTCCCTGCTGAGTGGGGAGCCCGATGTGGGGCTTGATCCCAGGACCCTGAGATCAGGACCTGAGCTGAAGGCAGATGCTTAACTGACAGCCACCCAGGGGCCTTGAGCTTTCTGAGGCAATCCAAACCCCAAGTCTGCCCTTCTGTGGTTGTAAGACTCCTGGTTTTCAAGACTACCATGGAGCTGGGGAGAGGGGAATGGGAGTAAGTCAAGTTAAAATGTCCCAGGCATCCACTGTTCTTGCTGAGGTTTAGCGAGTTTTCTTAGATAAAGGCTCTTTGTTCTGTTATAATCTTTTCATTCATTTCTAGAGTTCTGAAAAAGTTCATTTGGACAATTTTGCCCACATTTTTGTTGCTTCTGTGGAGGAGCAGATGTATAGAGGTTCTCAGTCCTCATTTCCAAAATGCACCCCTCCCCCCAGTAATAAAAGATTTCTGGGTTCTGAAAACAAGGAACAAAACTGGGAATTAAGTCTGCTCTTGCTCCCATACAAGTAACCAACCGGCTTCCTAGATTTTATACTTCTTATTTTTACTGGATTGTTTTAAGCTCGCTCAGATCCTTGTCTTTCATAGACATTTGATTGCAAATAACTACAGGTGAATACTTCAAATGACTGTTTTTCCACCACTTGCTATGAACTACCAGCACTCCATTTACTCCTAGCCCCCATGATTTTAGTGCCTTTAAAATTTAACCCATCAGAGAACCAATTATGGATTCCGATCCTTAAGGTTTTGTTCTTCTGGCTCCAGTTCTAGAATCAATATGAGTATCTATCAGAGAAACAGAGGCACTATAAGTGTTACGGAACAAAATATTTTTAAAGGAATTAGAAATTATACGATTTTGGGAAAAAATAGGAAAATGGAAGTCTAGAAATAAGACTTGAAAGATCACAAAAATATCCCCTAAGTATTCCTCTTAAAGCATAGGTACGGTTGAACGGAGTTTGCAGGAAGTCTAAGACATCAGGTGTGTCCAACAAGCAGATAGGCTCACCAAGGGAAGTTTCGTGGAGGTGTCGATGCAAGTCACTGCTTATCTTTGTGGTGGTAGCCCAGGGATGTTGTTCATACACACGTCCATCAATGAGGAGAATAGCAGGACTTGGAGAGAAGAAGCAGGGCAGACACCTTCCATATGTGTCCATTACACTTCGTGGGATGTCCTTCAGAGTGTCATGGTAGCTTCTCTGCTTCTGCCATTGAAACCTCAAACATGTTCCTTTTAGCCAACAGTAGCTCAGAATGACATAGGGAAGGGGTTTTAGGAAACAAAGGTCCCAGATTAACCATGCTGACAATACAAAACATAAGCATGGGTTTCTAGTACAGAGATGCAGGCTTTGAGCTGGGCTGGGATTGTAGACTTGCCATAGCTAGTTTCTGGTTAGACTTTGTTTTGCATGTCTTCTCTTCAGTAAGTGTTTTATTAAAGGGTGCATCTCAACTTGCACTTCTTTACAGTGGTTTTCCATGACCAGCCAGTCAATAAGAACCTTAGCACCCAGCCCAGTACTGTCTACCCAAGACATCTAATTTAATTATATTTTTTATCACAGAATCTTTTAGTACATACAATAATTTATTTGTTTGCTTTTAAAATTTCTTTATTTTGTTGTATGCTTCCCCAATGGGAATGTTAAGTTTCTCAAAGCAAATAACCTTATCAATTTCATTTACTGTTGTATCCTTAACATTTTTTTTAAAATTCTATTTAACTATCTATCTATTTATTTATTTTTTAACTGTGTTATGTTAGTCACCATATAGTACATCATTAGTTTTTGATGTAGTGTTCCATGATTCATTGTTTGCATATAACACCCAGGGCTCCCTGCAATACATGCCCTTCTTAATACCCATCAACTGGCCAGCCCATCCCCCCCATATCCCTCCCCTCCAAAACCCTCAGTTTGTTTTCTCAGAGTCCACAGTCTCTCATGGTTCATTTCCCCCTCTGATTTGTCCCCTTCACTTATCTTCTCCTTCTCCTAATGCCCTCCATGTTATTCCTTATCTTCCACAAGTAAGTGAAACCATAGGATAATTGACTTTCTCTGCTTGACTTATTTCATGCAGCATAATCTCCTCCAGTCCAATCTGTGTTGATGCAAAAGTTGGGTATTCATCCTTTCTGATGTTTGAGTAATCTTCCATTGTATATATGGACCACATCTTCTTTATCCATTCATCTGTTGAAGGGCATCTCAGCTCTTTCCACAGTTTGGCTATTGTGGGCATTGCTGCTATTATCCCTAGCATTTTTAACAGTAAATGGGAACAATGTGAGAACATTGTGAATATCTGTTAAATGAATTAAATCAGAATTTATCATGTCAAGAAAAATAAAACTTTCCTTTTAATATAGTTTTTGAGGGGCACCTGGGTGGCTCAGTCATTAAGCGTCTGTCTTCAGCTCAGGGCATGATCCCAGGGTCCTGGGATGGAGCTCCACATTGGACTCCCTGCTCGGCAGGAAGCCTGCTTCTCCCTCTCTCCCTCCTCCTGCTTCTGTGTTCCCTCTCTTGCTGTGTCTCTCTCTCTGTCGAATAAATAAATAAAATCTTTAAAAATATATACATATAGAGTTTTGAATAATTAAGTATGAATAACAACTACAACTGATCATGTAGTTGATTTCATGACTGGATTCCCAATGAATATTTGTTGAAGTAATGAAAGAATAATGAGTAAGTGTTTTCACTGCTTTGTGAACAAAAATAAAGTGAGACTCTGAATGCATACTTGGTACAAAGTAGTTAAGTATCCTCTTACTACAAAATGGCAGCAGCATAAATTTGAAGGTGGACAATGGTCTGGGAACATTGGAAACAAATCATTCATTGCAGGGTGAAGTGGGGGCCATGGCAGTGCAATTAGTGAGGCTAGAGTAGGAGTTTAGGCTGTGACCTGAATTCAGAAAGAGGGACCATGAGACAAAAACTTAAACTTCTCTCCCTTCCCCCAATATACCAGATTTTAGAGTCTAGATAATTGGAAGAGAGGTCTAGCTATAATGCCTCTGGAGCTATCATACCAGGAGACATTTGGCTTATTACATAGTTATTGGGTTATTTGCTTCCATTCAGATTAACCCCTGGAATTTAATCAAGGTTGATGTCCTATTCAACTTTGTTATAGAGAGCATGTAGCATACAGTACTTTCCCAATAGATATCCTAATATATATTTGCTGAATAAACAACTGCACACTCCTTTCTAGTAAAGTCTGGGAAGATCTAACCACCTGCAAGGCAGGGCCCTTTCACAGAGCCTTATATTTTGGCTCCAAGTATCAGGAGATCTTCTCTGCCTGAGCCACACGTTGCAGTGCTGGGAGTGAAGGCTGTTTCCCTCTGGTGTCATGTCACTTCCACTTATACACCCCTCCAGAGCTAACCCTTCTTGCTTGGACTTTAATTAAATAACCTTCAAGGATGAAGTACCGCAGGGGGCAAGGTCGCAGGGATAGCTACAATTATTTCCTGCAGCTATTGATTTTACACTAATGATCTTAAATGATGCATAGCTCTGGATCCGGCAATCTCACTCAGAATGGCAGGTGGGGACTTGTGCTTTGGCTCCCACAAGAGACTAGAGCAATTTGGACAGATTTAAACTTGTTGATGCTATTTCTAAGTGTGAAGGAGGATGAAACTCTGAAATATGGAAGTTATGCAAAAAAATATAAAAGAGGGCATAGTATTAAGATGAGAGGCTTTGGAGCCAGAAAGAATGGAATTCAAAAGGTACTTTTTCCAGAACTGTGTGAGGGCTTGGAGCAAGTAGCTCAACACCTCTGACTTTTGGTTTTCTGATCATTTAAATAAGATAATAATGTGTATTTTATATTTTTTAAAGTATAGAATGTAGCAATTTAAAATCATTACCCATTATGCTACAGTAATTGCTCTTCCCTTTTCTGCTTTTATTTAAGGCATTAGATACATAATTCTCTCCTAGGGATATTTATCTTTTAATACTTGGAGCACCAAAAGCCTTTAAGTATAAAATAAATATATATCTAATGATGGGATTAGCGATGACCTATTAAGGCTCTCATCCCTGCTATGGTAAAATAGAAAGAACAGTTGAGTTAGACTTTAAAGAACTGGGTCTGGAACCAAGTTTTACACTGCTCTGTGACCTGAAGCAAATTTTCGGCCTCTCTGAGCCTTTTGTACTTCCTAAAAAAATATGGACACTGGTAGATCCCACACTGGTTGTTTTAATGATAAAAGAGATTGAAAACGTGAAAGCATTCGACTGAAACATAAGTAGTATAAAATATCAACAGACATTATCCCACAAATAAGCCTTAATTGTCAGAATGCCTGAAGGACCAGAAATGGAGGCATTTTCACAGCTTCACAAAGAGTTTTGGTTTAGAACCCCCTGTTGATAATTTAGGAAATGATGTACACATGCACAAAGGCAGTGGTTTTTCTCCTTTTCTTTCACTTCTGAAGCCAAACATAACCAACAATCAAGGGGTCGAAGAAATCAAACCTTAAGAGTAAAAGATTACACTAAGAAACAAAGCTATAAAAACAATCGAGAGTCATAGACTCATAGACAGCTCACTTCCTCTCTCTCTTTCTCCCTGCAACCCCTGCCCCGGGATCTGAAAAGAAGCTGTATTCTTTTGCTTTATGGCAGAGCGTTGCATGATGAAGACTAACTCCTGTGTCAAACTGGCATTTTATCATACCAGTTTTTCATGCTATTTTTTTTAATCTCCTAATTGTTCAAGACTATTTCCCCAGTCCTTTGGGTTTAAATATTCACACTCTAATTTACATCTCTGAAATTCACATATTTACTTATATTTTTTCTCCAACAAATATACATTCGGTGTCTACTATATGTACTCCCTATATGCTAGGTAATGGAAGTCCCATTAAACAACTTCAAATCATTTAAAGTTGGAAGGGGAGTTGGAGGCATGGAGAAAGAATGACTGATGTCCCGATAGTGAGCATATGTAAGGAACGTAACCCACACTCAAATGCCATGGAAGGCATTTGGAAAGACATGATGGCTAAGTTAAGAATATGGGGCTGAATGGACCAGGGTACTGGTGCTGGGGATAGAGAATATGCTTTCAGGGCAAGTCTGAGAATCTGTAAATAGTTTCAAACAGGTGGAACTGAGTTAGGATAGGGAAGGGAGGATAGTGCATAAATGAGCTGGACAGGTATTATGATAAATCATGTGCTACCTTGTGGTGGACAATGTGATGTCCACCCACACCTCCCACCAAGCACTTCTTTTTCTGTCTGTTGGGAGTGCTGTTGGCCAACTGACTTCATTTTTAGGGCCGCAAACACCTTGCTATTCAGGGATTGAATAACCTTGCTCAACGTTATAACCCTTCTCGGGCTAGCCCATCTATAATGGCTAGTCGAGGAGAAAGAGGGTAAACATCTGGCCATCTCCACCCAACTTGGGATTACTTTGAAAGGAGATTCTAGTGCCAGAGCATCCCATGAAGTGGCCATATCTTCCCTTGGCCCCGCATCATAGCTCAACTACTCCTGCCCACTCTTGCTCCCTTCACCTCCCCTCCAAAGGTTTTGATATTGAAGGCAGTACTTAATCACTCTGTCTCAAAATCCCCTCCCCAGATATTTCAGCCTGCTGTTCACACCATCACTTCTCTAGGATCAGCTCTTCATGCTGTGCAACAACCCTCAGCTTACAAATAGAAAACTGAGACCCAGAAAAGGAAAATAATTTTGTCAAAGAACCGCTGTTAGTCATTGGCTGAATAGGTTCACACTGCATTGGCCTGTAACTTCTGTGAACTGGAGAGAGGGCTTTGCAAGTTGACTGTATCTCCCCTCACCAGTGTCCTCCCTCATTACTGTCTCCTCACCTTCTGTACTATATCTGTAAGAACCTATTTTCAATTCTCCCAGTGTGGGTGATGAGTTACTTCAGTCTTCATTATCTGTGAATAGTTCTTCAGCCAGAGGCCCTGTCTCCTGCCCATTGGCTGCCTGGCTGCACATCTGGAGCAAGAGTTTATCCATGGAGCCTCTTGCCCCACCTGGGGGGAGTTAGACAAATTTGCCAACTCCTTTGTAACCTCATAATGTACATAATTCTTACAGAACATGCTCTATGCTTTCTTACACTTTACCATTCTAGGCTGAAAGTTCCTTAAAACCTAGACAATTACCCCCTCATTTTTATATCTGCATCACTTAGGATAATGAATAGAAAAAAAATAAATAGAAGAAATTATAAGTTTACAGAGACTTCTGGGTATATGAGCTCCTTCAAAATAAATAATGATTGTGCTGATAATAGTAGCAGTTAAAGTAATCATGAATATTTGAAAGAGCATAATAACATTAAAGAACTTCTGTTCTGTTTTGTGCTATTAAGAAATATCATACAAAATGTGGAAAAAGTATGGAAAAGGATGACTCTGTGTCTTTTCAAAATTATACCAGAATATTATCTAACAAGTCCATCTAAGAATCATTTACTTCTCCTAAGTGAATGCACATTTGATTGACATGCTATTTAGTATTTATTAGAACTATGAGTCTGTAAAATTACACATTTTGAGATGTGTTTTCTGATGTAAAAGATATCTCTAAAACTTATGGATGTATTGCTCTATAGTAATCTTTATCCAGCGTTCTTTCTTCCAGTGCCTGTTTTTACTCAGTTTCTCTAATTCTCCTTTGAACTAGCTTTACCGTCCTTCTGTTTATTTCATTAATGAGTTAAACCTTTGACATGTTGCTCACTATATGTTGAAGAGGCATGTTTTTCACTTTTTTGAAAATTACATTTTGACCGTCCTTGATGTGAAATGAGCAAAATGGAGGTACCTAACCTTATTATACAGATGAGAAACTAAGACTTAATGTGTTCAATTATCTGGTGCAAGATTTTGCTAGTATGTAATGGTAGCAGGTTTCAAATCTAATTCTCTTGACTGCAGCTAGAAGTGTGTGTGTGTGTGCATATGAAAATCTTGGGTATAGTTGGGAATGTGTCAGATGGCAGGAAGCTAGTTCTCAGAAGAAAGGCAGGTATTAGAATGTTGAAAATATATGGTACTGAGTATGTGGTTTTGCCAGTCGTTGACCCTGATAAATAATCTAAGAAACATTTCAAGACCACATTCTCTCCATTGTCTTTAAATTTCAAGTCTTAAGCTACTGCCTTGGTGTTGAAAATTTAACAATTTTTCTATATCCATTTTAACAAGTAGTCCTGCATGTATGAACGTTAGTAAGGTAAGGAAAGAAAGGGAAAAAAGGAGAGAAGGAAATCTGTGATTTGCCTTGTATAATAATACTGTATATTTATTGCTCTGTTTTCCCTGAGGGACATTTCTATGAATGACACAGAAAACAAGGTAGTGTTTTGTAAGTGAGATTTGTGGGTGATGGGCTGACAGATAGATTCTAAATCAATTAACCATCATTTTTCATGAGAAATGATGCCTTTATGAGATTTTCCTTGTCCCTTGAGAAGAAAAACAAACCTTTGTAATTTTTTATTATATCTTTGATCTGACTGAAGAGATTTATGTTTATTCAACCTGTTCCCCAGGGATGAAGGTCAGAGTAGGATGAAGGTCTATGACATTCATGTAATTAATACTAGATAAATGTCATGTGTCTTTAGTAATGTGGAAATGGCTTTACAGCCCAAGTAGCTCAACATCACTTTGCAAGCATTTAATTAGTATCTACCATGCAAAAAGGTGCTGCAGGGAACATCAACTCCATGCCATGTGCCTTATTTTTTAAAATACTTACTTATTTATTTTATAAAGGTGGGGAGGGGCAGAAGGAGAGATAGATTCTCAAGGAGATGCTCCACTGACTGCAAAGCTCTAGGTGGGGCTGGATCACACAATCCTGAGATCATGACCCAACCCAAAATCAGGAGTTGGATACTTAGCCAACTGAGCCACCCAGGCTCCCCTGCATTGTGCCCTGTGAAGTATCTTGAACATGTATTCCATTTAACTGTCATGATGTAGTGGGAATAATTCCATTTGAGCAATGATGGAACTGAGGCTCAGTGTTTAAGCATCTTATGCATAATTATAAAACTAGG
>NW_022631109.1:1959896-1990309 GCF_010015895.1 Lontra canadensis | reverse complement strand
TCCCATCTTGTTTCATTTACTCTTTTCCTACCCCCCAAACCCCCCACATTGCCTCTCCACTTCCTCATATCAGGGAGATCATATGATAGTTATCTTTCTCTGATTGATTTACTTTGCTAAGCATAACACCCTTTAGTTCCATCCACGTTGTCGCAAATGGCAAGATTTCATTTATTTTGATGGCTGCATAGTATTCCATTGTGCATATATACCACATCTTCTTTATCCATTCATCTGTTGATGGACTTCTAAGTTCTTTCCATAGTTTGGCTGTTGTAGACATTGCTGCTACAAACATTCAGGTGTGTATGAGTTCCATGTCTTATCACTCATCTCAGTCAGGAATAACATTTAATTCTTGAATTTTCTCCCTTTACAATGCATCATCCATGAGTTTAGGGACTTTGTCTGACACATTCATTTCTGGATACTTTCTACTCAAAACAGCACATGGCATGTCATGTATGCCCAGTTAGTATTTCTTGAGTGAAGAAATGAGAAATGATTGATTCATAGTCTGCTGTCCTTTATTTTTCTAAAGAGCCCTTACAGGAATTTTCCCAAATAGAGAACAAATTGAGGAACACTCAGCAAATTCTTGATTTGCCATTAAATATTTTGTTTCATATCTTTGTTTTTCAACATTAAATCTGTATTGGAGATTGCTAAATAATGAAGGTAAAAATATCAGTAGCTTTCTGTCCTCAATGAGCTTAGATACTACAGTGATGACAGAAAAACAGAACAAAAACTATTCAGAGTTGTAAAAGAGAGAAACTCAGTGTGCTGGGATTTTAGACAGGAGAAAGTTTCCTTTTTTGCTATGGGAATTAGGAAGTCCTCATGAGGAAGTTTCTAGGGTGAAGCAAATGTGGTTTGTGCCTCAGGCACAAAATTTAAGAGGTTGTCCACAATCCCAGTAAACAAGATTAATCTTTTGTAATGCAATATGTTACAAAATCAATATTGATACCCAAAAGTGTCATGATGAATAAAATACTATGATTTAAATAAAGTATTACTGTTTTTCCTTTTACCTAAAGCTCCATTACAACAGGGCATGGTCCATTTTTATAAACAGAGCCTTAAGAGGGATGACCAGCAGCATGGAAAAGGGAAAGAGAAGATGTTTTGGGTAGTCATGAGTGACTGATTTGACCAAACAGAGTAACATGTAGTGGGTGTTAATAAGATTCTAGGTCATAAATCAAAGATTTAGGTCACAAGTGTAGTATATGACTAAATTATGAACAATCTAGAATCTCTGGCTCAAAAATTGGCATTATTATGTAAACAGTGGAGAGCTGTTGAAGATTTCTGAAAGGAGAAAGTGAGATCATATTTAAAGTAATAACAAATACACTTTAATTTTTTAATTAAAAATTTTTTTTGTTGTGTTATGCTAGTCAGCATACAGTACATCATTAGTTTTTGATACAGTGTTCCATGATTCACTATTTGCGTATAACACCCGGTGCTCCATGAAATTCGTGACTTCCTTAATACCCATCACCAGGCTCACCCATCCCCCCACCCCCTGTTCTAAAACTCTCTTTGTTTCCCAGAGTCCATAGTCTGTCATGGTTCATCTCCTACTCCGATTTCTCCTCCTTCATTTTTCCTTTCTCCTAATATCCTCCATGTTATTCCTTATGTTCCACAAATAAGGGAAGCCATATTATAATTGACTTTCTCTGTTTGACTTATTTCACTTAGCACAAATACACTTTTAAAAGTCCTTTAGGGAGTTAAATCTGACAACAGGATGAAAATCTCTTCCCTTGTTTTTGTATCTTGTTTAAAAGGCAATATATTAGAAAGTTGCACCAATTTGTGCCCTTTGATGAGCATCAAATTCTAAAACAGAGTTTACTATTTGATCTGAATATTTTCTGACTTTGCTTAGTCCACTTTACCGTATAATAAAAATGCCACTGAAAACCATATCCTCACGGAGAGACCATTACCTAATTAGAACATGCTCAAACTGCTCTGTTGGAAGGTTCTGTCTCTTACTTTTGCTCTTCTTTTTATTTTTTTTTTAAAGATTTTATTTATTTATTTGACAGAGATCACAAGTAGGCAGAGAGACAGGCAGAGAGAGAGGGGAGGAAGCAGGCTCCCCTCTGAGCGGAGAGCCCGACACGGGGCTCTATCCCAGGATCCTGAGACCATGACCTGAGCTGAAGGCAGAGGCTTAATCCACTGAGCCACCCAGGTGCCCCTACTTTTGCTCTTCTAAGACTGAGCAGCTTTTCTTCCTTCACTTCTAAGTGACATATTTATTTTCCAGAACATATTAATGGTTTCAATAAGATTACGACTCCGTCTTCCTCTCTTCATAACATTTGTCTGCTTTTGGTGACATCCTATTTCTGTTTCTCTATTATGTGTTTGTTTCAAAGTTTAACTCTGAGAAAGCAGACATTTTTTCCTGATCTCTAGTATTTAGTAGTTCGAGTATTTGACACCTTTGTCAAACCCTATTTAAGTAGATTTTGACTGGATTTAATGGTGTTTTCCTAAATGTGATTGTGAACTATACACAACTATGATAGGATAGGATCCAGGCTAAGTTTTCTGAATTTGGTAGGAGTAAAAGGGCATGACGTCTGCAACTTAATCTAAAATAGTTTGACCAAAAGAAATAGACGCAGATAACTAAAAATAGAGCTATAGAGTAGAAAGCATTAGAAGTGAACAGTGTGTAGTGGAAAATTGGGAAAGCTGAACTGGCAAATGTCAACAATTGGTGAATCTAGATGAAGGAGATAGAGGAGTATACCCTTGTCTTGTTTTTCATATTACCTGTAAATAACTAAAGATTGAGAACTGGACTATCCAGAGAGATTTATGGTAAAATATTTTGGCACTTATGGTAAATATTCAGTTGAATAAAGAAATTGGCAAGAGGAGGGAATTATAGAAAAAATGGTTTAGCACCCTTCTCTAATCTGTTGTTCTAGGACCATAATTTTTCTTGGAGTTTCTTTACACCATTGAGTTCCAAGTCCTCATGCTTACATGAATCACCCCTGGAACATAATACCTAATCCCCTTTCCAGTTTCGCTAAACCATAGGTAGCATTTTTAAGACGAAAAATTTTCAAAACAATTTGAATGCACAATTCATCTGTTTATTTTTTATGATTATTTTTCTCTCCATTTTTTAGGATTTTCCTACCCATGTGTATTTGAGAACCAGGCTTTTAGTGACTCACTGATACCAAGTCTTTTTTATTTGAGAGAGAGAGAGCACAAGTGGAAGGAACAGGGAGAGGGAGAGAGAATCTCAAGGGGACTGCGCTAAGTGCAGAGCCCAACACAAGGCTCCATCACAGGACCCTGAGCCGAAACCAAGAGTTAGACGCTTAACTGACTGTGCCACCTAGGTGTTCCAGCTAGTATCAAGTCTTAACAAGCATTCAGTTTGGTTTCATACAGAAGTAATTCTTTTATCTTTCATGTACATTTTATCAGTTTATATAATTAAAATACTATAATTAATATTTAATTGCAGTTAAATATAATTACAATAACAAGTATATGAGTTTAGGATACAATAGCACAGGCACTTGGCAAGCTCACATCTCGACTCATGGGAGCAGAGGGGCTATGCTTGCTAAATCACATCAGCAAACATTAGTGTGCTACTGGCGTGGGTCATACATTGTAGAGAGAATTGAGAATACCAGCTAAGCCAGCAGTTCCATTAAGTGGAGAACACTCAGGAAGGTTTCCATTATGTTCCAATTTTGTGTAAATTATTGAAAATTTTTTTAAATCAAAGTTTTAAGTTAAACTGTGGCTTTTTCAAATACATTTTGCTCTCTTGTCACTCTCTGCCTCTCTTCTGCTCCCTACCCTTCCAAAAATTTATAGAACAAGATTGGGAAATTGAATTTTCCTTTGAGATGTACCAGTGGTATCTTTTTATGAATATTGAAAGGAGAAAAAAGTACTGATGTCCTTTGAGATTTCTAGGGCAGGTGTGCTCCCCAAATTTGTTAATACGGTGCATGATATCTGACGTCTTGTACCAGTTGAGACTGTTGAGAAATTCTGACCAGATATGGGTAACTGGTAATACTGAGGAGGATTGTGGTGGTTGGGGCAAGGAATAGAGATTCCTTGCCCCTAGGCCAGTCTCTTCCTAGGAGATATGTAGACTCAGAAAAGGGAAGGCAAGAGAAACAGAACTCAAGAACTATGCATCAAGAATGAAGTGCCATTCCAGCATTACTGAACAGGATTCTAGTGACCAAGGATAAAAATCTGTGATTCAGGGACTGTGAGAAATGTTTTGGTTCCTTGATTTTGAGAAGAATGTAGGAGTTATAGAGGGGAAAAAAATGATACCAGTTCTCTAAGGATGTGTGTGAACATGGACTGATCCCATCAGAAGAAGTCTAATATGTTAATATAAGCATAAACTAAAATCTCAATGTATTAAGAGTTGGGCAAGTTGAATCATTAAGTTTTATATTGGATGATCCAAATGAAGTTCTTGAATAAATAAAAGTATCCTTCCAAATTTTAATGGTATTACTACTGCAAAGTATTAGTAGATGATTTCTCTCATGACTCTTCAAATACCAAATGTGAAATTCTAATTCATTACTTTACGCCAACTCCCACTGTGGTTTCAATTATCCATGTTACCTCGTTTTTTTTCATGGTTCCCATTATTTCAGGCCAACATTTTTTTTTAAATTCCATGTAAGTATAAAAACTACAGTAACCATGCACTCATTATGTCCTTCAGAAATTTATTCCATTTTTAAGTAAATTCAGTCAAATACTGTTCTTACATAAGTGAACCAGAATCTACTTTCTTGTATTTATCAACCATCAGTCCTGCTTTCCTGGTCCAATAAAATTTGTTTGTTTCCTTTACGTGTTAGTTTCTTGAATATATGAAGAGTTAAAGTTTCCATAAACATGTTGTTGTTGTCTTTGAAAGAAATAATGAATTTATTTCTGGAAAGCTTCAATCCCTTAACAAATACTATTAAGTTATTTGAAAAATTTAATGTTTATTGTTTGAAGTAAAGATTTTTCTTTTAGCCTGTCTGCATATTTTTAAATGCTTTTATATTTCTTGATTTATGAACGACCAAGAATTGACTTTATTTTTTAAATGCTTTCTCTCCTAATCTTAGTGATTCTTTTTCTTTTTATTTATATATGACAGATCAAAGGAACCAATGACCTTTTGATGGTAGCCTATAGAATAACTGGATATAGCAGTTACTAGAAAGTGTCTAAGATGCTGTGACATTTTGAGGCAGTTCAGGTGGCTGAAAAAATTAAGAACAATGAGATGGATTCTAAGTGCAATTGTTGAAAAAATCGATGATCAAAAGTTGTTCACGATTTGATACACTATAACTTTAATGGAAATAACTGTACTTAGAATTTTAAGAAAATATTACTATTTTTATCTTTTTATTTATCTTATTGCCTGTTTTTATTTCACTGCTTTTAAGATCTCATCTTTTTATATCTAAGTAATATTCCATTACAGATATATACCACATCTTTATCCTTTCATCTAACAATGGACACTTAGGTCGCTTCCATATTTGGCTATTGTAAATAATGCTGCAGTAAATAAAAGGGTGCGTAATTTTTTTCAAATTAGTGTTTTTGCTTTCTTTGGGTACATAGTAGTGGAATTACCAGATCATACGGTATTCCTTTTTTTAAAAATGTTTCAAGGCACCTCCTACTGTTTTCCATGCTGTACCAGTTTACATTACCACCAATAGGGCATGACAGCTCCCTTTTCTCTACATCTTCACTGAAATTGTTATTTCTTGTATTTGATACTAGACATTTTGACTGGCATGAAGTGATATCTCATTATGGTTTTGACTTACATTTCCCTGATGATGAATGATGTTGAACATCTTTTCATGTATCTTGGCTATCTGTATGACTTCTTTAGAAAAATATTTAGGTCCTCTACTCTTTTTTAATTGGATTATTTTGTGTGTGTGTGTGTGTGTGTGTGTGTGTGTGTTTCATTTTTTGTTTTTGTTGTTGATTTGTGTAAGTTCTTTCTATCTTTGGCTATTAACCCCTTCTTGGGTGTGTCATTTATGGATATTTTCTCCTATTCAGTAGGTTGCCTTTTTCTTTTGATGATAATGGTTTCCATTGCTGTGTAGAAGCTTTTTATTTCGGTGTAGTCCCAATAGTTTATTTTTGCTTTTGCTTCCCTTGTCTGAGGAAACATATTCATATATACATTTCTAAAGCTGATGTTTTTTTTTTTTTTTAAGAGTTTTATGGTCTCAGGTCTCACATTCAGGTCTTTGATCCATTTTGAGTTTTTTCTTGTGTGTGGTGAAAGAAAGTGGTCCACTTTCATTCTTTTGTATGTAGCTGTTCAGTTTTCTCAACACCATTTATTGAAAAGACTGTCTTTTCCCCATTGTAAATTCTTGCCTCCTTTGTCATAGATTAATTGACCATATAATTATGGTCTTATTTATGAGCTCTCTCTGCTGTTCCATTGATCTATGTGTCTATTCATATACCAGTGCCATACTGTTTTGATTATTACAACTTTGTAGTATATCTTGAAATCTGGGATTGTGATACCTCCAGTTTTTTTTTTTTTTTTTTAGATTTTATTTATTTGACAGAGATCACAAGTAGAGAGAGAGAGGAGGAGGAGGAAGCAGGCTCCCTGCCTAGCAGAGAGCCTGATGTGGGACTCGATCCCAGGACCCTGAGATCATGACCTGAGCTGAAGGCAGAGGCTTAACCCATTGAGCCACCCAGGCAGCCCTCCAGTTTTGTTTTTCTAAAGATTTTTTTGGCTATTTGGGGCCTTCTATAGTTCCATAAAAATGTTAGGATTATTCTAGTTCTGTGAGAAATGTCATTGGTCGTTGGATAGGGATTGCATTGAATCTGTAGATTACTCAGGGTGGTATAGACATTTTAACAATAATAATTCTTCCAGTTGATGACCCTGAAATATCTTCCCAGTTTGTGTCATTTTCAATTTATTTCATCAGTGTCCTATGGTTTTCAGAATATTGGTCTTTCACCTACTTAGTTAAATTTATTCCTAGGTATTTTACTCCTTCTAGTGCAATTATAAGTAGGGTTGTTTTCTTAATTTCTCTTTTGCTACTTTGTTATTTGTGTGTAGAAAAGCAACAGACTTCTGTATATCAATTTTGTATCCTGCCACTTTACTGAATTCATTTATTCTAATAGTTGTCTGGTGAGATCTCTAGAGTTTTCTACATAAAATACCATGTCATCTCCAAATTTGTTTCTTTCTTACCAATTCAGATACCTTTTCTTTATCTTGTCTGATTGCTACAGCTAGAACTTCCAGAACTATCATGAATAAAACCACCAGTAAAAGTGGACATCCTCATCTTGTCTTGTTCCTGACCTTAGAGGAAAATCTTTCAGCTTTTCCCTAATGAGTCTGGTATTAGCTGTGGTGTGTCATATACATGTTCAGAATATACTTTTTATTGTTCATTTGTAAAATTTAACCTCTTTTCAGATATCAAAACATAACTTTTTCTATTAATATCGTGACATATATAGCAACCATGCAGAGAATGCTTTTCATTTATCTCTTAATTTTGGGTATTATGCAGTATAAATTTGGTTAATATATTTCGGCAAAGGTAAAGACATCATATTTTCCCACAAATGTTCATTTCCAATTGGTTTAAAAAAAAGAAAATCTGTAAGTTTTTATTCAATAGCAAGTGGAGATCCTCTTGTTCCATATTCTTCAAAAAGCACATATTTTTTTATCCTTGGCAGATGAATCAAATTTTGTTAAAATATCATTGACATAGTTGCACATTTGTCATGTAATTCCCATTAACTGATATTACTGAAAGAGTAAGAAGAAAAATAAAAATACCACAAGACTTACTACCCTGATGTTTTCAGTAATTTTTTCGAGAGGTAGGCCCAGAGTTTGAGAGGGTAGCTGTATTTGCATGAGGGTTTAAGAAATAAGAAAGAAAAAAGACTATACCGAAGAATTTATTTTCTCTTGTTTTTTTGGCTGAAGTCCCAAACTGAAAGAAGTTGTTTTGGATTTGATCCTATTTCTTATTTGTAGGCCTCAAAACACACACACACACACACACACACACACACACACATATTATAATTTGTCACTAAGTATAACACACATAGTATAAGAAATGGGAGCATGGAAAAACCACTAGGGCCTTTTTTGAAAGCAGAGATCTCTGCTGAGGTAATGCTGCTTCTGCAGTGCAAAATCAGCCTCTTAGAACCTGAGCACTGCATTTCTTTCCCTCTGAAACTTTAAAAAATATCTGCCACTTAAAGATTTATTCATTTACTTGAGAGAGAGAGAGAGCGCACAATAAAGAGAGCGTGAGTGAGCAAGGGGAAGGGCAGAGAGAGGGAGAGAAATCTTCACGCAGACTCCCTGCTGGGCATGAAGCCCCACACCGGGCTTGATCTCACAACCCTGAGATCATGACCTGGGCCAAAACTGAGAGTCAGAGGCTCAACGGACTAAGCCTCCCAGGTGCCACAGTCCTTGCCACAGTGATCATCATTTAATTTTCAGTTTCTCATAGATTTTTCCCCATGAAAAATCTATGAGAAACAGAGTGATCTACAATCTTACAGGAACTATGGGGCATTGAATTGTTTACTGATTTTTTGGGGGGAATATCTAGAAAACATTAGAGTAAGGTTTGGCAGGTACAACTAAACCTGACTCAGGTGTTTCTTATCATACGTCACCTCTCTGGTTACCCACTTGAACAGGACTTAAAGAAAATAGCATTCCACTTTGTAGTTAATCTAATTGAAATCATTCAACCCAGTCAATCACAAGCCCTTCCCTCCCAGAATCACTGGACTTAACAGAAAAATTGATTAAACTCTAGGTAAATAGGTATAATAAAAAGACAGCTTGAAACTGGTGATAGTTGATACAATGTGATCTTTGATACTATGTCACCCTACAGTAAGTGCTGGCTTGAAAGTCATGGAGAACAAAGTTCCCAGGGTCAAGGTTACATACTACATCCTTTCATCTTTTTTGTTTGAGTATGTCTCTTGTTCTGAACATATAGACTTGAAAAAAGGAGTGGAATTTTTTTTCTTTGTGTCCAGTTTTTTATAATGGCAAAAATAAAAAGAGAATACTATGTATTCTTTGAAAGGAAAATAAACCATCTAAAACCCTACCAACTAACACAACCGTGATTCCCTTTCTCATCTTTGCACGCACGCATAGGTGTTCTGCATCACTGAATTGCAACAAATATTTGATGTTCTCTCTTGTTTCATCTCACATTGTATGACCTGTGTTTGACACTAAAATATCAGGATGGATCATATATGTTCTCCAGTGTAAATATTAATATTTATAACTTTATTTTGAAGGTCACAAAGTGTACATAAAATGTGGTAATCACAGTATAATTTTTAACAGTATCCCTATATTTTTGATTTTTATCTCAGCTCCAAGTTTCTACTATTTTAGATAATGCTACAATGCTTTTTTCCCCCTTCAAGTTCTTGACAAATCACAGGGTGAAAGAATGTGGTTCTTTCATGACCTTGAATACATATGACTCACATGTATGACGCAAGTTGCAATGTTGACAGCCAGGTCTAAGTGTACCATAAGCAACTAGACTTTATATTTTTAATGCATTTGTTTTTGTAATCACTGATACTACAGGGAAAATTTAGTGTCATAAGAGGGATTTTTATAGTCAGACTTTAACCTACTCAGAACCTTGAAGAATTACACTCCTTTAAGTCATTGCTACATTAATGATTAAAAACATTTTTAACTTCATAGACTGTGTATTATGACTCAATTACCCTTATCCTTGTTAATTCTCTTCCTCTGCTATAATATTTTTATTGGGATACATTATGAAACTTGTAGAACCATAAATAGTCATGATAATATTGCATTCTGAAAAGAGTGAATTCTGTTGGAATATAAATCCAAATGAAAAAAGAAATATGCATGTTTTAACAATAAGGAAAGGAGACAATATTACATAATATTTTTTCCCACTGAAAATCCTTCGGCTTTGTACATTCTTACAGATAGAATATATCATGCTTTAATAATCAAATGGAAAACATCTTTCTTTGGGATATATCATTTCATTATTCAGTTACTCACATCTTCTTGAGCAATCTTTGCTTTCCTAAATTTAAAGAGGGAAAATGTACCTTGCATAGAGATGAATGAAATTAAGGGTCAGAGTTGGCCGATCTGAAATCACAAGGCAGAGTGAGCCATTGAGAAGCCCAAGCCTTACCTCTTTTTCTCTGTGTGAAGTTGTTTTCTCTCACGCTCTGTGGCCTGGATTCTCGAGACAGGGTCCTTTGTTTTTTCCTCAAGTGATTTTTGTTTTTGAGGCTTACACATTGGACCAAAGCCTGGGAAATGTGGGTGTAACCAGTACATTCTCTTTTTGGAAATAAATGGGTAGATTACTTCAGCATAATACCAGAGCTAAGAATAACTCCAAAGAGCCTATAGAAGTTGGCCTGGGTTTTAGTCTTTTACTCCACCTTGAAGGCTTTGAAAACTGAATAACGGTGTCCCTGTTCTATTCAGAGAGGCTATCTGGCTGTGACAGTGAAGACACCACATTCAATTACAAGGCCGCAAATGTGTGTGTGTGTGTGTGCGCGCGCGTGCACGTGCATGTGTGCTCATGTGTTTGTATGTTTAATAACATTAGTGACGTTTTAAAATTATAAATTAATATATGCTTATTATAAAAAGTGTATGATATTGAACTGTATAGGGAATAAGGTGAAAGTTGTCTTCTCATTTGCTTCCCACCAATATTTTAAAAATTAATCAATATTCATAATTCCGTACATGTTGTCCTAGTGATGTACTATGTATATATTTCAGTACAATTTCAGTGTGTTGTACCAGTCACGTGGGTTTTTATTCTCTTCAGTAATATACCATAGAACATTATTAATTACCTCATAATAATTCAAAGTTGTAGATAATATTGAAAACATAGATAAGCATAAAGGGAAAAGTGCCTCTTTTTACATTACCAGAATTTTGTTCATTTATATAATTTGGATTACATTTGGATACACCATATATATTGTGTTATAATATGATTTTTCCCCTCAGTGTATTTTGAGCATTTCCCACAGGTTTAAATGTTCCTTTATGACATGATATATTCTGTTTATTTAAAAAATGTACCAGAATTCATTTAGCTCACTCTGCATTGTTGGATATTCAGGTTGTCAATATTTTTTTTCAATATTAGAAGAAAAGCTTGCATAAAAAGTCTTATGCATGTGTTTACTGATTTCATGGTTTCCAAAAAATGAAATTGCTGACTTAAAGCATTTGAAACTTGTTGAGATATTGTTAAATGGTACAAAGGATCAATGGTGATGGTACATATACCATGGGATCAGCTGTGATGTTACTGAGCTACCAACATAAGATTAAATGGTTAGAAACGATCAACTGCCATAACTCTAGTTAACGACCAATTCCTTGTCAAAATGACTTAAGTTTCTAATACAAGAATATGAAGTATGTAACATGCTAAAATATTATATCCTATATAAAATATAATATCGAGTATAAAATAGCATTCTTATACATTTCTACCATCTTTTCTGTCATTCTGTGTATCCTCAGGATAGGCTGGGGTATGCTGTAGTGATAACTTGCAAATCTCAATGACTTAAAAACAGGAACTCTTATTTGTCTGTTTATGTGACTATTTGCTGTGGTGTCTATGGCATTGCTTTTTTTTATATTCACTCTAGGACCCAGGCTGCAGAAGCAGTCCTCATTTTGGCTTTAACTGGTCTTGTGGCATAGGGAAAAGAGGTTGTGGAACCAAAGATAGTCTTGGACTTGTGCTCAGAAGAGACACACATTACTTCTTCACAATTCATTAGGCAAAGGGAGTCAAATTGCCATTGCTCCCATCAGTGGGGGAGAGAAATATAATTGTCCCTCTATGAGAGGCAATGCAAGCTCCATGGCAAAGCTTTCTATGAATATGGCAGGAATGTTCAGTTCTCTCCCATGGAGTAGGAGCAAATATTTTAGACCAGAATAGAATCTACCCACATCCTGATTCTGGGTTTTCAAATTGGGAAGGACTTTGACATGATCCAACACTATATTGCAGTGTGAGTACAAGCTTCCATTTGTTCAAAAGCCTTCCAAGCTCTTGCTCTAGAGGTTAATATATAAAATGAATGATTTCATAGGATGAAATCTCTACAGTATCCATTATTTAAAGTATGCAAAACTGTCTTACCCACAGAGACTTTTATAAATTATAATCTCCCCCTGCCCCCCCCATCTTTTTTTCCCTCATAGCTGTTATATAAGAAAATGATCACATTGCAAGAAAGTTTACCAGAGTTAACTTTCCTCATATATAAGGTTTGTACAAATACCTCTGCGTGTGTATGTATATCTAGAAATGCTCTTTGCAGTTTAGGGAAGAGTAGGGAGAACTTTTTTACAGCCCTCTGCAGCTTTTTATTATAAAAATCCTTCCAGTACTTGTGTTGATTACAAAACTATCTCTTTTTACAAAATCCATTCTCTCTGTTTCCTCTCTCATTATCAGAAGCAGCTTCAAATAAAACTCTCCGATACAATGTTACAACAGTGAATTTAGTAGTTTAAATGTTTCATCTTATATCAAGGGATTCAGTATAACCCAATATTAAATGGGCAGAAGCACTGAGATTCCTGGCATATCTTGGGAGGTAAAATGGCTAGGTTACATGAGAACAAAAGTAGAATATCTAAGGTCCTACGTCTGTATGGCATGATTGCTGACTCTCAGTTTCTATTTTTCACCCTTGTATGCCTCATATAAAACAATAATCTATCCAATTCCAGTATCTGAAGTGAGTTATACCTCACATTCTAATCCTCTCTCCTTCGTAGGTGGTAAATCTTATTTCTTGACTCTTAATGTGTGGTGTGAATGCAGGAAAATCTAAAAGGCTTTAAATCACATTTTTAATGTGCTCATATCTTGCTATTGCTGTCCATAGAATTGTCCTTTGCTCCTGCACATGGACATGTTTTCATGGAGGTAAATTCATTTTAATTTTAACTTCATTTCACACTGAGCTAGTGGAGAGTAGCATTGTAGCTTACTCTCTTTGCTAGAGTTTTTGCAAAGTTGACATTCAGGACTTTCTGTATCACTTGTCACTTAAGATAATGGATGCTTGGTTGATTAGTGGTGTTGGCCCATATTCTTCCCAGGGTCTGGGAAAACTAAATTCAGGAACCTCAGTTCCAGGGTCTCCCTGTCATCTAGGTCTGAGGTTACTGATGATGCTTCTTTTTTCATTGAATTATAGGAAGGCCTTTGCACATTTTAAGCTCTCTCCATAAACAGCTCTCTGGTCATGGAAGATTGAATATAGCTACAGTAATATAGTTTCCTCCAGGGAAGGAATCTAATGGGGTAGAAAGGGGGAGAAATGAAAAATGTCTCATTAAGCTTGTTCTGCAGACTAATGTAGACCATTGTAATAGGAACTTCATTTCTGGCATTGGGGTGTGTTTCAGTGGTTTTCAAGCTCTCTGCTCAGGAATATGAATGAACTTGGAACATGCGTTCGTGAGTTTGCCTCCATGTGAATAGTATATATTCAGGAGCAAGCACAGTGATGATCAGTGCTCTACAGTAAGAAAGGAGGCATTTTGTGTATTTCCAGGATGCAGATGTCTTAGATCACTTCCCTGCATGTTTTCTGTTCACTGCTATCTCTCAGGATCTTATTTAACTTATTGCTTATTTCTCTTTGGCTCCTCAAAGTGCTTATTCTTATAACTGCCCAGTACCACAAATTTGTACAGAAGAGCTAGAGGTACTTATACTTTTCTCCATTTCCAATTTTTGAACCATTACTCCTTTATCATTACATTAAAAATAAAATTTCCTCTGAAGCTCATACTACATTGTTAAGTTAATCTCTTGTCCCTTATTTAGGAAATCTTGTTAACTTATTTATTTACTGAGGTTTTGGGTATTTGGTCCATTGTCTCCCTCTCCCCCTAGACACCATCCACCATCCTGAACAAATTCATAGGATGTTTGTGAAAAACACAGCACTGTAGCTGTACTGTTACCTGATATCCATTAGTATGGTAAAGAAACTACCAATATACTTTGGTGACTCATTCTCATGAAACATGGTAAAATATGTACATGAAATCTTAATATGTGAATATATAAGAACAATTTGTGTCATCATAGCTAACTTTTTGTTTACTCTCAGTATACCTGATCTTTTTTTTTTTTTTAAGATTTTATTTATTTATTTGACGTTGAGAAACAAAGTGAGAGAGGGAACACAAGCGGGAGAGTGGGAAAGGGTGAGGGAGAGGGAGAAGCAGGCTTCCCGCTGAGCAAGGAGCCCGATGCCGGGCTCGATCCCAGCACCCTGCAATCATGTCCTGAGGCGGAGGCAGGTGCTTAATGACTGAGCCACCCAGGCGCCCCAGTACACCTGATTTTTAAATGCCATTTCTACCCATTTGCTTGTCTTGTCTTTATTTCTGTATTTCTGTTGTCTACATTTTGCTTTTTAAAAATAACCTATTTCCATGACTTCTGTGATGTGATCTACATGCATCTATTCAGGTGGTCATAACCAAATACCACAGACTGGGAGATTTCAACAAACCTTTATTTTTTCACTACCGCAGAAGCTGGAAGTCCAAGACCAAGGTGCCCTGAGGGCTGGTTTCTGGTAAAGGTTGTCTTCCCAGCCTGGAGATGGCCATCTTGCAAGAACTCTTTTATATTTGTGTGGGGAAAAAAGAGAGCATGCGCAGTCTCTTGTATCTCTCTTTCTTTTAAAAGATTTGCTTATTTATTTCAGAGAGTGGGAAGGTCAGAGGGAGAGGGAAAGAGAATTTCAATCAGACTCTGTGGTGAGTGGGGAGCCTGATATGGGGCCTGATCTCACAACCCTGAGATCATGAACTGAGTGGAAAACAAAGAGTCAAATGCTTGACCGGCTGGGCAGCCAGGCCTTCCTGGTGTGTCTCTTCTTAATGAGTACACCACTCCCATCAGATCAGGACCCCACACTTTTGACCACATTTAATCTTAATCACCTCTCTAGAGACCCTGTGTCCAAACAGTTGCATTGAGAGTTAATGCTTAAGAATAAGGATTGGCGAGTGGGGGGTGCGGAAGGAGGAGCATAATTCGGTTCAAAGGGCTATTCCTTACAGGTTACAATACAAATTTCTTAACTTCCTGTGAGAGCTACAGTTCATTATGCTTATTTTAAAGGTAGGAAAATTGATTACATAAAGGCTATGACTTAAAGATTGTTCTTCATCTGTAAGAGATTTATGCATACTATCTTAACAAAATAAGGGGTTTAGTTTTCTCAAGTCATAGGGATTCCAAAAATAAGTCCAGACCTGATACAGTGACTAATAAAATCACCAAGAACATAGACTCCTGTGCATCTGCCCAAACAATCATGGGAGTGGTATGGTGTTTATTTTCATATGGGATGAAATTTTGTATGGGATACAATATTACTTTTTTTTAAATGTATATATTTTATTAGTAAATCTTACATCATGGGTAAGGAAAAAAGACAAGGATATACATAAAAATGTTAAGAGTGGTTAACTTTAAATAGTGTAATTGTAGGTAATTTTTTTAACATTTTTAAAATTTATTTTCAGCATAACAGTATTCATTATTACTTTTATACCAATAGATTACTGTTACACTATTATATCATCCTTTATTTCTTCCATTCTGACCTGTATGCCTCTTATTTCTTTTTCTTGCTATATTGCACTGGCTAAGACTCAAAGTACTATATGAGATCAGAGGAACAAGAGTACCTTCCCAGTTATTTAAAACAAGCAGAAACTAATTTTGAATCTGTTATTTTGATTCTTATGTTATCATTACTAAGCTATTCTCTTTTCCTTTGGGATCCAAATATATGAAATTTGTATTATTGAATAAAAAACTTATGAAACTCACCATTTCTGCATTACTGCCATGTATTTACTCCCCTAGGAATCACTGAGTGAGGGGCTCCTGGGTGGCTTAGTCAGTTAAGAATCTGCCTTCGGTTCAGGTCACGATCTCTGGGTCCTGGGATTGAGCCCTGCAAGGCGCTCTCTGTTCAGTGAGGAGTCTGCTTATTCTTCTCCCTCTGCCCCTGCCCCCACTCATACTTTTTCTCACTCTCTCTCAAATAAATAAATCAAATCTTAAAAAAAAAAAAAAAAAAAAAAGGAATCTCTGAGTGAAAAGGCAGTGTTTTTCCCTGGCACTGAAGTCACAGTAGTGAGACAGATAGATTAAAAACAATGACAACAAAAAAACCAGAACCCCCAAAATAGTGGTGAGACTGCACATCCTTGCTTGTGCCCAACTGTAAGGGAAACACTTAGTATTTCACCATTAGATATGATATTAAATGTAGGATTTTTTTTTTTTTTTACAGATTAATCCTATCAAGTTGAGAAAGCTGTCCTCCATTCCTTTCTGAGAGTTTTTATCATGAATAAGTAGTGAATTTTGTCAAATACATTTTTCTAAAGTAATTAATATGATTATGTGATTGTTTTGCCTTGACCTGTTAATATGGTAGATTACACTAATTTTTTTTTTTTTTGGAATATTAAGCCATTCTTGGATCCCTAGAATATACCCCACTTTGTCATAGCATGAAATTATTTTTATATATTGCTGAATTCTGTTAGTTAATATTTTGTTAAGGATTTTTGTATTTATATTAATGACAGATACTGGTCTGTAGTTTTGTTTTCTAACTGTTTTTGTCAGATATCAGAGTAATACTAGCTTCAGAAAATGATGTGAGAAGTATCCTATCCTCTTCCACTTTCTACAAGAGTTTGTGTAGAATGAATGGTAATTTTCTTTAATGTTTTGTTAGAATTCTCTACTGAAACTAGCCCAAGGATTTATTTTTTCATTTTAAGCAATTTTTAAATTATGAATTCAACGTCTTTAGCAGTTATGATGCTACTCAGGATATTCTATTTCATAATTGGTGATTTGTGTTAGATTGTGCATTTGAGGAAATTTATCCATTTTAAGTAGTCAAATATTTATATGTGTAGAATTATTTATTCTCTCTTGCTTTTTTTAAACAGTATTCTCTTAATATTCCTATAATGTCTACATGCTCTGCAGTGATATTCATAGTTTATTGCTGACATTGGCAATTTTTCAGTTTTTGCTAGACATCTGCCAATTTTACCAGTCTTTACAAGAAAACAGTTTTGATTTCATTGGTGTTCTGTATTTTCCTGGGTTTTTAAAAAATTGTATTCGAGAGAGAGAACGAGTGAGCACGGGGTAAGGGATGGTACAGAGGAGAGAGAGAAACAGACTCCCAGCTGAGAAGGGAGCCCAATGGCAGGCTCGATCCCAGGAGCCTGAGATCCTGACCTGAGCTTAGCCAGACATTCAAATGACTGAGTGACTCAGGCGCCCTGTATTTTTCCATTTTTAAGATAATTCATTCATGTTGTTATTATGTCCTACCTTCTGATTTCTTTTGGTTTTTCTCTTTTTCTTCTAATTTCTCAAGGTGGGAACTCAGATTATTGATATGAATTTTTCTCTTTCCTAATAAAGGCATGTAGTGTTATAAATTTCCCTCTTAGCCTTGTTTTAGCTATGTTTTATGAATTTTGATATTTTGTATTCTCATTATCATGTAGTTAAATGTACTTTTGGTCTCCTTTGAGGAAAACATTTCTTTGCCACTTGTATTTAGAAGTGTGTTGTATAATTTTTAAGTATTTGGAGATTTATCTGTTATCTTTCTATTATCAATTTTTAGTTTGATTCCATTGTGATCACTGTGTAATTTCAGTATCTTTTAATTTTTCACAGTTTATTTCATGGTCCAGAATGTGACCTATTTTGGTAAATGCTTCATGTAAAGTTTAAGAAATGTATATTCTGCTGTTATTGAGGAGAGTGTACTATAAATGCTGATTAGATCCAGTCCAAGGGTGGTATTGAGTTCTTCTGTAACATTACTGATTTTATATCTAGTAATTCTATCAACTGTTGAGAAAAGATATAGAAATCTTTAACTATAACATTGTATTTATCTCTTTCTCCTCTCTGTTGTATCAGTGTTTCTTCACATATTTCAGAGCTCTGTTGTTTGATGTACATATTTAGGATTCCAAGGTCTTCTTTGTAGATTGATCTTGAAAATCCACTTAAATTCTTTTTAGTTCCAGCTTCCTCTTCAATGAAAGAACAGTGATGGAAAGAAACACACATGACAGGGTTATTGAGAGAATCAAATATGTGAAAATATTGTCTGAACCAGAAGGTGTCAGATTATTGTCTAGAGGTATTATTATCAAATGGGGAGGGGAGAAAATATTATTAATAACAAAATAATATCTTATCTCTTTTAGGCAAAATAAGATTTATGCCCTATTATTTCCTGACCCAGACATATAACACATTTTTATCAATTTATTGGTAGTGCAAAATATGTATTAAAATATTACTGAATGTTCTTTTGCCATATTAGGTGCAAAAGGAGATTAATAGAAGAAAGGTCCTATACTTCAAACTCAAAACATTTGGGGATTTGAGATGTTATAGGACAGAGACAGTATTTCCACTGTAATATTTTAATTGAGCACAGACTAGAATTGCAAACTCAAATACTTGCTAACCTGAGTATTTATCAGAAATGAGTAAAGTTGGTCATATATATATAGGAATGATTGAATGGATTATTAAATGAAAATAACAGTGGCTTCAGGACATTATAGATAGTAATTGACTTTCATCCCCTCTTTTTAGCATTCAATAATGACTTTAGAGAACCATATGGAACATTAAAAGGGGGACTGTTAGTACTTGATTCAGCTACTGTACTGTACTGCTTTTCAGGGAGAGAATGCAGGTCAAATATGAGAGGCAGAATTGTCAACTTTCCTCCAGGATTCCCATCTTTTAATACAGCTTTCCCTGTGTTGTCTGGATTATGGGTGGGAACTTTGAACTAAGATGGGATTTTTACCCTATGATTAGATTATCTTATACAACAAAGGTGATGGGAGTTGGCAGGTGCAGTTAAGTTCCCTGATCAGTTGCCTTAGAGCTCACCAATAGGGAGATTATCCTGGGTGTGTTTCATCTCCTCAAGTGAACTGTAAAAGATTGATGCTGTCCTTGTAAACAGCTTCAAAGTAGGAGAGGCTCTCCTGCTGACCTTAAAGAAACAAACCAGCATGAGGTTTTTTTTTTTTTTTTGCAACAAGTGAATGAATTCTGCCAACAGCCCCATATCTTTAGAAGCATGCCCTGAGTCTAGCTAACATTTTGGTTTCAGTCTTGTAAAACCCCCAAAAGAGAACCCATCTAAATTGTGCCCAGATTTCTGACATCCAGAATTTGTGATACTGTCCAGACACCTGACTGGAGATGACGCTTTCTTCATGGAACTTCAACCACTTACGAGGATGAAATACCTTGAAACAACTTGTTGACTAACTGGTGATATAATCTGGAGAAAGGATTATTTTGCAGTAATCCTAGTTTCCTTCTCTATCTTCCTTCATCTATTCTCTTAACCTGTTAACCTTCTTTGGTGAACTCCCAAATGCTCCACTGTAAGAGGCTCATGTACTCTAGATCCCTAGTTCTTGAATCAACTCTTACCTATCCAGGCAGTCTGAGAACCTCATTTCCAGCCTCCCTTATGGAGGTTGTATAGGGACACTAGTTCATTTTCCCCTAGTGCATCAGAGTTTTGAATTAGAATCATATAAAATGCTTTGACACAAATCAAGGCAAAAATGGAAAATAGACACTGTCAAGCCTAGGTTCTTACTCTCCACCCTTGAACTTAATGCATTTCCTTTAGAGAACTGTGACAAGTTGTAGTCCTTTCTTTGCCTGCATGTTTATTGACTGTGCCTCCTCATAGCCGGTCATGTCCGTGGAGACAAGGAGTGTGTCTGTTTTGTTCTAGCAATAACTAGAGGCTAGTAAAGAACTTGGTATAGGGTAGCTAAATAAATATTTTTTTTAATGAATACCCTATTGTCTAATGTGTTCTGGACCTCTTTCCTCTGTTGCGTTTCTCCCCCATGTAATCAAAAGGTTGCTGAACAAGTACAAATCATAGCTTGAGGCTTAAGGTATTTATAATTTAGTTGAAATGAAAGGGAAGTCATTAATAAGAATGACTCAAAAAAAAAAAAAAGGAAGGAAGAAAGAAAAAAAAAAGTTACATACAGTCCAGAGAATGAGTACTAATGAGCCAGGGGAAGGAATTACTCACATGGGTTGAAGAAATCAGGGACAGCTTCATAAAGTAGGGAGTTAAAAATGGACTCAGAATATCAGGCAAAGGTTTAGGAGGAAAGAAATATCTGGAGCAGAAGACATGATTTTATCAGTTGATTCACAAACGGTTTACAGTGGGTAAGCTTCCATCAGCTGCCCTATTCATGCAGGCTTTGTTGTTGTTACTGTTGTAGATTGTTTCTAGGTAGTTGTGGCTACATAAAAATCTAGTCATACATTCATGAAAATAATGTCCTACTTAAAACAACAACAACAAAACCTAAAGGTTCCTATAGTTTTCATATGTGAGTCAATTTCTAGACCCTCATTTTTCATCTTTGGTGTAAGACTCTGCCCTACCCACATGCATGCATGCACACACACATACACACATAACACACCCCCCTCCGTTGTTTTGTGTTTTGGTCCTACTTGAGGATGGTATCCTTTCTAAAAAACACAGACATGACAGACTAAGTACCAATTTGATTTTCCTTGATGTCATTCTGTTTTTGTAATAACCAGACCATGACCAGTTTCTTTAATGAAATTTAATGAGATCCGTTGACTTATTTTAAGCTTATCAGAAACAATGATGCCTTATATTAATGAGAATTATTAGAAGATTTTATCCCCTGTCATTAATTGAATTCTTATTTTGTTGTTACCATTGTTCATAGAACAAAGGAAAATCCGTCAAAATATCAATTATCAATGTTTCCAGGCTCTACTGGTATTTAGTGAATAAAATGTGTAAGTTTTATTTTACCTTGTGCTAATTCCTTTTACTACCGGAACTTGGGTATGGATTTTTCTGTCTGGTGTGATCATCTCCACTCTTTCTTTGTAAGGAACAGGACGCTTTTCTAATTTCTGGAGCCATATTATTTTATACCAGGAGATACATATACATATATATATATGTGTGTATGTGTGTGTGTGTGTGTGTGTATATGTTATACACACACACACACACACACACACATACTCATACATATACATATAAATATTAACTTGTTAATAGTGGAGAAGAGTAATGACAATTGTAAAAGCAAAGTAGGATTAACCCATGAGGCCAAATGGCAGCCAAACTTTACTTGTACCAATCCTATTAGAGCTCTCACTGGAAGATGAAAAATATAACCTCAGGATTCCCTAAGAAGGATCATCCTTGTAAGCCTCTAGATTCCTTCTGCTGGGTTCTCTGTGCTGGCTCAATATCTACTGCTCAATTGTCTTATCTTCAAGTATAAAAATAAATATATTTCTACATCCATTAAAAGGTATTCATTATCTTGTGGTGATTTGACTGAATTTCAAATTTAACAGTTGCATCAAAACAGAACCAAATAATATTAAAGAACATTTCTTTATTCTTTGCACAGTATACATTTTTTTAAGAAACAGCTCCTTAAATTGGGAAAAAAAGAGAAATAGTATGGGATGAGAAAAAGTGAAGAAAAATGTATTTGCACATGAGGTCAACCCACCTTTCGCTTGTAAACTCTGCCTCTCGGTGTTCAAAAGAGGTTGACCATGTGGTGACTGAGCTGTATAGGGTTAGTTACGTGGCTTATTCCCTCTCCCAACAAACTGCAAATATGCATGAAAATCCATCAGCAGAGTCAGAAATAACAGGGGAGAATCTGTAGGAAACTCAACATCCCCCACTCTCCCTCTCCAACTCCTCCCCACAGAATATGTCCCTTCATCCCCTGGAACTCAGGTGTGCTATTAACGTGCCATATTGTGTTCGATGTACATGTCTATCTGTCTGTGTTCCCTATTGGACTGTTAGCTCATTGAAGAATAGGTAGATTCTGATTTTTTTTTATCATGAGTATCTTTCTTAGAATCAGCTTCAGCAGGAGACATTCCAAAATAAATCGTGCTTGTTGAGAGGTGACACTACTGATGTACTTCCAAGAGGCTATGAATTTAAATTTTTGTTTTACCCAGTTTCATATGTGAAGATATGCATGTATAGACCAATGAGTGGTTGGACGGATGGGTGGATGGATGGATGCATGCAAAGACAGAGAATCCAAATGAGGTTCATTTTGTGATGTCTGCATGCCAGACATTGTGCTAGGTATTAACGTTACACTACACATCTGATTGTTTTTCCTGGGACCTCTTGCATTTATTCAACATAACCCCTCAAGTGTAACCTGACATTTAGGAAGGAATATCTCCCAGTTAGGTGGTACTACATGTCTTATTTAAAGTTCAAATCCTCTGCGTTGGCCATGAATTCACACTAACAGAAATGACTTGCCCAGACATTCACAACTTTTTATCTTAGTGCTATTTTCAGGTGCAGTAGAAAATAAGAAATGAAATATGTAAATTGCTGTTTCCAACAACATAGTATTGGGGGGAAATCAGTGGTTTTAATAAATCATGCCTAAGGGTTGGTGTTTAACTAACATATATCCAAACTCCTTCCCCAGGAATTCAGTCACACGCCGTGAGCTGACCCGAAAGCTCTCTGTTGTACTGAAAGATTGATTGTAAGAATGAGGAGAATTTAATACAGAATAATGCAACTGTCTATGGGGAGGGCTGCTGGAGACAAGTGCCTGGAGCAGAGAGGCTGGGGAATGAATTTTTCAATGTGGATAATGAAGTGTGGTGTCAGTGGAAGTCATTGGTAATTAGCAATGTGTATAATAGGATGAACTTGGGTAAACTTGTCACCTCACACTTCCAAGTGACCAGCAAGCAGTACAGGTGAAAGGTGAATTGCATAAATGTCACTCTTACCCTTTGGTAAGAAAAAATATATATAATTGTGAAAGATGCGGTGAGACTCCATGAAGCAGCAGGAGGAGAGCTGTTAGAACACAGAATATTCATCACTTAAAATTGTATATTTATTCCTCGTGTAAAATATGCTTTCATAGAACTGTCTCCATAGTTATAGCAATCTCCATCTTTTTTACATTCATGACTGTTTTATCATTATATAGGTAAATTGAGTACATAGAGTATACTTGGAAAGAACAGAAAAGAAAGTAAAAATCCCTCCAGTTAAAGATAGATAATCATTGTTAATATTTTGGCATATTTCCTACCAGACAGTTTTTATGTGAAAATTTTACTAACAGTTGTACTCATACAATTTTACAATTTTATCTGATTTTCCATCTAACACTTGAGTAGTTTTGAGCTGTTCAAAGAAATGTAATGTTAGCTAACTTTCACTGTGCTTACTCTGGTCTAAGCCCTGGAAGCATTATGACACAATTACTACAACAACCATAAGAGTCAGGTACTATTATTATCTTCATCTCACAAGTGCGGAAGTTGAGGCACAGAGAGGGTATCTTTCCTAGGGTCGCAGGGATAATAAATAACAGAGTTTGCACTTAATACTAAGCAATCTAATTCCAGAATCCGTAGTCTTTTATCTTGATAACAGATCAGGGGTCAGGAGGATTTTTCCATAAGTATTTGAGACTTGGTAGGTCTTATGGTGTCTGTCTCAACTACTTCATTATGCTATTGACTATAGAAGAGATGTAATGAATATACACTAGATATATATGATTGAGCATTTCTGTGCTCTAATAACATTTTATGGGTGCTGTAAATTTGAATTTGCTCTGATTTTCATGGGTCACAAAATATTTTTAAGTGTTTTTTCTACCATTTAAAAACGTAAAAACTATTTTTAACTTGAGACTAAACAAAACCAGGCTGCTGAAAGTACTTTGTAGATACTTGTGTTAGATTAACTGTTGTGTTATTCAACATCAGGAGCATCTCCAATACTTAATATTTAGGTTGTTTCAAACATAAAATATTTGTTTCAAAGAAAAATTGATCAAGATAGATGGTGCTATGGTGAATATCTTTGTGCATAAAACTTTTACTATTTTTTACTATTTTTATAATATTTTCTTAGGTACTTAATCACCCAGTGCTCAACATAGCAAGTGTACTCCTTAATCCCCATCATTTGTTTCATCCATTTTCCCCAGCCCACCTCCCCACTGGTAACCATCACTCTGTTTTCTATAGTTCAGAGACTGTTTCTTGGTTTCTCTCTCTCTCTCTTTCCCTTTGCTCATTTGTTTTGTCTTTTAAATACCACATATGCATGAAGTCCTGTGATATTGGTCATTCTCTGACTGACTGATTTTCCTTGGCATTATACTTTCTAGCTCCATCCATGTTGTTGCAAATGGCAAGATTTCATTTTTTATGGCTGGATAATATTCCATTCTACACACACACACACACACACACACATGCATGCGTGAACGTTATCTACCTATCATCCATCCATCTATCTATCTATCTATCTCACTTCTTTATCTATTCATCAGCATTCATCAATCCATGGACACATAGGTTGCTTCCATATCTTGGCTATTATAAATAATGCAGCTATAAACATAGAGGTTCATGTATCTGTTTGAATTAGTGTTTTTTTGTATCCTTTGGGTAAATACTCAATAGCACAATTGCTGGATCTTTGGGTAGTTCTATTTTTAACTTTCTGGGGAACCTTCATACTGTTTTCCACAGCAGCTGCACCAGTTCGCATTCCTACCAACAATACACAAGTGTTCCCTTTTCTCCATGTCCTTGTCAACACTTGTTTCTTGTGTTATTGATTTTAGCCATTCTGACAGGGGTGAAGTGATATCTCATTGTACTTTTGATTTGCATTTCCCCAATGATCAGTGATGATGAGCATCTTTTCATGAGTGTTGGCCATCTGGATGTCTACTTTGCAGAAATATTTGTTCATGTCTGCCCATTTTTGATTGGGTTATTTGTTTTTTGGGTGTTGAGTGGTATAAATTCTTTATATGTTTTTGATATTAACCCTTTATCAGATGTCATTTGGATATAACTTCTCTAATTCCATAGGTTGCGTTTTAGTTCTGTTGATTGTTTCTTTCACTGTGCAGAAGCTTTTTATTTTGATATAGTCCCAATAGTTTATTTTTGCTTTTGTTTACCTGTTTCTTTAAAAGTTTAGTAAAATCTGCCTGTGAATGCATCGGTCTTGGACTTTTATTTGTTGGGAGTTTTTTTATTACTTACTCAATTTCATTCTTGGTAAATGGTCTATTCAAATTTTCTCTTTCTTCCTGCTTCAGTTTTGGTAGTTCAT
Organism: Lontra canadensis; assembly: GCF_010015895.1. Lineage (NCBI taxonomy): Eukaryota > Metazoa > Chordata > Mammalia > Carnivora > Mustelidae > Lontra > Lontra canadensis. The sequence goes on along the minus strand of NW_022631109.1, from coordinate 1,964,797 downwards.
GAGTTTCTAGCAATTTATCCATTTCTTCTAGGTTGTCTAATTTATTGGCATAGAATTTTTCATAGCATTTTCTTATAATTGTATTTTTGTGGTGTTATTTCTCCTCTCCATTAGTGATTTTATGTATTTGAGTCCTTTCTCTTTTTTTCTTGATAAGTTGTGCTAGAGAATATCAATTTTATTGACATTTAGGGAACCAGATCCTGGTTCATTGACATATTGTATTTTCTCTCTCTCTCTCTCTCCTTAGTTTCTATATCATTTATTTCTGCTCTAGTCTTTATTATTTCCTTCCTTCTCCTGGCTTTAGGTTTTGTTTGTTCTTTTATCTAGGTTTTAAGTGTAAAGTTAGGTTGTTTATTTGAGATTTTTTCTACTCCTTGAGGTAGACCTCTATTGCTATAAACTTCCCTCTTAGAACCACTTTTGCTGCATCCCAAGCTTTTGAACTGTTATGTTTTCATTTTCATTTGTTCCCGTGTACTTTTTTATTTCTTCTTTTTTTAGCTGACCTATTCATTGTTTAGTAGCATGTTTTTAATATCAATGTGATTATGGTCTTTCCAGATTTTTTCTCATGGCTGACTTCTAATTTCATGGCTTTGTGGTAGAAAAGATACTTTGATCTTTTCAGATTTGTTGAGGCTTGTCTTTATGGCCTGAAACGTGATCTATTTTGGAGACTGTTCCATGTACACTTGAAAAGAATGTGTATTCTGCTGTTTTAGGATATTATGTTCTGAATATATCTTTAATTTATCTGGTCCAGTATGTCCTTTAAAGCCGTTGTCTCCTTGTTAATTATCTGTTTAGATGATCTGTCCATTGATGTAAGCAGTGTGTTAAAGTCTACTATTTATTATTATCAATTAGTTCTTTCATGTATGTTATAAACTGTTTTATGTATTTGGGTGCTGTCATGTTGGGTGCATAAATACTTATAACTGTTATATCTTGTTGGATTTACCCCTTTATTACTATAAAGTGTCACCCTTTGTCTCTTGTTACAGTCTGTTTTCAAATCTATTTTGTCCAGTTTAAGGTTTGCTACTCTGGCTTTCTTTTGACATCCATTTGCATAATAGATGTGTTCCCATCCCTCAGTTTCAATCTGCAGCTGTCTTCTAGGCAGCATATGGGTGGGTCTTGCTTTTTTATCCATTCTGCCACTCTATGTCTTTTGATTGGCGCATTTAGTCCATTTATATTCAAAGTAATTACTGATAGTTATGTATTTATTGCCATTTTATTACTTGTTCTGTGGTGGTTACTAAAGATTTTGTATGATCCTTTCTTGTTTTTCTCTCATATTTTGCTGATTTTCTTTAGTGATATATTTGGATTTCTTGCTCTTTATTCTTTGAATAGTAATTAGTGATTTTTGATTTGTAGTTACCATTAAGTTTGTATATAACATTGTCTGCATGTAGCAGTGTGTATTAAGTTGATGGTTAAGTTTGAACCCATTACCCCTCTCCTACCCTTAACCTAAATTTTTGGTTTATTATGTCATTTTTTATATCCTTTTATTTTGTGAGTTCCTTGACTAAATTTTTAAAGAAATATTCATTTTTGCTGATTGTGTAGATCCTACCTTCATATGTTATTTTTGGTCTTTGCTTTCCATTCAAAGAATCCCTTTCATATTTTTTGCAGGGCAGGTTTAGTGGTCCTGAACTCCTTTAGTTTTTGTCTGGAAAATTATTTTTCTCCTTCTGTTTTGAATGATAACCTTGTTGAGTATAATATTCATGGCTGCAAGTTTTTCCCACTCTGCACTTTGAATAGATCATGCTCTTATTTCTGGCTTGGAGAGTTTTCTCTGAAAAATGCATTGAAAACTTATGGGGGTTTCCTTTGTAAGTAACTTCTTCTTTTGTCTTGATACTTTAAAATTTTTTTCTTAGTATGTCTTGGTGTGGATCTGCTTTTGTTGATTTTGTTGGGGGTTCTCTGTGCCTGCTGGATCTGGTTATCCCTTTTCTTCCCCAAATCAGGGACATTTTCAGCTCTTAGTTCTGTAAATAAATTAAGTGTCCCTTTTTCTATCTTCTTTGTCTTGGGCTTCTGTAAATGTTTCATGGAGTCCCTGAGTTCCCTGAGTCCATTCTTGTTTTGCATAATTCTTTCTTCTCTCTTTTATTCAGCTTGATTACTTTCCATTACTCTGTCTTCTAGGTCACTAATTCATTATTCTGCTTCTTCCATCTTGCTGTTCATTCCATCAAGTATGTTTCTTATGTCATTTATTGAGCCCTTTATCTCTGCTGTTTGTTACTTATCTCTGTCTTAATGGTCTTTCTGATATTCTTGACTATTTTCTCAAGTCTGGTGAGTATCCTTATGAACATCACTTTAAATTTTCCATTAGGAATGTCACTTCTGTTTTGCTTGGACCTCTGGCTATGGCCTTGTCCTCTTCTTTCATTTGGGACAAATTCCTCTGTCTTCTCATTTTGTCTAAGTCTCTGCACCTGTTTCTCTGTGTTAGAAAAGTCAGGTATGTCCTCTGTCCTTAAGGGAATTGGCTTTAAGAAAAAGAGGTCCTGTAGTGTCCTGCAGTGTAGTGTCTGCTGTTCTCCAGGGTCTGGAGATTCTGGGATTGTCTCCACTGTTTGCTGTATGCACTCTGCTCTTGTGTCTTGATTGCTTTCTCTTTCAGGCCCGTCAGTTACAGAGGTTCTCTTTGCTGTGGTCACTATTTTGTCTCTGACCTAAATGTGGCATGTTTTAATGAGGTGTGCTCTGGTCTGCTTATGACATGAGACCTGTCACTGTTGCAGCTAGAACGAAGGCCTCACAAAACTTCCGGGTCAGAGATGTGGTTCACAGGGGCTTGGGCTGGTCATCTGGGGGATGGGCCCACTATACTGGGATTAAGGCAAGCATGACTGAGAAGGTACGTTCTTCCAGAGGTGGGGGCAGGTGGTTTCCTTGGTGTAATCAAGTTAGGTAAGGAAAGTAGGTGCTGGTTCCCACATGTGGCTCTGTGTTTATGCTGAGGGCTGAGGGAGGTAAATGGTACCTCCCAGTTCCTTTGTTCCCAGTGGAGTTTCTCCATGAACTCTGCATGTCTGGGACACACTCTGAGATGAATCACTTCCCCACTGTGTACCCCAGGTATTCTTCAAATTGCTGTTATCATGCCATATGTCCAAAGGCTATTTCCCTTGACTTTTCTTCAAGAGCCATTCCAATGTCCTTGGAGCTCTACCGTAGCCAAGCACACTGACCTTTAAAAATCTGAGCTCTCTCACTTTCTAAGCCAATTGCTATTGGGATTCATTTTTCCCATGTGCTCCCATATGTGCTTGTTTGTGTCTTGACCTTCTCCATGACCACATCTCCCTTCCTACCACAGCAGCCAAGAGCTGTTTCTCTCCCAAGCTATATCTCACATTCTACCTTCTTCGATGTGGCCTCTTCTTTACCTTTATTTTTTTTTTAATTTAACATAATTTTATTTAAGTTCAGTTAATTAACAAATAGCGTATTATTAGTTTCAGAGGTAGAGTTCAGTGATTCATCAGTTGTATATAACACCCAGTGCTCATTTCATCACTTGCCCTTCCTTTTTTCTTTTTTTAAAGCTTTTATTTATTTATTTGACAGACAGAGATCACAAGCAGGCAGAGAGGCAGGCAGGGAGAGAGGGGGAAGCAGGCTCCCCACTGAGCAGAGAGCCCGATGCAGGTTGATCCTAGGACCCTAGATCATGACCTGAGCGGAAGGCAGAGGCTTAACCCACTGAGCCACCCAGGTGCCCCCTCACTTGCCCCCTCAATACCTGTCACCCAGTTACCCCATTCCCCCATCTCCTTCTCTTCTCTACCTTTAATGGTGGAATTTGGCCATCTCCGAATTGATTTCTGGGGCATTTAGGATGATTTGATAGTTATCTGGTTGTATTCATGGGAGGAGGCAAGCCTAGGGTCCTCTTATTCTGCTACCATCTTCCCCTCCTCTTAGGTATATACTTTCTTAGGCTATATTCTTGGGCTTGATCTGCTCAAAGGGTATGTATGCTTCTATTACTCTTAAATTTGACTACAAAACAACTTGTTATCAAGGATCTACCAACATATACTCTTATAGCTATTCTAAAAGAATAGCATATTTTGTGGTTGCTGTAGTTCAGCAGATATTGAAGTAACGTTTTTGGCATCATGGGAAGCAAAATATTTTTTTTTAATATAAGGTAACCACATTTAAAGATGAGTTAAGGCAGCCCTGTGCTTTCCTTAATAATATTTAAGAAAATTCATTTGAGAAATTTTCTAAAATTTCTGTTATCTCAGAGTGCTCTATCCATTTTGCATCTGAATATGACAAACCATTGGAGAGAAAGGAAAAAAATTAAAACTGCAAATTTAATTGAGCGCTTTTTAATTTTATCCATACCAAACACCTTTCCCCCTGTTGGCTTTGATTTGATTTTTCTCAGAAACTGGTTTTATAGAGGATGTCTGCTTTCTTGAATATAGATTTTTTAAAGCATTAAATAAGTGGTATTTTATTACTTTTGTTATAATAACATAGGCTTGAAGTCAGAGGATGTTAAAATTTCTTCTGAAGTCCTGAAAGTGAGGGGTGTCTGGGTGGCTGAGTTGGTTAGCATCTGAGTTCAGCTTAGCTCATGATCTCGGGGTCCTGAGATTGAGCCCCATGTCAGACTCCCTGCTCAGGGGGAGTCCAGTTGTCCCTCTTCCCCTCCTCCAGTTTGTGCGCTCTCTCTCTCTCTCTCAAATAAATACAATCTTTAAAAAAAAAAAAAAAAGGCTGGAAGTGGAGTGGTTTTCCAGGTGGCAATTGATATGTGTGCCACTAGATGGCAATGTGGCAAGCGGTCATTTTGCCCCCCCCCCCTTTTTTTTAAAGATTATTTATTTATTTGACAGAGA
>NW_022631109.1:1923364-1959796 GCF_010015895.1 Lontra canadensis | reverse complement strand
TAAACCACTGAGCCACCCAGGTGCCCCTGCCCCCCCCCCCTTAAATTAAATTTTCTTGACAATATAATTGACATATAACATTATATTCATTAGTATTGCTTTTAAAAGCCAGTGAAAATGAAAAGATGGATGGAATGCTGCCTGCATGGACAGTGGTTGTCACTGTTGGAGAAGGTAGAGTTTTGTTAGCTTGGTTGGCCCCAGTGGAAGCCTGGGGTTCAGAGACCCACATCTATAGCTCTATGTCCTCTTAGCGGCCACATGTATTTGCTCAGCAGCAAGCCCTAAGTGGCCTCAGTAGTCCCCTGGTCACTGCTGCTAAAAATGGAAGCAGAAGTCAGGAACCAAGCGTGGCAAACTGGTGGACACTACAGAATAAACATCCCAAAGCTTCCATACACCTGTTGTGAGTATTGTCTCCACATAAAGGGTCAGATTTGGGAAGTAATATGGCTGTGTTTGTTGGGAGTCTTCCAAAAGCTGTCCCTTCCCCTACTGGAATTGGTGGGTGCAGGCAGCATAATGAAGCCACAAGAGACTTTTAAAGCATAAGTGCAGTTCTGATGTTTAAAGGGGGTATTTAAACACCACAGGGATTTCCTTCTACATTCTCCAGTACCTCAGTGGTGAATTTAATAGGTTGACGTCCTTTGAATCGACTTCCTTTCTTCTTTATAACCATATGGTTCCACATGGAATATTAATCTCCCTTGTATCTCCAAAGAACTCTGATTTTTTTCTACTTTTCATAGTGTACTTAAAATCTCAGTCTAGTGGCTAGAGTTGTGCATTTTACAAAATTACCAAGAGAAAGATATGGGTAGTCCCTTGCTCTAACCAGGTTGGTCTACTTACATTACAGTCTCTCTTAGGTCAACACGTCTTTTTGAATACGATATTTTCTTGGCTGGAAATTTCCTTTTGCATGACCACTCTACCCCTGCTCCAGCCACCTGTTAAACATCCAAGTCCTCTGGGAAGATTTTTGAGACCCTCATTCCATCTTTATGAAATGGAATGATCTAGTGCCCCAGTCCCTTTTTTGGTGTTCTACTCTATCCTAGAAAATGTTCTGTTGTAATATTTATATTACATTGATTGTAGGGTTTGTTTCTTGCATTTTCATCCTATTTCTTGTATTTTGTAATTCCCACAAACTAAAGTCTGTTGGAGTGGCTTATTCGTGCTGCCATTAACTGAATTAGTGGTTCTTGACCCAGGCTAAATATGAGAATCACTTAGAAAATTGTTTAACATGTCAGATGCTGGGTGATTCTGATGTGCAGCAGGTTTGAGGACCTCGATCCTAAGCCATTGTCAAGAGGCCTGCTTATAGATCCAGCTGTGAAATGCTTCTCTGACATAATCACGCCATTCTTTTTTCTCCTCCCTTGACAAGCCGAGTGTATCATTTTTGAGACTCATCTCCAGCCCTATTTGACGTTCTGCCCATTTCTAACGGAAGACTGAGCACTGTGCAGTCTATTTCCAGAGCTGCCATGAATATTTATACGTTGCCTGCATCTTTACAAATTAGAGAACAGCAAGATGAATGAGAGTAGTGAATCAGAGAAGACACACAGTGTGATGCGGGCAGAAATTTACTATCTCATTTCTATTTAAAACCTGATGACTCAGAGAAGGAGGCAGTCCACTTCCATTTCAGTAAATTCCTTAATGCTCTCCAGCATGGCACTTTGGATTTTTGCGCTACTGGGGGTGACTTGATTTGTTCCCAAGAAGAATATGCCTATAGTGTGTGTGTGTTTATGAACACACATGTGCATGAGAGTTTGTAGTTGTTAGATTATTTTAAAATACAATAGAAAAAAAAAAAGAGATCACCAAGCTAACTGTTAATTATTTTTGTTAAGCCTCATTATCTATGTTGCCTTGGTGATGGGGCTGTACCTCCGACCCCTAATGAGTAATTCTTAAGTCTGACAAAATGCTATTTGTTTCTAAATTGACTTTTAATGCCTTTGGTTTGCATTTTCTTCACTTAGTTAGCTTCCCAACAATTATTCATTAGACTTTCTTGCCTTTCCATCTTTCTCATGCTCAAGTTCAAAATAGATTTTTACAGGAGACAAATGTCAAGATTTATTGTGACAATGTAATGATGTGACACTTCTGTACTAGAAGGGGACAGACACAACAACAATATGCATCCTTTTATCTTAGCTTTTGACTATCTAGCAAATGCAGAACCATTTAAAAACTGCACATTATGGCATAAAGTAAGGAAAATTTGCCCATAAAGATATTCACATGCCTGTATCATAAACACGATGGTGAAGGCAGCATAATTTCATCAGGCAGAAGGCACAGAGTGGGTTGAGCATGGCCTGTGGCATAAAGTCACAGTTCGATATTATTAATTTCAGACTTAAACTTCGAAACATAAACAAGAATCATGAGGACAGGGTTGCAAATTAGTCTTCTGGGTTAATAGACACTTAATTCCAAAACTTCCAATTTCTCCCCTCACTTTTGACTACTTGGACAGTTAAATGTTTCTTCTGCGTCGCCTAAGAGCTGAGGTTGTACTTCTTTACACTTGGCTGTGCTGTAAGTCTTTGCCACACTCACTAGATGGCGAAAACTTGAAAGTTTGCTGCTCTTTCAAAACTAGCCATTTCATTAGGGATTTATTCATTAACCGAGATAGTTTATATTATACACTATTATTATAGTACATATTATATGGTTATACTTTATATTATATTATATAATTGTTATACTTTACATTAAGCCCTGTACTAAGCATTGAAGTGCAGTCATTTCTTTATTTGGAACTCATAGTCTCTCAGGGAGACAGACACTAAATTAAAACATATTATCAAACATTCACTGAAAACTGTGATAAGTGCTGTGCTGTTGAGGCATCAGAAATTATGACAACCTTAGACAAAGAAATCAGTATTAAGCTGAGGGGTCAGACAGAAATGAGTATTCTCTGAAGAAATCATGTGTGAGTTCAGATTTGAAGGATTTTAGTACACATGTTTTTGTCAGAATGGATGAGGGGGTTAAGAAATTATTACAGCCAGTTGTAGTTTCTATATCAAGCGTCCCCATGTTCTACAAGGGACATTTTACTAATTTTATGTTTGTCATTAAAGATGTTTATTGTAAATCTGGTGTCCAAGGAGGCAGCTGGTCAGTACTACATTGAGCCGAGCAGCCATAGGACCACAAGGGAAATGACAGAGGTCTGGTTGTGTGGAAGCAAAGGCTGAGATAAGCATTCTTGAGCTCATCTTATTGAAGATACGCTCTCAGGGGAAGGGGAGTGAAGGAAGCAGAATGAGGCAGGGAAAAAGGAGCTAAAAGTGTGGTTGAGCTTTAGACCTGTGGAAAGTCTTGGGGCTTGAATTGCACCACAAAAAAGGTAGAGGGCACAGAATCTGCCCTGTGGTATCCATCACCTGTGTGTGTGTGTGTGTGTGTGTGTGTGGGTGGGTGGATGGGTGTGTGTGTGTGTACACATACTCAAGCGTGTGGTGGTGGTATGTGTGTAGGGGGTTGAGTGAAAGGGGTAGTATTCCTGTAACTTCCCAAGAAGGTGGCTTCCTTTAGCCATGGAATTCTTTTGGATTTAAAAAAAACAAAAAAAAACACGACCCCTCCCCCCCGGAAAATAGAGCTGCTATCAGACAGCTGATAAAGGAGATCTGGGTGGGACCCCAAGAGCTTCCATTGAACACTGATTCCCCTGGACCAGTAGCAGCATCACCTGGAGTCTTGGAATGAGATTTCCAGATCCCCTGCTGAAACCTGCTGAATCAAACTCAGGGGATGGAGCCTGGCAATCTGCCGTCTAACAAGCGTTTCAGGTGATTCCGGTATATGCTCAATGTTGAGACCCATGGCACCATGGGAAGCATTTAAAATATCTGGCAATAAAATAAAATAAATAAAATAAAATAAGTCTGGTAGAAAGTTCAAGCTCCTCACTAAACCTGCACAAAAATCAACAAAGGGAGACAATCATAGCCAAATTTCCAGTTCTTAAAAAAAAAAAAAAAAAAAAAAGGACAGTGCTCTTGGCAACATCTTCAACATCACAAATGAATTTATAGATATTGCATTGTCCCTCACACTTTCTGTTGACATTTGATATTCCCCTGAAGCTTGGCTCAATCTTCAGTATCTGGGCTTACACTGTGGACCTTACTTCTTTACTGTGCTGTTGGTGAACTGACCTGGTAAGTCGATGAAAGCAGCCACAAAGGTTACTGGCATGGGATGAAAATGGCAGCGTTAAGGGGGTAATGAATCTTGTAACTTTTGTTTTGACTGCCAGTGTGGAAATATATCATTTTCTAATACTACATTCTTCCGAAAAGTTCTAGAGGATCTTTGGAACCCAGATACTGGTTCTTAAAGTTGTGTGTACATTCTGGGGTCAATCTTTTTTTTTTTAATTGAGTGTAAAACTACAGGTGGTTTTCAATTTATATAAGATCAGTCATGCATGGAAAAGTCACGGAAGTGATTTAATGATTGCATGGAGCATGCATTTTTTAAGTGTTTTGTCATTTACCACTTTCACATTTATCTCTATTTTTAATTGGGAAAAGTGTTTCCTGCTTAATTCATTCAAACATTCATTCATTCAAGTATTTATAAATTGCTGGCTGTGTGCAAGACCCCTTGTTAGATACTGTGAATAAGCAAAATGGATAAAGTCACTGCTTCTCAAGATGTGTACATCTGTGTTAGTATCCTGTTGCTGTCACAAACTGCCACCAACTGGTTATAGTAACACAGTTCTTTATCTTGAATTTCTGGAGGTCACATATCTGAAATGGATCACTTGACTAAAATCAAGATGTCGGCAGGGTTGTGTTCCTTCAGGAGTCTCTAGAGGAGAACCCATTTCCCTGCTTCTAGAGAAGCCTGCATTCCTTGGCTTGCAGCCCCACACCACTCCCTTCTCTTCTATTTCCTGCTTCCCTCTTTCCCATATCCATATTATTGTGATTATATCGGGTCCATGCAGATAATCCATGATCACCTTCTACCATGTGGTCCTTCACAAAATCACATCTGCAGAAATCCCTTTTGCCATGAAAGGAGCATATTCTTAGGTACCAGAGGTTAAGATACAGATACACTTTGTGGGGAGGGGCATTATTTTACTTACCTCACCATCTCATGGAGAAGATTTCAAAACTATCCTGCAAATAACTCTACAGTTATGAATTTTGATACGTGCTAAGAAGGAATCATAGGTCAGTCGTTTATTATTGGGGAAATGAAGTAATTATTTTGTGATAAAGTGAAATTTAGACTGAGATGAAGGGAAGTAAGTGTTCATCAGTTGAGTAGTATATGGAAGGGTACTGAGACGAGAACCTGTGCCAGTAACCTGAGATGAAAACAAGATTGGCTGATGCAAGGACTTGCAACCAGGATGACTTGCCCATGGGCGGTTTAGTTGGGAAGAGAGGGCCCTGGAGAGTCTCTGGAGTTAGGGCACCAGGTCAAGGAAGTGGAAGGGTGTCAGTCTTATGCTTTTCATCCTAATGATATTAACTTGTATTTCTGGATATTGTGAATTTTGTAATAAAGTAGTCTCTTAGTGTCAGCTGCTACTGAATTATAGTACCACCTGTACCAGGTGGGTAGAATATCCTGTTGATCATATATTTAGCCTTAACAGCTTTCCCTCACACACACTTTTTTTTTCTTTATTCTTTTACCTCTCCACTTTAAAAATAACATTTTGTCATGGAGCAGTTACATTTCTTTTTCTTTTTCTTTTTTTTAAAAGATTTTATTTATTTATTTGACAGAGAGAGGGAGAGAGAGATCACAAGTAGGCAGAGAGGCAGGCAGAGAGAGAGGGGAAGCAGGCTCCCTGCTGAGCAGAGCCCGATGTGGGGCTCGATCCCAGGACCCTGGGATCATGACTGAGCCAAAGGCAGAGGCTTTAACCTACTGAGCCACCCAGGTGCCCCTACATTTTTTTTTTCTTATAAATTCATACATACATTTTCTAAAAATGTTATTCTACCATTTTCTCAACCCAGGATAATCGCCTTTAGTGAATTGGTGTGTAGGCTCACAGATAGTTTTCCTAGGCAGATGGGTTTTTATAGGGAGGATGATGTTCTCCACGTTCTTCAGTAACCTGAATTTTTCCTCTTCACAGTATATGGTGACAACTTCCTCTATCAATCACATGTAATATTAGTATTTCTAATTGGATTGTAGTGATTTTAATGATATACAATGACTAATTTGACTGTGTCATTTCCTGTAACAAACAATGTAGCAGTGAGACTTCTTGTGTTTTCCTCACACCAATACATTATGTCTACCCTTGGGATAAATTCCTAAGAGTGGAACTGTAGGGCCAAAGGCCATTTTTGTTCTATTTCTGATTTATGTCATCTTGACATATTTTATATTCCCAGAGAGTGGCCTTAAAATCATTCTGAGCAATGTAGGATTAATTAATTTAAAGAAAACAACACAAAAGAAAATATGTCCCATTGTTCTGCTTCTGTATGTGAAGGGACAATAATGGTGGGGAGAAAGCATCATGCACTTAATTTTTTTTTTCTTTACTTTTGTTTTAATGGAGTGGCAAATACTTCCATTTAAGAAAATGGCATCGTCTTTCATTTGGTTATTCAGACCAAAGATCTGGACATCTTCCTTGTTCTCTCTCTTTTTTCTTGCTCCCTCCCTCCCTCTCTCCACATCCAGTCCATTAGCAAACTATGTCTAATTTGGTTGCTTCCCACAATTACCTTCGTTGCTCCCATCCTTGCCCAAGTCACTATCGCTGGACCATAACAATGACCATTCTGATCTTTTGTCTTTCACTCTTGATCCTTTTCAGTTTATTTTCAACACAGAAGCTATAGCTGTGCTTTCAAAATGTCACTCTATTCAAAACCATCCATTGGATTTCCTTCACAGATGGGAGGAAATTCTAGGCCCCTCTTCTGCCCATCCGATCCTTACCTGTGCTAAGGCAGGCTGCCTCTCCATCTCCTGTCCTCTCTTCTCTTCCTCTCCCTTATTCCTCTGCATCCATCCCAGCTCCCCACCATTGCCGGACCTGCCAAACATGCTGCCACGTTAGGGAGTTTATATTTCCTATTTCCTTCCCTTCCTTCCCTCAATAGTCTGTGGGCTTTGCTCCCTCACTTTTCCACATCTCTGCCCAAATATCCTTTGGCCCCTCACCATCACTCTCTATCTCCTTAATTGCTACTTTTTCTTGATAGCATCAACTCCTATCTGGAATTGTGTTTTCTGTTTACTTATGTGTGTCTTTATTATCTGTTTACTTTAATAAATATCAGCTGTACATTGTTTAATATCAGGGCACATTGTTTGTATTTGGCCAGTTATTGGTTCATGCAAAGTCTTATAAGTATTTGTTGAATGGAGGCACATATGCATGACCCAAGTGTGAGGCTCAGAATTAGGGCTAGCCATGTTCTGCCCTTATTTCCTTTATTCATCTAGTCATATCTATACTTGGGAATTGAATAATCTAGGTCATGCTTCTGATTTTTAAATAATGGTTTAAGAAGCAAATGCCCTGCCCATTGTTAACATTGCTGATTAAGCGTGGTGTAAGTGTTCAAAAATCAGGTAGGAGGAGAGGAGGGAAAGTGGTAATAAGCATGTCTTCTTCCCAGAAACAGTACTACAGAAAACATCTATTTTCTCAATCTAGTTTTCTTCATCTAGTTTCATTCTAATTCTTTAAAACATTGTTTCAGCATTATTTTTTTTCCTTTTTATAAGTGCGACGAAGTATGTGTGTGTGTTTCATTTACAAACCATAGCAACTTAATGTGGTTTGAAAAGGCTTTTCTAGTCTATTGTCATCCTATGTACTGGGAGATGATAGTTTTTAACCATAGATTATAGACACGTGGAAAGACTTTGTTCATCTTAAATTTAACTTCCTTCTCTATGGTGGTTCAACATTCTTCTGACTGGGGCACCTGAGACCCAATTTCCTGTTAGTGTGATGGAGATCAAAGGCATGTTTTGAGAAATGCTAAATGGAGCCCTGGATAATTTTGTATAGCAGCCAGAGGAGGTCTGTATCAGTTCTTAGCCACCCACAAAGCTAATTAAATTTACCCATGTGAAAAGCAAACACCCACCCCAGTTATTTTGAGCTAGCTTGCTGAAACACTGGTTAGGTTTTAATGCACCCCACACTTCCCCCACCCCAAATCTGCAGGAGCCCATAGCTTCACCAAGAGTTCAGTGTAGACCACTGTTTCTTTTAGAAACACTTCAGAAGAGCTTGACTAAAAAGCTATGGCATTTTTATCACCAAGCTACCTCTACAGTATGTTTTGATGCTGTCTGAAGACTTACTTTTCTGTCTTTCCTCTGTGGAGTAGAATTAGTTGAAAGACCTGGAGTCCTGGAGCCAGGTGGATCTAGGTTGGGTGAAATCTTCATTTTATTCTTTATGTGACTTTAGGAAAGTCATTTAGCCTCTCTGCATCACACGCAGGAAAAATAATAGAACCTACATCACAGAATCAGTGGGAAAAAAGATAATTAAGCATATTATAGTTGAGTTTTACTTCCTTCCTGTCTGCCTCTCTTTCCTTTGAGACACAATGATGTTGTTCTTTCATTCATTAAATAGTTGGGTTTTGAGCACCTAGAATGTTTCACACTCTGGATTTTCAGTCCCTGCTATCATGGCCCTTACGTTCTAGTGAGAGACAACAGATATGCAAACTAAAAGAGAAGGTGATATTGGATTGTGACCCATCTTGTAGGATATGAAGGCTCTTCTGGGACAAAGAGTGATTATGAGGAGTAGGAGTGAGTTTGGGTGGCTTGGTCAGGGACAGTTTCTTTATGGAAGTGACATCTGAACCAAAATGTATGTGGTGTGAACCAGCCCATGATAAGAAAGAACCACCTGTTGCCAACATGGGAGAAGAGAAGTCCATGAATAGAGAGTATAGAACATTTTGATGTCTTTGTGGAACAGAGATAATGTGAGTGAGGAGGAAAGACAGTTGTAGAAGGTGGGGAGTGAAACAGTGAGGTTAGATCCCATAGACCTTAGTTTATAGAACAGGAGTTTTGGCATTATCCTGATCTTCAGTGGAAAGTTTTCAAGGTGGTTTGAGCAGAAATGTGATAGGATCATATAAATATGATTGATTGATTTTACAGAGCGAGAGAGAGAGAGAGAGAGAGAGAGAGCGTGAGAGAGAGTATGGCGGGAAGAGCAGAGAGAGAAGGAGAGAGAATCTAAAGCAGATTCCGCAATGAGTGTGGAGCCTGATGTGGGGCTCGATCTCATGACCCCTAAACCAAGAGTTTGACGCTTAACCGACTGTGCCACCCAGGTGTCAGGATCACATTTATATTTTTAAAGATCCTTAGGTTAGACTCTCTAAGAATGGACTGTGAAGAACATGAATTAAGGAGGCTGGTGTGAGTACATGAAGCGAGTATGGTAGGTTCAACAGTGTCCCCAGAATGACATGTCCTATGCCTAATCCCTGACCTGTGAATGTGACCTTATTTAGCAGTAGGGTCTTTGCAGACGTAAATAAGAATCTCAGAATGAAATCCTTTTGGATTTAAGATGGGATGTAACTCCACTGATGGGATTTAAAAGGGAGGCGAGGTGGAGGGTTGAAATGCAGAGACATACAGAAGGGAAATCCATCTGGTGATGGAGGCAGAGATGAAGCCATAGGTCTACCAGCCATGGAACACCAAAGATTTCCAGCAGTTACCGGAAGTTAGGAGGGCGGCATGGAATGAATCACTCCAAAAGAGCCAACCTTGCCAACACCTTGATTTTCAAATTCTGTCCTTCCGAATTATACAGGAATAAATTTCTGATGTTTTTAAGCCACCACTTTTGTAGTAATTGTGAAGGTAGCTCTAGAAAACTAATAAGTGATTGAGAGATTGTTTATAGGAAGAAAATGCAGAATTCCTGTTGGATGACCAAAGAGGGGTGAGCTAAAGAAAAAGAAACTGTCTTCCATAAGCTATGCTGGAATGGTGTGTTTTTATTTGGCAGGAATGTCAGTTTCTCATGCTTTCAAAAATCTCCTCTCTGGGGTGAGGGACATCTGAGAAGCAGGCTGCATAATAGACTCTGCTGCTTTAGTGGGTCCATTCTATCCACAGTGGAACCCCCTTTTCTCCCCCCTGCCCCCTTGCTCTGTGAGGGTTGACTAGAAGTTGCAGCCAAGTTGCTCACTTATGTGTGACATAGTTATTTCCAATACTACTTTATCATTAATTTACAGTATAATATTATTAGCAGTAGCTGCTAATGAATATCCTGAAGGAGGGCAACTTTAATACAAAGAACTTACCCTAGTTATCTGTAAAACACCAGCAGGCAAGGAGATACCAGTGGGATGTGAACAGAGGCATCTTTTGTAATTAAGTAGGGTGAAGGCAATTTGAGGATAGGGCCATTATTTGCCCTTGACATTTCGCAGGTGATTATAGAAAGTTAGCACTGAGTTTTCTAATGTCTGTAAGTCCTACACGCTAGCCGTTGCCTCAGACAAGCCCTCTTCTTACAATAGTCCCCAAAGACACCAATTCTTACAATACTCCTCAATGAGAAATATTAATAATTTCATTTTAGAGACGAAAGAGCTAAGGCTTTGAGAGATCTAGCCAGTCATGTACCATTTATTTATCATTACATAAAGCAGGTTTGCATATTTGGCCATCCAGTTAGTAGCTGGGGAAGCTAGGATTTGAATGCAGTGCTGTCTGATTCCAAGCTTTTTACATCTGGGGGTGATCACAACTCTTCCAGAATTATTGGGCCATAGTCCTCCTTGACGGGCACAAAGCTGTGGCTTTAAATTGGGTGATAAATGTCATGCAGGTCATGGAGAATGTCGTGCAGGTCATGGAGAATGATGCTGACGCCTCTCAGGAGCCTGTGGGCATTTAGGCCACTGTTGTTACAGAGCAGGATGGCAAGGAATGGAGGGAAAGCCAAGGTTTTCATTTCTCAGTGATTTCTAAAGGAAAATCAGGATGGGTCTCTAGCTCCTACAACTAGCTCAAGAGAGACCAAGACAACAAACCATATCATCTCCCTTGATCATTTTCCCTTCCTCTAAGTAGCCTTCTCCCCAGCTGGCCAGAGTTGACATTCGGACTTGAATCCAGTCATTCAACACTAATTAGATTGGCACTTTGCTCTTTTTCTATTTCATTTTAATAAACTGTTCTCTTCTCCCTCTCTCTTTTTTTTTCTTGAAATTCAGACAGGGTCATCTCTTTCCCTTTTCTATGGCTTGACCTCTCAACCTGGATATGTTCTGGCTGTGGGCATGCAATTTAGATGATGGGTGGAAAGAGCCAAAACACCTGGAATAATGAACCCATTTCTTAAAAGAAAAAAAAAAAATAGAGCCAGACCCACTTCCCTGACACTACCCACTTATTTCTCATAGAGCCCTTTGGATCTTATGCGATGTAATTTGGTCTTTAAAAAAATCAGCAGCGTGGTCTCTGGGCTCAATTAATTTGAAAGTACTTCTGGATGAATCGCTTAGATATTGTTTTATCTTTTGCCTCCAAGATATCATCAGGCTTCAACCTCTACCAGTTGCCTAGTACTATTAGCCTATCCTACTAATTTGGTCCCAAAGTATGTTTTCTTTGGATTAAAAGAGAACAAATTTATGACCCGCACTTTGGCCAAAATTAACCCTGCCGAGACCATAGTTAGTAGACAGGAGATAAAGATTTCTTTTGTAAGGCTAGATATTTTCTGCATGCCTGGCTATGAGCTTTTCTTCCTTTCCTTTTTTTTTTCTTTCTTTGTATGGGTTTTATTAGACACTTGTAATTATATCAAAACAAATGTCAGATGAGCGTTTTAATAGTCTTTCAAAGAGCAGGTGAATCTTACTGTCCTCTTTACCAGGCCCTGAGGAATTAGGGATACCCATGTTGCATTTGCATATCATCAAGTCCATCAGTAACCCAAATTCTTAATGAATTATTACTAACCAGGTGTGATTTGTTGGAGCATATTGGAAGTGGCATTGTATGCCCAAATTATTTATTACTAGTAAACAACTATGTGGATAGAGAGATTATGAGAGTCAAAGACCAATTTTTAGTCCAGAAAAAAAAAAAAAAAAAAGAAAAGAAAACAGCACTACTATGCTTTGAGTACTCTACAAAGTGATGTGGAAAGGTAGAGCCTGATCGATTCAAGTGAATATACAAGTATTATCCCAAGGGCATTCTGTGGTATTTTGTTAATTACCTATTGCTTCACAACAATATTACTACAGCTCTGGTGGCTTAAACAACACATTAGTGACCTCACAGTTTCTGTAGGTCCTAAACCCAGGCAGAGCTAAGCTGGGTCGGCTTCATGGCCTCACAGAAGGCAGCAGTCAAGGTGTCTGCCCTGACAGGGTCTCATGTAAGGTTCAGTTGGGGAATCATCTACTTCCAAGGAGGGACCAAGATCAAGGCGCATCGTGAAGAAGGCTGAAACTATGGCTCCAACACATGGCAGGCCCTTAGCAAGCTTGGGGCTCTTTAAGAGAATGGTATTAACCTCATCTAATACGAAATCACTGCACAGACCTAGGAAACCTAACCTGCTGTGATGCAGCTCAGTACTCAGCATTAGCATAGTACAAGTACAAAACCCAAACATTTGTCTGCACGGCCACAGTGAAAGGAGCAGGAAGCAGTCTTAGAATGAGGTAGTGGGTGCAAGCAGGGTGGGGGAAATGTGTTCAAAACACAATTTGTGGCAGGGCAATATTTGAAGATGATTTATGTTGCTTCTCTTCCTCGTGCTAATGAAAATAACTAAAATTATTAAGTAATTACAGCATTCCAGGCATTTAATTATTAATTATCTTATTTTATCCTGATAAGGCCTAATTATAGGGGTACTATTATTATCCTTCTTTCATAGACTGAGGTGGTTATGCAACTGTCTTAAGATCACACAGTGAGCAAGGGTAGATCTGGGATTCATAATATATTGCAAATTTGTACCTGTGTCAGGACTTAAAAAAAAAAAAAAAGTGTAGTTTAAAAAAAAAAAAAGGCTGTATATTCCAGAAGATTTTTTGGCAGACTCTACAAGAAGAGCTGTCTGTAGCAGTAGGTCTTTCAAGGTAATATTATTGTTGGGCTCTTTACGTCTATTGGTGGTATGTATCTTAATGGGATTCCCCTTTTTTGGTGAGCAAGCTGAGGTTTGAGAGACTGTCACTTTCCTAAGGTCTCAGAGCACATTTAAAAGTTATCTGCATTTTTTTACGCCTGATCGGGCTACCCTTCCTAATTATTAGCAAAACGAATGAAATTCCAACAAACCTGTGGGCATTGTGGCTTCTAGTAACAGGTCCCCTCCTGGGTTCCCATGCAGAACAGTTATGAGTGTCCTTTGGAATTATTAGGCTTATCAATATGTTCTGCTAAATTATGGAGATTTTAGTGCAAGGCTCTTTCTTTCCTTCTCTTTTATATTGCTCTGTGCAGAAGTACTATATTCTAGCAGCTAGATGTTACCATTTTGAGTGCTGAAGGAAATGCAGAATGAAAGCCAAAAACAAATGGAATTTTGGGCCCGGCCCACTTATTGCTGAGTGGATTAGCCTCTGCATTGTTTACTGGACTGTTTCTATATTGCTTTGTACGGTACTTACACTGTAGAGCAGAAATGGTAATCCACTTTCTTTCCCAAGAGGTGAAATTCTCCTTGAACCAATACAACAACTTGCATATATTTCATATCAATCATTTTTCATTTAGTCGTGCACTTGCCTAAATTAGATCATTATTAAGCACAGGGAAAACAAGAGAAAGGAGACTTGTGCCTACAAGCCACTGAAGGGGAGGCCGATTCTGGCACTAAAAGAAGCCAATCATTTGCATTTTGCCATGAGGGGCTTAAAGCAAGAGGTTCAAATTACATTAAGAGGATTTTAAAATCAAGATAAAGCTTTTTCTTATGCACCTCTGTCTCTAGCAATAAATCATGAGAGAACCAATAGAATATTAAAAGGACACCTAATCACATTTCATTTTTAATTTTGTCTGTGTTCCTCCCATTTCAATTATTCTGTCAAGTTCATTCTTTGTGAATAATTAAAACAAATAGAAGTTTCAAATTTTTCTATTTTCTTTTTCCTTTGAACAAATACTGCCCCCCAAAATAAAAATGGGAAAATCAGGATTATATTCCTTGTTAGGTTTATGTTTATAAGAATTGCTGATATTGATAAGCTTTGCAAAGTGTTGATCAGCCAAACCCTGTGTCAGAGGTTATTTGTCCTTGGCTAATTAAAATAAGCATTGCATTTGATCATTTTCCCGTATGTTAAGTCTATTGATATCATTTCCTTCTTCATTGTAGATGATGGGGGTGAAATCATGAGACGTGGAGGGGATTAGTTAAAGAAACCTGAACAAACTTGGTCCCCAAGGAAATAATATTACTTATGTTAGAGTTCATGGGTAATAGACTTTATTATCATTTTTCTTGATTCTTTATCCCAGCCACTCTGTGATATAAACTAAGCCATAGGAAAGTAATTGATTTTCTCAGATATTGTACCTCCTTCCCCAAACAACCAACTATTGAAGAGTGTAATGATTTAAAAAAAAAAAAAAAAAAAAAGGCTATGCCTGCTTAATCTCTGCTTCCAGAAACAGTAATGACATGGTGTTTTCAGGAGGGCTGATGATGCCAGAAGCTGGTGGGGTGTTTCTGCAGTGTCCCCAGCTGGAACTGTAACTTGTTGGGGATATATGAGTAAGAAGGTTGCCATGGTTCTGTGCGCCAGGACAGACCTAATCTAGATTCCAGGACATTACTTAAAGGTTGAACGCCCTCCATATTCCATTATGCTGATGAAAAAATATAAAGTTGCTATTTATTTTCTGACAACTAGATTTTTTTCTCCCTTTCTGTTTTTTCCCTCTTTTTTCTCTTAGTAAAGCTAGGGAACATTGTCTGAGTTGAGTTGGAAATTTGGTGAGATTTGGCCTCATGTATTATTCCATGAATTTACACAAGGATGACCCATTTCTTTAAAGACTTATTTTAGAATGTGTGCATGAGTAGGGGGGCAGGGGGGAGGGCCAGTGAGAGAGACTCTCAGGCAGAGTCCCTACTGAGCATGGAGCCCTTGTTGGGGGGCTCCATCTCACCACCCGAGATCATGACCTGAGCAGAAATCAGGAGTCTGTAGCTCAGCTGATTGAGCTGCCCAGGTGTCCCAAGGGCAGAATTCTTGATTTGACTTGAAGTTTCCCTCTCCAGTGAGTGGTGCTGCTGCTTTCCATTAGCTCAGTATTCTCTGCTGCAGAGTTTGCTTTAAATATTGGCTCTCTGAGAAAGAATATGGCCCCATTTTCATGATTAGTAAATTAAAACAATGTCATTCATTCTTTCTTATAAGATATTTGACCATATTTTGACTATCCTGTCCATTCATTAAAATCATAGAACTTTACATTCTGTAGGCTCCTGTATTCAATGCAGGGGAATAGTAAACTGAAAACAGAGTTATGTCCCAACTTTCACTATTTGCCTGCTCTTTTACCTGGTAGCATGAAGAAAACAGACCACTGTGGATGACAGGAGACTTGCGTTTGCATCCCTGTTTTGACACATCTCTGTGACCTTGAACTTCCCACATGTGGGAAGTTATGTGTTAATTCACATCATCTCACTGTTTGCAGTCTTATGCCTTGTCTGTAGTACTGTGTAAGTGTACCCTAATTTGAATTTGTTGCTCATTCTAAAAATGTATCTTTTTTTTTTTTTCTGCCCAATTAGATTATAAGCTCCTTGAGAGCAGAAGGTAAGTCTTAGAATAATGTAAGGCCCTTGCCCATACCTCAAGCCCTACTGGGATATCTAGCCCAATTTCTGACCCAGAGTAAACATTTCTTGCTTGATTATTGCTCATCTCTATTCTCAATTCATATACTATTCTTTCAAGTTTGGGGATATTATTCTAAGCATTCTTGTTAAGCCATTACCACAGAGATCGAGTGTGAGGATGTGGGTCTATATGTACACGTTGTATGTACATGAATTTTTCTTGTTCTCTCTGAGAGCAATATCCCTTGCCATTAATTTTGATATATCAGCGCTATGAGCCATTGACACCATCCTCGGCTCCTGTTATGAAATTGTAACTTGTCTTCAAAGGGCAATTTGTATGCGTCTGAAACTATTTACTTTTAATTTTTAATTAACGTATCATTGATATAAAATGTCTTGTTTTTTCAAGTGCGCAGAATAGTGATTGGATATTTTGTGGATGACAACATCATCTCCGTAAAAGCAGTTATCGTGTCACCAAAGTTATCACAGATTATTGGCCATATTCCCATACTATACATTACCTCCCTTACGACTGACTTATTTTGTAACTAAAAGTTTGTACCTCTGAATCCCCTTTCTCTATTTCTCCCGCCCCTTAACCTCTCCCTCCTCTGGTAACCAGCAGCTTGTTTTCTTTATCAATTAGTCTTTTTCTGTTTTATTTTGTTTGCTCATTTGTCTTGCTTTTTAGATTCCACTGAGAAGTGAAATCATAAGGTATTTATCCTTCTCCTTCTGACTTACTTCACTCAGCATAATACCCTCTAGGTATATCCATGTTGTCACAAATGGTGAGATCTTATTCTTTCTTGTGGCTGAGTAGTACCCCATTGCGTGTGTGCACTTGTGTGTGTTACACATTCTTCTTACGTTCATCCTTGGACACTTAGGCTGCTTTCGTGTCTTGGCTATGATGGATCATGGTGTAGTGAACACAGGGACGCATGTATCTCTTCAAACTGGCATTTTTATGAAACTTTAAAAATAATGTGCTATCTGTATTGTTATACTAATTCATTAAATATTATCACATAGGTAGATTCTGGTGACAGAGAAAACATGAAGATTATGCGCATTGTATCTTTCTAACTCCTGGGCTCCTTTCACACTTGCTGACCTTAGGTCACCCTCCAGTTTGTTGCATTTCTTCATTTTATCTGTTCAGTCCTTCTTGTGAACACTGATCTAGTCATTCAGTCATCCATGAATTCACATTTATTAAATCCCTACTTTGTGTTAGGCACTGTGGTTGGTCTCGATCAATAAGTACTTTTAAATACGCTTTGAGAAAACAGTTGACTAACCTGGATGGACAGTCTTCTGTTGATTCACCTACCCCCAGTCATCTCCTTTTACTTGTATTTAAGCTTCATTCCTCTCCACATGCTAGCAGAGAATAATTATTTCAGTAGATCCAGAATAATAAAAAGGCCCAAGCTAAGAGACATTTTGCTTTTTGTTTTGTTTTACTTTATGTAAAACAACCTCTTACTATACCTCCAAAGAGTGATTTTTCTCTGGCTAATATCAGACTTGATTCTCAGAAAAGGAATACTGCATTTTTAGACTGTTTTTATTGGGGGAGTACTCGTGTGCAATCCTTAACCTACGGCTGTGATGTTATGCTCCTGAAGGTATAGACACTAATTCTTGAGCAAGTTTTTTTCAATCAAAGAATTAATAATAAATGTTGACATGGAAGGGCATCATTTTTCCCAAGAATTTAGGTTTCATGTACTCTGAAAAAATTATTTTCAAACCTGACAAGTTTTGATGAATAAATTTTACTTCTTCCACAACTGATGTTTGAAACCTTAGGTAGAGGTGAGGAATGGAAATCTGCTGACCTCTTAAGGAGCTACCTTCTGTGTGACCAAAGAAAACCCCCCCAAAACCCAGGAAATTCATTTTTTTTCCTGTCTTTTAACCAAGGCAGTTCGTTAGGAGCATTTTAAGAAACATGACACTAAAAGACAATGTAATATGTTAAGATAATGTGTTGTAAAAGCAATTGGACAAGAAAGGTGCTGATAAAATACCATGCAGCATTTTTCTCCAAGGAAGACCCTGAAATTCTCAGGTTCAGAAGTGAGCCCTGGGCTCTGTCATTGAGTTCCTCTGACAGCCACCTTTCCCGGAAGGATTTTACCTCCTATTTCATTCTTGCTAAGATAAATTAGGAGTGGGTGCACAGATGCTGTTCCTTATAAAACATTTTAAGAAAATCTATACTGGGGTGCCTGGGTGGCTCAGTGGGTTAAAGCCTCTGCCTTCGGCTTGGGTCATGATCCCAGGGTTCTGGGATCGAGCCCCGCAACGGGCTCTCTGCTCAGTGGGGAGCCTGCTTCCCTTCCTCTCTCTCTGCCTGCCTCTCTGCCTATTTGTGATCTCTGTCTGTCAAATAAATAAATAAAATCTTAAAAAAAAAAAAAAGAAAATCTATACTGTATATTTGGAACCGAATAGACAACTGGGCAAATAGGTATTTTAATAGGTGAAGTGAAATAATAAGAGTAAGCATTTGTTCAGTTTGAAACACGGACCAGCCACTGTCTTGGATATACCAACTCTTTCATCATCCTGGCTTCAAATAGGGTAATCCACAGTGATGCAGAAGAAGAAAATGTGCCAGTGCAGAGCTCCAAGAAAGAGAAGCCCTGAATTCTGCTCAACTCATCATTTTAGGGCACAGAGGCATTCATTATTTAGAATGTATTCACCACTATGTTTCTAATTTTTTTTTTTTAATCAGCTATGCATGATCATAGTTTATAGTAGCGGTCAGGATTTTTTTTTTTTTTTTTTGCTAGATAATAAATATATTAGGCTAGGCTGGCCATATGTTCTCTATTGCAGCTATCCAATGCTGCAGTTGTAATGTGTCAGCAGCCACAGAATTATATAAATAAATGGGTGTGTCTGTGTCCCTAGAAAACTTTCTTTTCTATAAGGAAAGGAGGCTGCCAGGCAGCCTGGGCCAGCCTGCTGTAGTTGGCCAACCTCTAAGTTGGAAGATCAAATGGTTGTTATAAAAAATAGTAGCCCTAGAGTCCATTTTTTTCACTTATTTTAGTATCATTATTTTTTATTTTTTTATTTTTATTTTTTTAAAGATTTTATTTATTTATTTGACAGAGATCACAAGTTTGCAGAGAGGCAGGCAGAGAGAGAGAGAGGAGGAAGCAGGCTCCCCACTGAGCAGAGAGCCTGATGCGGGACTCGATCCCAGGACCCTGGGAACATGATCTGAGCCGAAGGTAGAGGCTTTAACCCACTGAGCCACCCAGGCACCCCTTAGTATCATTTTTTAAAACTTACCTCTGTATCTTGAAATAGTATGCTTATATCCTGAGTTTTTATCTTTAATTTTTAGGTATCTATTGACTTCTCTCTCTTATATCACATTATTTTATATATATATATATATATATATATATATATATATATAATATACACACACACATCATACATCAGTACGACATATATATCATATATATGATATGTATATTTATCTCATGCTGATGTGTGTGTGTGTGTGTGTGTGTGTGTCATACTGTCCTTAATAATGCTCATAGTGGGTTTGGGGAGGAAGCAGAGGATTAATGCCCACGCTCTACCCAGCAAACTTACCTGGAAGATCATACAGTTGCCCTTTATTGTACTGCTTGTCTTCCATCTTCATGAGTAGAAGGAGATGATCATCATTCCATCCCCCTATCTTTAGTTCTAAAAAGACATTTTCAATCCCTCCCTTCCTTGCCTACTATTTCAAATGACCCAGTTCTTTTCAACTTCCTTCACACATACTATTTTCCAAGCCATTAACTTTGTGACTCTTGTGAACTTTCCAGAATTCCCTTTAGTTTCGAAGTTGTAATATCTAGAAAAAGGCAAGGTATCTTTGCATCATGCATTTTGGGGAAGGAGAGCAATCCAAGAAAGATATAGGGCAATAGTTAATGGCAGATGGATGACCACCAACTGTATCCCTCACTATGATCAAAGTGCTCTTTGGGAGGGCAGTGTACAAAATTTGCCCAAGTTTACATAACTCTGAAGGAGTAAGCCTGAGGTTAGAGCCCAGGTGTATTAGTTATACATTTCAAAGTATCCAGTCTTGGGGGCACCTGGGTGGCTCAGTGGGTTGAGCTTCTGCCTTTGGCTCAGGTCATGATCTCGGGGTGCTGGGATCAAACCCCACATTGGGCTCTGTGCTCAGAAGGGGGCCTGCTCCCCCCCCCGCCTGCTTCTCTGCCTACTTGTGATCTCTGTCAAATAGATGGATAAAATCTTAAAAAAAAAAAAAAAAAAGGATCCAGTCTTTTTACGGCACATTGGATTCTACCATCAGTAGACTGCATGTTAATAAATGGAGATGATGAGACTCATAGAGACCTGTAGGGTTATAACTGAAAAAAACACTTAACCAGTTAAACAGCATGTATATTCTTGAAGTCATTTGAATTTTTCAAAACACCATGCATGACACAGGAGACTTATCACACTTTGTAAGAAGAACAGTGAACTTTACAGCTGGGTGAATATTTCAGGAAGACACAGTCAGTAAGTTTCATAGACCATTCTGGAGCCAGCTTGTTTGACTACCTCCCTGAAAACATTCTGCTAATCTCAAAATAGGCTTTACTTCATAAATCATAAAATATCATGTCCGGTGGTATGGAATAGAATGATGCATCTTACACAGTCTGGACTGTACTTGGCCATACATGGGCAACCAAAACTTTCCTCTTGTATATCCCAGACTGTCAGACCTAAGGTACAAAATTTGAAGTGGTGGGGGGAATGAATCCAGGCATTCTTTGGGGTCAAAGTTCCAGATAGAATTATTAAGCAAAAGTCACCTGGAGATAAGAATAAATTAATCTGGTTATGCACATATTTCCAAAATCTTTAGGGAAGTAAATGCTATGAGAAGAATATAATTGCTAGGTAGTTAAACAACCTAACTATGCCCACCAGGAAATAACAAATGTTAAGTTACGTGTACTGGTGTTTTTTTTAATAGAGAAAAATAATACAAAGTACTAGAAAGGAGGTTTTGAAATAATCTTTATATGGGAAAGATAAGATGGATTTGTAACCAGCAAAGGGTCTCTGAGTTATGTCTGTTTGAGAAATTAGAACTCCCCAGATTTCAAGATTATTTTCGTATAAACTTTCACTACCCTCAACATCATCGGTTGTTTGCTACTGGTCAATTTTGTGCTGAGTGTGTGACTGGGAGATTAGAAAGGCTGTATCTCACTTCTGTGGATGCTTCTTGGAAAATGAATTACTTTAGTATCACTTCTCTCTATATAAATGGTGAGCTTGCAAATTCTGGGTCATATTGCTGTATTTACAACCCCCAGGAAGTGGGAGATAAGCTCATTTCTAGATTATTTACACTAGAAGCAATGGGAGTATTTATAATATAGCCAGCCCCAGTACAACTTAGATCTCTGAACCAAAGTCTAGCATAGGGCATTCTAATTTCAGGTAATATATGACATTTTCCACTATACTGACAGGCAAACTTGAAAGTTGCCATTCATTAGTTCAAACTTGTTTTACTTAATCACAGTGAAGTTAGTTGATGTTTATGTCAGTTACATCCTTACATTGTTTTACTTAATTCAGTTTGGCCAGCATTTGCTGATCTCCTTCCTTCTATATGGAACATTTTATAGTTGGGCTCTGAAAATGTTCTAGCCCTCAATGGCTATATATTCTAGTGGGTTTGATATTATAAATGACCGTAATAAAAAATTAGAGTAAGATAAAATATTAGTTAAAGATGTATCAGGATATCCTCTTTGGTTGCTTCCTTATGTTGCTAGATAATATAGATATTAAAACATTTTAAAGTTCTATCAGACCTTGTTTATTCATGTGTTAGCCCAGCCTACCCAAGAGAGAAGGCTGAGTGAAAAGTCATAGGTTGTCAAGCTCTTAAAGATCTGTGGAGTCTAACATATCCCGGTGTCTCTTTCTCTTACCGATATAATAAGTCTCATTCAGGCCCTCCTTTTTTTTTTTTTGTTAAGCTATTTTTTTAATTTATTTTTTTTTAATAAACATATAACATATTTTTATCCCTAGGGGTACAGGTCTGTGAATCGCCAGGTTTACACATTTCACAGCACTCATCATAGCACATACCCTCCCCAATGTCCATATCCCCACCATCCTCTCCCGTCTCCCCTACCCCCAGCAACCCTCAGTCTGTTTTTTGAGATTGAGTCTTTTATGGTTTGTCTCCCTCCCAATCCCATCTTCTTTCATTTTTTCTTTTCCTATCCCCCAACCCCCCCACATTGCATCTCCACTTCCTCATATTAGAGAGATCATATGATAGTTGTCTTTCTCTGATTGGCTTATTTCGCTAAGCATAATACCCTCTAGTTCCATCCACATCATCGCAAATGGCAAGATTTCATTTCTTTTGATGGCTGCATAGTATTCCATTGTAGATATATACCACCTCTTCTTTATCCATTCATCTGTTGATGGACATCTAGGTTCTTTCCATAGTTTGGCTATTGTGGACATTGCTGCTATAAACATTCGGGTGCATGTGCCCCTTCGGAGCACCACGTTTGTATCTTTAGGGTAAATACCCAGCAGTGCAATTGCTGGGTCATAGGGTAGCTCTATTTTCAACTTCTTGAGGAACCTCCATGCTATTTTCCAGAGTGGTTGCACCAGCTTGCATTCCCACCAACAGTGTAGGAGGGTTCCCCTTTCTCCGCATCCTCGCCAGCATCTGTCATTTCCTGACTTGTTAATTTCAGCCATTCTGACTGGTGTGAGGTGGTATCTCATTGTGGTTTTGATTTGTATTTCCCTGATGCCGAGTGATGTGGAGCATTTTTTCATGTGTCTCTTGGCCATCTGGATGTCTTCTTTGCAGAAATGTCTGTTCATTTCCTCTGCCCATTTTTTGATTGGATTATTTGTTCTTTGGGTGTTGAGTTTGCTAAGCTCTTTATAGATTTTGGATACTAGCCCTTTATCTGATATGTCGTTTGCAAATATCTTCTCCCATTCTGTCAGTTGTCTTTTGGTTTTGTTCACTGTTTCCTTTGCTGTGCAAAAGCTTTTGATCTTGATAAAATCCCAATAGTTCATTTTTGCCCTTCTGTTGTCTTTGGCGGTGTTTCTAGGAAAAAGTTGCTGCGGTTGAGGTCAAAGAGGTTGCTGCCTGTGTTCTCCTCAAGGATTTTGATGGATTCCTTTCTCACATTGACGTCCTTCATCCATTTTGAGTCAATTTTTGTGTGTGGTGTAAGGAAATAGTCCAATTTCATTTTTCTGCATGTGGCTGTCCAATCAGGCCCTTCTTACAACTAAAATACTAACACAACCCAAAATGTATTTTTTTTTGAAAATACACTGATTTTTCAAATACTTAATTATATTTTAAATAGTTGCCTATGACAGCAAGGATCTATATATTCAGGTTAAAGTCACCACCAAAACTTAGATATTTCAGGATCATGTGCTGAAATACACATTTTGTTGTTCATTTTCAGATATTGACTACTACCTTGTTTGGTCCCCCATTTAGCCTTTCCTTATAATCCAGAAGTTTTGTTTTATAACTGTGTATTCTAACCTAGCCCATAAGCATTTCCCTTCTTTTTCTAAATAATACAATTTTCAATCACACAAACCAACTATGAACAAATTAGTTTACAGATGGAAGAAAGGAAATACACGTGTAACACACTCCCCATAGGGCATATCTTGACGAGTTAATTTCATAAGGAGAGAAATCAGTAAGTTTCATGGAAAGGGTGAAAGCTGAGATGGGTACAGGGAGGTGGCAAGAGTAAATATTTGGTGTAAGGAAAGTTAAGGATGCAGCAGCAGAAAGAAGTTTGGACATAAGTGCTTAGTACATGTGCAAAATGTCTTTTTGTCCTCCAGATCCATTTTCCACCTTCTGGCTTCTGTGTCCTCTGGCATTTTGTTGGGTTTTCCCAGTACGAAGCCCCATTAGCAGGGAATAGAAGGAAAGGAAGAGAGCAAGATGGGGCCAAACCAGTGCTTACCAAGTCAGAGAATTCTCCTGAAGACAACTTGTGATCTTCTTTTATTAGCCTGGGTACTAAACCATACCTTGTGGCTTCCCTGTACCTGGCTATGCCTTTGTAAACAGTCCCTTTATTAAATACTCCTCAGATTTGCCTCTGATATTTCCTGTGGGAAATGTGGTTGAGTCTCAGCATCATGGAGACTTTGAGGTTTGAACTTTGTTATTTTGTTGTCAACCACCACACCAATTTTTTACTAGTATACTTATCTTCTTTTAGAATCTCCATATTTCTGACATCTTTTCTACGATTTCCCTGCAGGATGATTAGACTTTATTATACATACACTATTCTGTTCTTTGATGTTTGGGGGTTTGTTGATTGTTTGAGCTGACTTAGAAACTCCATGCCCATGTTCTCCACAGCACCACTAATGCGAGCACAAGGCCTGAACATGTCATAGGTGTTCATGGTTGCTAGTCTATTTGATATTTAATAACGAATGTCACTTGTAGATTGGTCTCTATCTCTATTTGTTTTTGAAGAATCTATCACTCTAGTCAGCTTCTTAATGGAAAATTTAAGATGCCAGTAACCCATGCAATTTTGAAATTTTTTGGTATAATGAAGAGTGATTTGTTCTAAGGATCTCTGGAGATATGTATATACTCTTTACGAACTAGCTACATGACTATTTGAAGTCACCTTTAGACTTCAATTTCTTGATCTATTACATAAAGAAGTTTTCCATCCTGTATAATTTTATGGTCTATAGGCTTAAATTGTGGTGGATTTTTAGGGTGATCTAAACAGACTTCTGCCAGTTCCTCTCAATGTAAAACAAGGCATGCCACTCTGAGAGGTTATTTTTCTTCCAAGTTTTTGTTTAGGTGCCAGTTAACATACAGTGTCATAGTAGATTCAGGTATAGAATTTAGTGATTCATCACTTACATACAACATGCTCGTCACGACAAGAGCCCTCCTTAGTACCCATTGCCCATTTAATCCATGCCCCAGCCACCTCCTTTCTGGTAACCATCAGTTTGTTCTCTATAGTTAGTCTGTTTCCTGGTTTGCCTCTCTTCCTCCTGCTTTCATTCACCTGTTTTGTTTCTTAAATTCCACATGAGTGAAATCATATGGTAATTGTCTTTCTCTGGCTGACTTATTTCACTTAGCGTAATACTCTCGCAGTCCATCCTAACCCAGTTAAAATATGGGCAGAAAACCTGAATAGACATTTTTGCAAAGAAGACTACTAGGCGGCTATCAGACACATGAAAAGATGCTCCCTATCTGTCATCACGAGGGAAATACAAACCAAAAGCATCATGAGGTAACACCTCATACCTATCAGATTGGCTATTTTTTTTTTTTTTTAAAGATTTTACTTATTTGAAAGAGACAGTGACAAAGATATTGAGGGAGAACATAAGCAGGGAGGAGAAGGAGAAGCAGGCTACCACTGAGCAGGGAACTTGATGTGGGGCTCTATCGCAGGACCTTCGGATCATGACTTGAGCCAACTGCAGACTCTTAACTGACTGAGCCACCCAGGAAACAACAGGTATTGGCGAGGATATGGAGAAGGCGGAACCCTCTTACACTGTGATGGGAATGCAAATGGGTGCAGCCAGTTTGGAGAACAGTATGGAGGCCCCTCAAATAGTTAAAAATAGAACTACTCTACAACCCAGCAATTGCTGGGTCAAAAACACTGACTCGAAGGGACACATGCACCGTGATGCTTATAGTAGCATTATCAATAGTGCCCAAACTATAGGAAGAAAGCTGTTATTCTTTAATGTTAGTGAAATACTTCTCTATTGTCTGGAACTAGATAAGCCTTATTTGTGTTTATGAGTTAATTTGCGTGGATAAATGCTAATTATGTTATTAATACCATTTTCTGATTTCTACTAATCTTTGGGTTTGCTGGATTTATTTTCCTTTTTTGGGGGGTTTTTAACTCAGTGCAACAGAGCAGATGGGGGCCTTGTATAATGTGGTAGGACTGGATGCCACTTAATGGTTGGAATGGTTCACTAAACAATGCAATTATTCTTTAATCTACCCACACTGGTAGTCAAATAGAGTAACTGATTGGTTTACTGATTTGGAAGAGTTTGATAGAGTAAAAACCATAGTGTGTTACTTTCCCTAGGGTGGGAGCCTGCCGGGTGAGACTTGTTCATTTTCTTGGATTGACTGATTGATTGATTACTCTGTACATAGTGTTTAGTTATGTTTTTTCCAGGATGACTGAGCTATGAGGAGTGTTGGTAATGACATTGTGTTCCTGTGGAAGCTGAGAATGGTCTGGAAAAAGAAACAAACACACAGGAGTCAGGCTTTTTAGAAATCAAGCCACTTTCTACTAACCTACCATTTGGGATTTCTTGTTTTAAAATATATTTTATCAAGTTCAGAGCATTAGACTTTTAAGTTTCTCCTCTGCTCCTTGTTACAAGTACTGCCAAGGGCTGCCTGTTTTGTCCTCCTAAAATCAGCCTTCAATTTGGTGCCTTTGATATTATCAAGCTGCTCTGCTTCCTGAAGCAGAGAGAGAAATTATATTGGCTGCCTCTAGTCAGATTTCTAATGTCAACTGATTGCTTGGAATGGCCCAGTCTTTACCCAGTTAGTGACATACTGGGATTGAACAGAGCTGTTGAATCTGTGTTCTAGAATTCCTTCTCACCACACCTATGGTGTTCCAGGGTGTCAGGAGGAATGAAGAAGTACCAGTGGTGAGAAAATAATTGTTGTGCTCCTGGTATTCTCTTTTACAATCTCACATTTGGCTAAAACAACAATTTTGCCTGGTATGTGATGTGCTGCCTGGCCCAAAAAGATGAATAAAGAAAAGGATCCAGGAGATTAAAAGGTCAATGGATTATCCATTAAGCAATCAAGTCTCAATATACCTCAATTTGTCTGGGTCGTGATTTATTGCCTGGGATAAATGGACCAAGATCTGTTAGTTTTCCCCTGGGACTGTTCTCTTTCAAATAGCTACTACAGCTATTTCTTTGAGCCCTGGTCACTATTGTGTACATTTTGACTATTTGGCAGTATTTTAAAATTACTTTTAAGTATCACCCAGCTCAGATTATTTTAGCTGATAAGGGCACAAAGCTTTTTGAAGGTCAAAGGCAAATACCTAGGGGAATTGAATTCAGTAAACAAGGGAAGAAGATCTATCTATATCATGTTCCATGCTCATGGCAGGTATCCAGATTGCCTGGGCATTGGAACACTTTTGGGAAGAAAAGGCCAAGCTTTGCTGAACTTGCAGGAAATAGTATGGTATGTTAATTTGCATTGCATTTGCATATCTAGTTTCTAATGGGTTAATTCCACCCTGGCATCAACCTCAGGAAAATAAGCCGCTTCCTGTGCATACTAAACACAAAGTAGCTTCACTCCAACTGTTTTAACATTCTGAAATGTTCCCAGGCTCAGATGTCCTACAACCTTGGTTTTCCACTTGGGGAATGGGGAGCGTGATACAATCAGTTGCTTGGTACATTTTATTTGGCAGCTTTGGATGATAAAAGCTTTATTGGATAACCAACAGTATGCTGAAACAAAGCCAGAACGGTTAAAAGCAATTCTAGGGAAAGAGGCCTTGCCATTCCCAAAGAGCCTGCATTTTGAGGAAAATTCTAGGCCCTGAAGCATGTGGAACGGTCAGTGTTTTCTCTAGCAGGACTCAGTCATGGCTGTTTCAAACAGTCTTACACCAGAATTCTTAGGCACTATTTCTTAGGAGTCGATGGTCTTACAGTAAAGAGAGGATTAAAAATGATGAATTACAGATTCTGTTAACTATATACCATGAATACTTGTAACTATCAGTTCCTTCCTTCATCTCCATAGACACTAAGTGGCTGGTTACACAAGTTTCTAAAGGGAAATGTTATGATCTGCTTGGGGAACCAGCTAAGAGCACAACTCATAAAATGCGATTTTAGTCATTGGAACAGTTTTGACTCTTGGGTAAATCACAAAGGATTTCTTTCTTTTGTTTTTTGTTTTTGTTTTTCCAAGATGTTATTTAAATTCAAGTGAGTTAACAGACAGTGTAGTAGTACTAGTTTCCTGAGTACGATCTGGTGATTTATCACTTAAATACAATGCCCAGTGCTCATCACAACAAGTACCTCCTTTAATGCCCATCACCCGTTTCACCCATCCCTCTCACCTCTCCTCCAGCAACCCTCAATCTGTCCTCTATAGTTAAGAGTCTTTTATGGTTTGCCTCCCTTTCTGCTTTTATCTTTTTTTTACCTTCTCTTCCCCTATGTTCATCTGTTTTGTTTTTTAAATTCCATAAATGAGTGAAATCATATTGTCTTTGCTCTTTTTTTTGACTGACTTACTTTGCTTAGTATAACACACTCGAGTTCTATCTACATTGTTGCAAATAGCAAGACTTCATTCTTTTTGATGGCTGAGTAATATTCTAGTGTGTGTGTGTGTGTGTGTGTGTGTGTGTGTGTGTGTGTGTATTCCACATCTTTATCCTTTCATCAGCTGATGGACATTTGGGCTTTTTCCATACTTTGGCTATTGTTGATGGTGCTGCTATAAACATCGGGGTACATGTACCCCTTCAATTCAGTACTTTTGAGTCCTTTGGATGAATGCCTAGTAGTGAAATTCCTGGGTTAAAGGTAGCTCTACTTTTAACTTTTTGAGAAACCTCCATACTCTTTTCCAGAGTAGCTATCCCAGTTTGCGTTCCCCAGCAGTGTAAGAAGCGTCCACAAAGGATTTATTTCTTTTTAGATGAATGATCCCTTTTATTCAGCTTTGGCCACCACATTTATATTTGTCCAGATTTCAAGTGATCTAAGCTACATAGTATTTTATGACTCTGAAAACTTGCCCCCACCCAAGAAAGTCAAACTCAGGATTGACCAGGGTATGTAGACCAGTTACTCACAACTTTGGAAAATATTAGAATTGGGGATAGTTGTGGATTTATTGTAAACAGGTTCTTCGTTATATTCAAACAAGCTATTAGATACAACCTAAATAAGTCATATGCTTCCTATGCATTTCATATCTGTGAAGATGTTATCACAATGCATAAAATATTGCTATAAAGCATTAATAAATTCATAGTATCTCCTGTCATTGTATATTTTTGCAATAGATGGATATTGGTGAGTATTTTATGAGGTTGTAGGGCTTTTGTTTTTAAATATCATGGAGATTGTGTCATCCTTATAGAAACAAATTAAATCGACACTTAAGAACTGAGCTGTTAGTGTAAGAGTTGAGACTTAGTTACATGATCATTTCTAGAAACTACCCATATAAGGAGTTTAGGAAAGTTACAATTACCTCATAGCTGGTTCTTTGCTGAGTGCTTTTTCTGGGATGGTAGCTCTTTGCTCTAAAACTGCCTGCTAACATTATTCTTTTGTTTCTTGTGGGGTGTGGGTTGTAGACGTCTCCAAAAATTTGAACACATGTAAACTAACTTCCGTTTCCCAGTGGTCTTGTGAGATAGTAGAATCAGAATCATGAAATTAGTGATGAAGGAGATCGTAGCAATTTTGGAGTTTCACCTTACGATGTTACTGATTTGTACCAATGATGTTGGCCAGGGGCATGGCAAGACTTGGTCAGTGCTTGATACCTATTCCATAGTGAAGCTGGGGCAGGACTCAGCCCTCTTTATTCCTTGGTCAAGACTTTTAGGCTGTTATCACATTAGTTCATGGAAGATGAAATGCAGATTAGCTTAAATGATCCTGGGCAAATGCAATAACTCTACAATACTGCCAGACTCACAGTTTGGGTAAGCTTGAACTCCTATAAATTGAGAAGTACATATTTAAATACTCAAAGTGAACTTAGGGTGAGAGCAGCTATTTGGAGGAGTTTGTTCAATAAAAATTGAAATTTTAGTAGGAGAGATAATTGAAGGAAGTAAAAAAGAACCAGCTAAGAGATTTCTGTGGTCCCTTGCCTGATTTTAATGATCACCATGTACCTCAGAGCCATCCAGCAATCTGATACTTTACATCCTGAGGAAAGAGAAAACTAAAAGTGGTGGCAGTAGAAATACTCAGGTTTGTTTCATTGGAGCCTCGAAAGCCGGTCTCCACTAGTGACTATTCTCTTCTTCTGAGAAAGAGGCACATGGGTGATAGGGTTGACTATTTTGGCCCAAAGGAACATTTTGGTGGGCTCAGAATTTATTAGATGAGGTCATTTGTGTGGCTTTTTAGACTTTAATTATGAAAGTAATGTTACAAAATATAAAAGCAGTAGAAACTATCAAACATAATCCTTGACCATGAACACTTTAATGTTCCCCTTAGCTGGACTAAATTTTAAGCAGTTTTCCTGCTGACCACAGGCCCCTGACTCCCTTTTCTTAGAGCATTTACTTCCGCAAACTTGAAATTATCATCATCTTCTCTGCCCCTTTGGGATATAAATCTTCTCACAGCCTCTTGCCGGTTTTATGGCCCAGAATATCTTTTCAAGGACCTGGGGGCCATCCCTTTGAAATATAATCACCAAGAAAGATAATGCCCCTATTTCCCAGTGTCTGTGGGGTGGGTGAGGTGATAGGAGCTTATCTTTCCTAAGTGCCAGTTAGCAAACATGTGTTCTAATCACACAACCTCCCCACTAGTGGCATAAGGATGATAATAAGGATAACATGAAGTTTAAAGTTTGATAACACAGATACCTTTAATCTTTGGTTATCATAAACAAAAAAGAAAGCAGAGAAACTAAACCACCACTGTCTTTAGGTTTGGCAGTGAAGGAGGTAAACTAAACCAGGAATGCTAATTTATACTGTATTAAAATCTTTTAAATTGAAAAACAAAAAAACCCTCCAACCTCTCCATGAATTGCCTCCATTACTTTTCCACTAGCTCACCTAAGTGGTTAACAACTTTCTCGCCTGTTGTTTCAGCGGAGCTGAGTTCAGTCTCTTGGACCCATGACAATAGTCTGTCTCTTTTGCAAGAGTCTTAAATAAAGTCTTTCCTGTCTGTTCATCTCCACCCAGTGCATTTTTTCCTTTGCTATCCCACAACCCTAAAAGAAACATTGGTTTTATTTCTTCGTATCCTTGTTGTCTTTTTTCCGTAAACATATGGCATGCATACACTCAAAGCAAGTCTACATCTTTATTTTTATTTATCCTGAGCATTCTTCTGTGTTGCTCCATAATGGTCATCATTATCACAGAATACTTTTTACTATAAAGCTTATATTATCTTACTTTTTTCTACTTGAGACAAATGTCAGCTAAACAGGGTAACGGCCCACAATTACAGTGTTTGTTCAAATGCTCAGCCTTTATCATCATACGGTGAGGCCGCAAGAGTGTATTCATTTCTGTGTTATTTTGGTAATATTAAGGCCATGAAAATTAAACTCAGCTGTAAGGAGGCAGGGTATGGTAATTAATGTTCATTTTTGTTAGTCAATTCTGATAGGTTAGCTCTAAATTAATCCAGACTGTTTCACAGTCCTTAATTGCGCCCTACAAAATGTGATCATGCACATTTGGCTATATATTATTGAGGATATTGTTTCCAAAAATACTTGTATTAGGCAGTGAGTGCTAAATGAGTTGGAATAATACAAAAGGAGAAGTAAGTGATAAGCAAGGGGAAATGGGACAGATATTTCACTATTAATGAGCATACACTATTCATACAAGGACATATTAGGACATGACAAATAGAAAGACAAAGAATGGTAACTTGTGGGAGAAAGAATGTAGAATAATCTGGGTCTCAGGTGGTAGGTGCAGGCAGTGAGCTGTATAAAACAGAATTAAATGTTAGTGATGAGGTTTAGAGGAGAGTTCATGTTGTGACATATTCCGTTTGTATCCTTATTTGTTACATCTCATGAAATGAAACCATTTTCTTAACGGTGGAGCTGAAATATTCCCTTAAGACATCTTGAATTCAAAGGTGGTGATATGTCAACTTGCTATTCAAAGGTAACCAGAATGCTTTTGTGAAATGAATACTAAATGATCTTGAGGTTTTGTTTTTTGGTTTTTTTTTTTAATTAAAAAAAAAATCATTTGGTTCTTTTGGGGGGCGGGGTAAATCTAAGGTGAAGGTGAAGACTAATAGGTATAGTAGAGGTGAGTAAAATTTGGCACATTTTTTTTTCAACTCTATCCTGTTTAAAAAAAAAGAAAATCCTGTATAAGTGTCTGTAGAGGTAATATAGGAAAGGCTGCAGGGTATTTAAAAGAATTTGCTGAACTGTGAAGACTGACATTTGAGTCATAAAATCAGATGTTGTTTAACAAAGTTAATACATTTTAAGCTTCTTCTGTCTCTAGAATTAATAAAATGACAGTGATTTGTGATTGTGGAATTGAAAACAGATTGGCTTGCATTTTGAACCATGTCAAGTTTAATTTAGCAGAGATATTAATTTGAGGTGGTTTTATGTTAATAGTTATGGAGAAACATTATTGGGACCAGAACACTCAGCCAGATGTACTGAGCATGTGCCCTATGGATTCACACAAGCTAAAGATGGATTCAAGGAAGATAAAAAGATGCCAAGTCATCATAAGCCGTGATTCTTGGCTCTCTTGTCCTTGTATCTCAGAAAGCCTGAGCCATCGGATTTCCCAAATCAATATTTCCTAATTATTATACCAGAGCTCATTTTATATTATGTCAAGAAAAATTCTATTTCAAACATGCATGACCTTTACAAAGTGTCACAAGGTGTGATTGGTGTGACCCTGTTCTCTCTGCTGAGATGGCCTCACAAAATTTTATATATTAGAAAGTTAAGAGTTCTGAAACTTTGTCACTCTTAATGACTTTTTATGTATTCTTCTAAATCAGGTGAGTACCAATCCATGTTGTTGATTCTACTCATTGCTGTGAAGTAACTATTCGAGTAATTCTGGAACTTACTAAAAAACATTTTATGTGCCAGGAACTGTTTTAGTCACTCAAGATACAGAAGTAAACAAAAGAAAGTCACATCCTGTTCAGGGTTAATGAGGAAAGAGAGCTAGTGATAAATAAACTCAAAATGTATTATAATGAAAAGTAAAACAGGACAAAGGGATTAGTAGTGAGGGGCCCAGGTTGGTATTTTATCTGAATCACGGAAATCTTTTCTGATAAAGAAACATTTGGATACAGCCCCAGTGGAATCATGAGAAGAAGTGTCCTGTGGACAGAACATGTTATGCAGAGTGGGGGCAGTGAGTGCAAAGGCTTTGAGAAGGGTACATGCTAGGGGATGAGGGACAGTTAGGAGCGAGGTATAGATCTAATAAGGGTGTGTAGGAGGTGGTAGAAGCAGAGTCAGTGAAAGACATAGCAGGGTGCCGTAAATTATGACGGGTTACCAGGATTTCATTCCGAATAAAATGAGAAGGCATAGATGGGTTGTGAATAGAGAGAAGATTTGATCTGACTCAAATGTTTAAGAAATTACTCTGATATTTGGATGTTGAATAAAACCCAGGATGAAAATAGGGAGAATGGTTAGAAGTCTCTTGTAAGAATCCAGACATGAGAAGATGGTGCCTTGGACCAGGGAGGTAACACTGTCAGTAGCACAAAGTGGGCAGGTTCAGGGTATATTTGAATGTAAAATAGTAGTATTTGCTGATGGATGGGAAGTGGAACCTGGGAAAGGGAAGTAAAGGCTAAAACAAGGTTTTAGTCTGACAGGATAGAATTATCCCTTAA
The DNA here is from genome assembly GCF_010015895.1 of Lontra canadensis. Lineage (NCBI taxonomy): Eukaryota > Metazoa > Chordata > Mammalia > Carnivora > Mustelidae > Lontra > Lontra canadensis. The sequence continues at coordinate 1,926,141 of NW_022631109.1, read as the reverse complement.
TGAGGTGGAAAAGACAGTATCTGGGATTGAAAACAAGTAGGTAGTAAGTATATGTTTGGGAAGCTTTCATGGTAGGATACTTATTAGATTTTTGTTTACAGTTATTGAATAAAAAGTCTGGATTTCAGGTGACATATTGAGACTAGAGATGCAAATCTGGTCATTGGCAATATGGGTGAAAGTTAAAAGCCTTGTTATTGGATGAAAAGTCCTAGTGAGTAGCTATGGGTGGGCCCTGGAATGCTCCATCAGATACAGATGGGGACAACGAGGCCGACAGACCCAACTACTGAGACTGTTTGTGGTTGGATGAACATCAATAGAAAGGACTATCCTACAAGCCAAGTGAAGACCATCTTCTAAGAAAGAGGGAAAAATTGATAATCTCCAATGTTTCTAATAGGCCAAGGAATCCAAGGACTAAGTGATCATTAGGCATTTCAAAATGAAGATCAGTGGTGATTTTGTTAAGAATTATTTGTACTTAGGGCACCTGGGTGGCTCAGATGGTTAAGCGTCTGCCTTCTGCTGAGGTCATGATCCCAGGGTCCTGGGATTGAGTCCCATATCTGGCTCCCTGCTCAGTGGAGAGCTTGCTTCTCCCTCTGTCTCTGCCTCTCCCTCTCTCTTTCTGTCTCTCATGAATAAATAAATAAAATAAAAAATTATTTTTATGTAATCAGAGGGCAAATGTCTGTTAGGGGTGGGCCCTACAGAATAAAGAGAAGGGTCATACAAACTTAGGATAGATGATTCTTTCCAAGTATTTGCAGTAAGGAGGAAAAATGGGTACTATGGATATTGTTGGTGAAGGTGATGCAAGAGAGATCATTTAAGATCTTGGTATGAAAAGTATTATCAGAGATAAACCTAGTTAGTTTAGGAAACACTTGAAAATCTCATTCTAGACACTATTATTGCTGGCACTACCTCCTTTCCATTTCCCCTTGGGTAAATGGTTCTTCTCCGTGTCGTATATCCATCTTGAATGAAGGGCATCCTAGCTGCACACCTTCCTAGGGCTCCCAGACATCTTTTGACACTGAGTTGGGCAACAAGAATCCAAAGGGCTTTCTTCCAAACAGAAAAAATATGTGTCACGCATTGTGATGCAATGTCCCTCAGCCTCCAAATAGGCCAGCTTGGAACTTCAAGTTGATTAAATTGGAGTCAAATGGACTCATAATTCTGCACAGCAGTTTTCTGCACAATAGAGTTAAATTTACTACAACTCAGCCAAGGGTAGCACATGCCATATAATTTCACCACTCATACCTCTTTGGGTTTTGATTTACTAGGAAGTGGCTTGCTGTTGACTAGAATGCAAACAAATGTTCCCTTCTAAAAAGCGAGTATAATGATGGCACTTTTTCCCTCCTTCTTACGTATGCACTCTCTTTCTCAAACTTTAGTACCACGTCTGAGACAATTAAGATAATTCGGTCATTTAAGTACTAACAGCCACAGCGGTCTTAGAACCACTTACTTTTTTAGTACTAAAATGCAGTAAAAGGACATTATTGCTTATTGGAATTTTAATGTCTTTTTATTGGGCTTGAACTACAAAGAGCATTGAAGTTGACTTTGTATTTGTTCTTAAGTAGACATTGAAAAGTAGAAAGAAAAGAAAGAAGTTTATTAAAATTCATCTTACATGACTCTAAGTTTGAAAACCACCTTGGTGGTATCTTTGGAAAACACTGTTTTGATTTGAACTTGAGAGGACTGTGGACAGCTTGGGAGGGTTTTTGTTTTTTTTTTTTTTTTTTTTTTTTTCCGGAGGAAGAAAGAGATTGAAGCAAAGAAAAAAACAGGGGTCTCTAGTCCTTTCAACCCAAGAGCTCTCTTTCCAAAGATGAAAAACCAATTGTATTCATTTTGTGGTTGTCATGAAGCCACTAATAACTCAGATCCACATCATATAGCCGTTCATAATGTAGTTAGCCTGCTGGAAGTCAGCTGTGCCTTGTATTCCAGTTGTAATGAAGGCTATAATGAGAAGGTGAAGGGGGTCCACTTCCTTTCACCCTTGGGGTGGGCAAATGTCCACATTTGCAATGAAGGGCATTTTCAGGGATGAGTTTTGGGGAATGAATATTCTGAAAAGTTGCTTCTGCACATGGAACATGAGTACTGTATCAGAAGGAGACATGACAGGGTGTCTTGAAGTGATGGCTGACTTTAGAGATGGCAACCCTGGGCTTTAATACTACCTCTGCCACTTATTAATTGGATGGAGTCTTTGAACGTCAGGTTTCTTTTCAGCACAGTGGGGATGAGAATCACAGCAAGAACAGGAACAGTAACAGCAAATACTTGTAGGACTGTAGTCAAGCAGTATTCTAAATCCTTTTTATTTATTAGCTAACTTAATTATCAACAATGTAGATAAGTGGGTATAATTTTATCCTTGTTTTGTAGATTAAGAAACTGAAGCACAAGACCAATATACAGCCTTTATAAGATCTTAGAACTAGTAAGTGGCACAGACTAGGTTTTAAACCAGGCAGTGGGATTCAAAAGTCTGTTCCTCTAACCACCCTCTGATTCTAATAGGGACAATGAAAAGTAAAGGAGACAATGTTTGCAAACTTCGTTGCATGTCACATGTCTTTAACAGATGCTGAGTATTATTGATGGAGTTCAGAGATCCCATTGTCTTCTATTTTCAATCAAAATGTGGGAGGCTGGTATGGTAAGAAATAGAACTGGTTCAACCTTGGAAAGCAAAAATAAAGAATTTAAGGCAATTATCTAATAATTTCAGTTGAAAAAAA
>NW_022631109.1:1797280-1922964 GCF_010015895.1 Lontra canadensis | reverse complement strand
TATATATATATATATATATATACCAACTTTCTTAAAGCTTTTATTTAAATTCCAGTTAACATACAGTGTACAATACACTGTATGTTAACTGGAATTTAAAAGCTTTAAAAAATGGTAATTCAAACGGGATAAGACTCTTTCCACTGTGGTTATCATGTCCTTGATAAAATTGTTACCTTCATTCTTTATTATTGTCCTTTGTCTTCATAACCGTTCAAAGCCTTCACTGTCATTTCAGATCAGTGGCTCCGTCAGCCTCCTCACTGGCTTCAATCTCATTTTTGTTTCACTTTCTTTGACTTCGTCTGATGTAGCTGTTACTTGCTAAACTCTTAGAAGGATGCCCCCCACAACTGGTAAAATGGGATTTTACTTCCGTTACTCTTGGATTAAAGGGTATCGTCATATCTTTGTCAGTTTGTTTATAGCCATGTTTACAAATTTCCAGGTAGTTAAGGACACCAACTTCTTGACATTTAAAAGGGTTGTTTCTTTTTCTCCTTTTCCCTCTTTTTCTTCTTGTAACAGAATAGAAAGAAGAGTTTCTGGAAAATAATGTTGACATTAAATGAAGGACACTAAACTCTTACAGTTCCCCAATCTGGCCTTGTTAGTGGCATTATCCATTGTCTTCTCATAACCTGGCTATAAACTTAGTGCTTAATTAAATGGCATTCCCTTTAGCTTGGTAAATAGGTCAATTTATAGGAACTATTATTTAATAGAAGGCACTCTGGAGCTGTACTAGGAAATGTGATTCAAAACCTTTTGTTACATTCTTCCGTCAATCACTTAATATCCCTGAAACTTAATATCCCTCTTTGTAAAATAAAGGTATCAATGCCTACCTCACAGTGCTGTTATGAGTCTGAAACATTATATATGCAAATTACCAAAATTTTGAGTCCATATGTCAGCATTCCAAGGCTTATAAAGCAGCTCCAAGTTCTTTCAGAACGTGTCTATTTCTAGCTCGCTGCTTCTTCACATCTAGGCTGTGCTGCTAATCCTTGTGGGCCAGGATGCTTGCTCAGACGCTAGCCATCACATCCCATTCCAGGCACTATGATACAGAAAAGGGTTAAAAAAAGATGGGTCCCCACTAACTTTCATGGTAATTTCACAGAAGTCAACGAATCTGGAGACTTAGTCATATGGACCACACAAAGCTGGGAGGAGGAGTAAGTGGGACCATCATTACGTGGGCAGTAAAAGACCTAGCTAAAAATTGGGTTACTTAATTCTAAAATAGAAGAGAATATTTTTTGGTCGGCAGCAAGAGTGTCTGCCAGCGAAGGCAATGGTAACTATGATTTTATCCTTTAAATTGAACAACAACAACAAAAGTGAAAGTCTTTACTGAAGTGTGTTTCTATTCTGATGCTTTATCTTTTAGCTTAAACAATATAATGGATATGGAAACTATTAAAAGGAGTAAAATGACTAAGTCATTGTAAAGGGAAATGTTTGTTTCCTTTTATGGTGAGTGGATTTATAAGTGGATGTATATTATAAGTGCTTGTATATTAAAGAATCATGAGCAAAGGGATAATTTAAGCATCAGAGATGTTTACAAAACACAGCTAAGTGAAACATCAAAGGAATTTGACATCAACTTTGGTTGCAAGCGGCACTTTTTGAGGCTAGCATAGGGTCAAAATCTTTGATAGAATATGATTTTATTTTATGAAAACATGAACAGATCTATTTTGTTCTTACAAGGACCTTATTGTTAAACTCACTCATATAGTATATAAAAAAAAGAAAAAACAACAAAATGGCAATAAGTACATACCTATAAATACTTAAAATGCAAATGGACTAAATGCTCCAATAGAAAGATGTAATGTGGCTGAATGGATAAAAATAAGACCTTTCTATATACTACCTATAAGATAATCATTTCAGACCTGAAAGTGAGGGGATAGAAAAGGTTATTATTCCATGTAAAGTGAAGTGTAAAGAGCAGGTATAGCTCTACTTATATCAGACAAAACAGACTTTAAAGCAAAGACTGTAATAAAAGCAAGAGATTATATAATTACAAAAGGATCAACCAAACAAAAGTATATAATATTTGTAAATATTTATATTTACTCACCCAACATGGGAATACCTAAATATATAAAGCAAATATTAATAGGCCTAAAGGGAGAAATTGATAGCAATAGTAGTAGGGGACTTTATTACCAGACATACATCAACAGGTAGATCATAGACAAAAAGTCAGTAAGGAAACATTGGTTCACATTAGACAACATTGACTTAATAGATATATACAGAACATTCCATCCAAAAGCAGCAAAATACACATTTTTTTCAAGTGCACATGGAACATTCTCTTCAGGACAGATTACATGCTATGGCACAAAACAAGTTTCAGTAAATTTAAGAAGGCTGAAATAACATCACACATCTTCTTTGACCACAATGGTATGAAACTGGAAATCAGTTACAGGAAGAAAACCAGAAAAATCACAAATATGGAGAAATGAGACAACATGCTACTGAACAACCAATAGGTCAATGAAGAAATCAAAGGGGTGCAGGGGGGGAGAGAAGGGAGGAAAAAGCACCCTGAGAGAAAGAAAAATGTAAATCCAATATCTGTGGGATGTAGCAAAGTAGCCAATGCAGGCCTAAGAGGGAAGTTTGAAATAATGTAAGACTACCTCAAGAAAGAAGAAAAATCTCAAACAATCTAACTTTGTATCTGGAGGAAATAGAAAACGAACAAAGCCTAAAGTTAGTAGAAGAAAGAAAACATTAAAGATCAGAACATAAAAAAATGAAATAGAGACTAAAGGAAAAAAAAAAACAAATAGAAAAGATAAATGAAACTATAAGAGCTGGTTCTTTGAAAAGATAAAATTGACACACCTTTACCTAAACCCAGCTAGGAAAAGAAATAGCTTCAAATAAATCAGAAAGGAAAGAGAAGTTGCAACTGATCTGATACCATAAAAACACAAAGTATCATGAGACTACCATGAACAATTTATAGACCCCCAAAATTAGACAACATAGTATAAATGGATAAATTCCTGGAAACATACATTCTTCCAAGAAGAAATAAAAATCTGAATGGACTGATTACTGTTAAGGACATTGAAGTGGTAACAGAAAAGCCTCCCAACAAAGGAAAGTATGGGACCAGATGGTTTCACTGGTGTATTCTACCAAACAGTCAAAGAAAAGTTAAGATCATCTTCAAACGCTTCCAAAAATTTGGAGAGAGGGGAGTAATTCCAAACTCACTTTAAGAGCCCAGCATTACTCTGATACCAAAATTAGAGAAAGACACCACAAAAACAGAAAAATTACAGGCCAATATGCCTCATGAACATAGATGCAAAATTTTTCAACAAAACATTAGCAAACCAAATTCAAGAATACAAAAGAATCATACAACATAATCAAGTGGGATTTATTTCAAGATGTTTCAAGATCCACAAGTCAACATGAAACACCACATTAAAGGATTAAAAAAGAAGATATGATCAACTCAACAGATTCAGAAAAATCATTGATAAAAATCAGCATTCATTCATGATGAAAATTCTCAACAAAGTGGGTACAGATGGAACATACTTCAGTATAATAAAGTCATGTATGACAAATCCATTGCTAAACTCACACACAACAGTGAAAAGTTGAAAACTTTTCCTCTAAGTTCAGCTATAAGACAAGAATGTCCATTCTTGTGACTTTTATTCAACTTAGTATTGAAAGTTCTATTCACTGCAATTAGACAAGAAAAGAAATAAAAGACATCCACATGAGAAAGGAAGAAGTAAAGCTGTAGATATTTGCAGATGACATGCTACTATATATAGAAAACCCTAGAGACGTCATCAAAAAACTACTAGAACAAATGAGTTCAGTAAAGTGGCAGGATACAAAAATCAAATTATAGAAATCCATTGTATTTCTATACACTAATAAACAACAGAAAGAGAGATAATCCCATTTACAATTGTATCAAAAGAATGAAATACCTAGGAATAAATTTAACCAAGGAGGTAGAAGACCTGTACATTGAAAACTATAAGGCATTGAGGAAAGAAATTGAGCAAGTCACAAATAAATGGAAAGATCATTGTGCTCATGGATTGAAGGAATTAATAGTGAAAAACATTCATACTACCCAAAGCAGTGTACTGATTCAGTGCAATCCCTATTAAAATTTCAATGGAACTTTTTTTTTTTTTTTTGGTACAGAACTGGAACAACTCTAACATTTGTTGGAACTACAAAAGACTCTGAATAGACACAATAATCTTGAGAAAGGAGAACAAAACTGGAGGGATGCCTGGGTGGCTCAGTGGGTTAAAGCCTCTGTCTTCAGCTCAGGTCATCATGATCTCAGGGTCCTGGGATCGAGCCCTGAATTGGGCTCTCTGCTCAGTGGGGAGCCTGCTTTCTCCCTCTCTCTCTGCCTGCCTCTCTGCCTACTTGTGATCTCTGTCTTTCAAATAAATAAATAAAATCTTAAAAAAAAAAGAACAACAACAAAACTGGAGGTATCATGCTTCCTGATTTCAAACTAATATAAATATAATATAAACTAATATAAAGCTGTAGTAATCAATACAGTATGGTATTTGCATAAAACAGACACATAGATCCATGGAATAGGATAGAAACCCAGAAATAAGCCCACACATACATGGTCAATTTACCACAAAGAAACCAAAAACATACAATGGGAAAAAGACCATCTTCTCTTAAGTAAATATTGGCTAAACTGGACAGTCACATGCAAAAAAACAATTAAACTAAAACACCATTTTATGCCATACACAAACATTAACTCAAAATGGATGAAAGACATGCATGAAAGACCTGAAACCATAAAATTTCTAGTAGGAAATATAGGAGGAAAGTCTCTTTACATTGGTCTTGGTGCTGAATTTTTGTATCCAGCTCCAAAGGCAAAAATAAAAAAAGTGGGAGTACATCAAACCAAAAAGCTTCCACACAGCTAAGGAAACCATCAACAAAATGAAAAGACAACTTGCTGACTAGGAGAAAATATTTTCAAATTATATATCTAATATGTGGTTAATATCCAAAAATTATGAAGACTCCAAACAATTCAATATAAAAAAATCTGATTAAAAAATCAGCAGAGGATCTAAAAGGACATTTTTCTCAAGAAGACATACAGATGACCAACAGACACATGAAAAGATATTCAACATCACTAACCATCAGGGAAATATAAATCAAAACCACAAAGAGATATCACCTTACACCTGTGAAAATGAGTATCATCAACAGGATAAGAACTATCCAGTGTTGGCCTGGATATGGAGAAAGGGAACCCCAAACACTGTTGGTGGAAATGCAAATTGGAGCAGCTATTATGGAAACAGTAAGGACATGCCTGAAAAAGATTAAAAATAGAACCACCATATGATCCAGCTGTTCCATTTTGGAGTATTTATTCAAAGAAATTAAAACACTAATTTGAGAAAAGATAAATGCACCCTATGTCTACTGCATTATTTATGATAGGGCGACATGGAAACAACCTTCGTGTCAACAGATGGATGACTGGATAGGGAAGATGTCTCTCTCTCTCTCTCTCTCTCTCACACACACACACACACACACACACTGAACACTATTCAGCTATGAAAAAGTAAATCTTGCCATTCGCAACAACATGGATGGACCCCAAAAGTACCATACCAAGGAAATGAGTCAGACTGAGAAACACCACATGATTTCAGTTATATGTAGAATCTAAAAATCAAAAGAAAACAAAACTCATAGATATAGAGAACATATTGGTAGCTATCAGTGAGAGGTTGGGGGTAGGCAAAATGGGTGAAAGAGGTCAATGTATAGTGGTGAAGGGGAACTTGTTTATTTATTGTAATCACTTGTAGTATATACAAATATCGAATTATGTTGTGCACCTGCAATGAACGTTTTACACTAACTTTACCTCAGTGTAAAGAAAAAAAGAGAAAAACCAAGATAGTTAGTTGTGTGTATAATGAAAAATACCATTAAATAAATATAATGCATTAGTGTTTTACAAATATATATTAGGATACCCAAAATAGCATGTTACTTACTAGGTATAGCTTGTTCTCATAATTGGAACTGGCATCCTGTATAGTAGGATGCCAATACTTCATCTGTAAAATAAGATTGATAGTAAGTTACTAACTCAGCAATAGCAAATTTCTACCTTTACAGCCAAGGGTAAAGCTATACCTAGTAAGTAACATGCTAGCATGTTATGTGTAAATATATATATATTTTTTTTTTTTTTTTTTAAGATTTTATTTATTTGACAGAGATCACAAGTAGGCAGAGAGGCAGACAGAGAGAGAGGGGGAAGCAGGCTCCCCGCCGAGCAGAGAACCTGATGTGGAGCTCTATCCCAGGACCCTGAGATCATGACCTGAGTCGAAGGCAGAGGCTTAACCCACTGAGCCACCCAGGTACCCCTACATTTTGTATATGTTTGAGGATAGTATTTATATGATGTTTAATAGTTGATAATTTCTCTTATTTCACTTTGTCACTCTATACTGGACAAACAAGTGTACAGAGTATCTGACTTAACAGATGCAATATTTGACCCTTCAGATTTTTTTGCACTATATAGGTGCTATTTTTTGCAGTTTGTGGACTTTTCTACACAGATAGGTCAGCAGACCCAGTGCATGCCTGTAGAAAAAATAGGTGTGACTCTTAAAAGGATAATACATAGAGATAAAACTAGAATATGTTAGAAAGTGCATGAAAAATTTAGAGTTGGTCTAGAAAAGTGGTTGTACCCTGGAAATAATAATTCAGTATCTAAGGTTATAGGTATGGCTAAGAAAAAAAAAAATCAAATCTGAAAAATTATAGTGATGTCTTTATTTTCATTATATTACTGTATCAGCCTAGAAGTGCTATAATATTATGTGAGATAACTTGAAAAAAGCAAAATACTACATCTTAGAGAGTTAAATCAGAATGGCTTCTCCTGGGGCACCTGGGTGGCTCAGTCATCTAAGCATCTGCCTTCTGCTCAGATCATGATCTCAGTGTCCTGGGATCTAGTCCTGCATCAGGCTCCTTGCTCAGCGGGGGAGTCTGCTTCTCCCTCTTCCTCTGCCTGCTGCTCCTCTGCTTGTGCTCTCTCTGTCAAATAAATAAATAAGATCTTAAAAAAAAAAATGGCTTCTCCTTAGAATGATTTTGAAAGAGGGAATGATTACGCTCAGGACTAAACAGTTCAGGAGAAATGTAGCCAAAGAAAATGATAAAGTTGAGGCAAATTTAACAACTCTTTTCCTCATTAGCCAAAGGTGGGCACTGATGTGACAGAATCACAATAAAAGTCAGAAGTCAATAAGGATGTTAATCTGGAATAGTTGAGGAATCCCTACTGCTAGTGCAGGGGCTCACTCTCCGTTTCATTTCCCGTGGCCTCACTAAGCACAACTGAGAAAATGGGCCATTCTTCCTTTGGAAAGGTCTTCTCCACAGACCACATACAAGAGGGGAAGGAGAGAAGAACAAAGTTGGGATAAAACCCATCAGAGTTCTGCCATAAGAAAAATGATGCCTACAAAGCTTTCCTGGAAAGTCTAATCAACCCTATCACCATTGTCATGTTCATTTTCTGGAGTAATTAAGCAGGTGTTGGCCAAATTTGTTGGCATTACCCAGAGCTATTCAACTTCTATGTCCTATTCCCCATACCCTTTGATAATATTTTGTCCTTAAATCCCTGGCTTCCCACTGACTTGCTGGTAATACCTCTGTATTATATCAGTCTTGGCTTCCTTCTGCTCTCTCATATGCATTTACTTTTGACCCAGCCATACCTTTAGACTCAATCTTTCTTTATCCACATTTCTCCTATTTATATTGTACTCTTATATTTAAGAACAGCCCTTATTGGAACATGTTCCTGCTTCTAAAAAGTGGGCTGCTCATTTGGGGGAACATCTCTTGGAAGATTTGAATCCTAGGATATGACAGTTCCCAGAGAATCAGCTATTCCTCCTGAGTAGCTGTAGAAATCTGTAATTTAAAAAGGCATTTGATTAATGCTTTACTTTGGAGAAAAATGTGTTCTCTCATGTGCTTTCTCGTTTTTAGAGAGACAGCATTCAATACCATCAACACTAAGGTACTTAGGATAACCACTAACCCCATTTAATAGCTTAGAATACAGAACTTCACAACTTGCCAGAACTTGACAAACAACGTGAATATACAACCTGGGCAAAGACACAGTTTTCATGACTTCTAGTCCATGGCTCTCCACAGCAACATAACGGTTCCTTTTAGCTTCTCAGCCAAGAGTTAAGGAACAGAGAGCATGGATCTCATTGGATGTATTTTGGAGATTGTGTTCAATCTAATGAGAACAAAGTCTCAGATTTTATGTTGGTATTTCATAGACTTGAACACTTTTTGGTATGTTTTCCTCCTAGTTTAATGAAAGTGCTCCTTTACAACAATCACACATGCATATCCAGGGAGTTACTGAGTCTTTCCAATAAAAACAAAATGCTGTGTGTGTGTGTGCGTGTCTGTGTGTGTGTATGTGATTATATATATATATATATATATATATATATATTTTTTTTTTTTTTTTCCCCCCAGTTACTCGACAGTGAGATCATGTCTATGCAGGGTCCTTCATGATCTCTACCAGCATCAATTAGAAATCCACATGTGCAGAACAGTGGCTTGGAGAAATCCTTTTTGGCTTCTAATGCTGGTTTTCCCTAGAAGTAAAAAGATAGTCTTGTTTAATGCACATTCTCATATATATGAGAACACAGTGCCTTTAAAAACAGTATTCCATTACATAATCAGAATAATTGCCTCTTCCTCTTTGTTGCTCTCCTTTAATACTTGCAGAGAAGAAACCTCCCCTTCAGTGATCTGTGGTTTTTTGGGCTCTATGTTTTTAATTTGATTGATCTTTCTCATAGTCTGGTGTACTCATGCATTTTATCATTGTGATAGGAGCTCTCTGCATTTCTCTGATTTCTTTATATTTTCCCCAAAGCATGGCATCAGGAATTAGATTCGGTAATGCTTGGGGATAGCTGCAGTTACCTAAGACATCCTTCAGGCAACCGGAGCTAATTTAGCCTAATAGCCTGCAAATCTCATGATATACAAAACCCTAAATTTTTCCATTTTTCTTTGTTGTTTGTGCCAACACAAGACTGATTTCAAGGACACACTTTAAGGGCTGGGGTAAATGTTCATAGTCTAAGTTTCAATGCTTGATTTTTTTAAACTAACTACCTGCTCTTTATTAAAATATTAATCATTTTTCTATGGACACTTCTTTAGGGGCCAGAATGGGGAATTGTGTGAGGTTTTGGGGTTTAAAAATTTGTTAAGAAGATTTCAGCCACTAGAATTATGCCTAGCAATCATTAGTTAATAAAGTTATTTGGATGAACGGATGAAAAGAAGAATAGATGATTAATTTTTCATTAATTCAGTCAACGAATATTGAGGGCTCATCCTATACGAAGTACTGCTCTAGGTGCTGGGGGTATATTGAGGTATGAAACACAAAAGATCCTCATTTTGGAGCTCATGTTGTTATGGGATAAAAAAGAAAAAAGTTAATTATGTTAAATGTTCTAAGAAAAAAAAATGGAGTTAACAGGATGGAGTAAGTGTATAATTTTAAATAGGATGGCCAGGGTAAGTCTCAGTAAGAAGGTAACATTTGAAGGAGGTGTGAAACAGATCCCTGGTTTTACATGGGAGGAGAGATTCCAGGTAGAATGAATAGCTAGTTCAAAGGCTCTGACTTGAAAGCATAGCAGCAAGGGCACCTCAGTTGGAATGAAGTATGAAAAAGGGAAGACAGATGGGAAGTACGGCTGAATTTTGTGGACCATTAGTATTTTAGCAATTGCTCTAAGCAAAATAGAGCATGGAGGATTTTGATGGGCAGGGAATACTTTTCTAGGACAGTCCACCAGGTTGGGGAGACATGGCCTCTCTAGACCTAAAAGTATGTAAGGTGGGGAAGAGGCATTCTGAAGCCTAGAATTCTATCCATGTAAGCAGTCTTTTAGGTTAAGATCATGCGGTTGAAGTATCCTATTTTGTAGGTAGAGGAAATGGATTAGGGAAAGATTTGGTTTGTGCAAGAAAATATAGTTGAGTGCTAATTGTTTTGTTTTTACACCCAATCCTGGATCTTTATATGATGATTGTAAAGAGGCATGAAGAGAAAGTTCTGAATGTTGATTTCATTTCAGGCTAAACCTTTGTGGCTTATGTATATTCCTTCATATCTCTATTCTAACTAATGTCTGTAGGAAAGAATTAATTTATGTTATTAATTCATGATCTCTTAAGCAAAAGGGGCATTATAACTAGTGGCTAAGGTTTGGATTCCTATCCAGCCCAATTTTTAAATCTTAATCCGTAACTTATGAGTTGTGTATTGAAGGCAGGTGGCGTGACCTGTCCAAGGCTGTATCTCCCCATCTGGAAAATAGAAGTATTAATAGCAACTACTTCATAATTCTTGTGAAGTTGAAATGAGTTAGAGCTCAAAAATCTTATGTAAGTTTCTGATATGTTATTTTAAGTATTATTAAATATAGGCCAATTAAATGAACATTTGTTGACATCTATATGGTTTCAGGCACTTGACACATTAATGAATAAGTTGTCTCTATCCTCAGACTAGCCTAACCAGCGAAAGAGATGTCCTGATTTCAGTATTTTTTTAAAAATATTTTATTTATTAACTTATTTTAGAGAGAAAGGGTGCATGCATGAGAGGTGGGAGAGTGGTAGGAGGGGAAGGAGAAGGACAAGCAGACTTTTTGTTGAGCAGGAAAGCACAGAGCCCCAGTAGAGCTTAATCCCATGATCATGATGGTGACCTGGGCCAAAATCAAGAATTGGGCCTTAAGAGACTGAGCCGCCCAGGCACTCTTAATCTTAGTATTTTAACACCCTAGGGAAATTGTAATAGAAAGCTACATGAAATTCAGTGGGAGGGTAAAGAGAGACAGTATCCCTAATATGTATATTAATGAATCGAATACACTGTTTAAAATAAAGTAGGAATTAGAAAAATTATAGAAGTAAAAGTGTGGTAGAGTTTGTAATTTGTTAGTGAGAAATCCTTTTTTTTTTTTTTTTCCTCTCTTTTTTTGAGAGAAAGAGTGACAGTTAACAGAAGCCATGAGTTGCTTGTGGTATTCATACACTTGGATTTAAGGAGGGGTGTTCAAGGTAAGGAACCTTGTTAGCAAAGAAGCAGAGGTAAGAAAACAAAGGTCTTATATAAAGAACACATCGCTAATTTAAGTTAACGAAAATGCAAATTTCTACATCTCACCCCAAATATTCTGACTCAGTTGGTCTGGGTTGGAGCCAAACATTTTACCTTCTCCCCTGCTCCCTCAATAGACTCCATGCCCAGAGAGGAGCCAAACATGGGGCTTGAACCCAGGACCCTGAGATCAAGACCTGAACTGAAATCAAGAGTCAGAAACTTAACTGACTGAGCCACCCAGGTGCCCCAGTTTACATTTTTAGCAAAACATCACAGTAGTTGATGCTCGTGATCTATGAAATACCATTTAAGAAAAATGGTATTAGATCTAGAATCCTTGAAGGGATTTGTGTGAAGGTAGGTTGGAGTTTGATTTGTGAGAGGCTTTCTAGCGCTTTAACTGAAAGCTAACAGTTAGGTAATTAACATTAAAAAAAAAAAAAGACAGTGAAGCAATAAATAAGAGAAAAAAGAAAACATTGAAAGTGCTGTTGACACTCTAGTAGAATTAGAAATTTAAAAAAAAATCACAGTGAATCAGGGCTAACACCTTTCCTTCATACCATCAGCATTCCTTAAAATGGTAATGTTCCTTTGAGATATTGATGGTGCTTTTGTTTCTCGTAGAAGATGTTCTCTGTCTTGGAGGCTGATGTGTCATGTGGCAGTTGCTAAGGTAACTAGTTTAAGGAATGCCATCGGGTTACCAAGTAAATAGTCTTGTAAGGCAGATATTATAGCTGACATGTAAATTAAGGCTGCCCTATCTCTGTCAGCTTTTCTATTCTGAATTCCCTTGCTTTCCATATTTAAGAGAGAACTCCTTTCCCTTGTAAAAATCTCCCTTTCTTAACTAGCAGAGCATCATTTGAATGCACAGTTGACATTCCCTTGTTTCTTATTTTAGTATTCCGTACCTTGGCGTTGACTCCCCAGTACTACTCTGAGCTGACAATAGTAGATAATTAAGTTGGTCTACATAAGACCAATAAAAATTAAGTTTGGTGATCAAGATTAGCAAGTAGAATTATATAGTCCAAAGTCTTCTCTATGCTTTATGGTGCTAATCTCTATGGCTTTCATTTAAGTATTTGTTTAAGCATTTGAGTAAACGCCAAACTTACTAAATGTCTCCGTCTTACCTCTAGAAACTGTCTGGCTTCCCACTGGGATAGTCCTCTTTCTAAGCAAGCACTTTAATTTTATAACTGAGTGGCCACAGTTGTTACTTCACTCCCAAATTAGTGCACATGTGGTCATGTATATTTACTAAAATCATGCTAGTGTTTCAGGCACTTCACAAAAATGTTAATGTCAAAATTATTGATATTTAGCTCAGGGCACAGGGAGGCTCGATTGATTAATTTTGGAAGACTGCAAGATTCATTCAAAGTGTTCTTTCTTTCATATTCTTTTATTTCTACTTCTAAATCATGTCACACATTTAGAAAATGATGTATTCCCAGTCCTATAAAATTTAGCATTTTTCTTTTTGTCAAAGGTCACTGTAAGAAATAAACAGATGAAGATTAATTTCTATCTTCAAAAACCTATAAAATATACAAATCAAGATATCATGGACTCCCCCCTACATAAAACCCCACTGAATGGTTCTTTTGGATTCTAATGACCGGAATAAATTTAGTGGTATATAGACTTGGACTCTGCTTTTTTATTAATTCGTGAGAACTTTATAATCTTTCTTATTTCCTTGTGTTCCTTTTGCATGGCTGTTGGAAAGTTATCAGCTTACTTATATGTACCTGAAATAGATTGCTTTTGACTCTTCTAATTATTTGGGATAACCATCTCACCTCTCTCAGTTAAAATTTTCTGTTTGGCCACGAGAGGCTGAAATTCATGAAGTGGTTAAACAGAAAGTAGCCAGGCTCCACTCATAGAGGAATCAAGAGGTGGCAGTTCAGGCGGATGTGGCGCTTCCTTCATATCAGAGAGCCAGGCTCTTCCTCTCTTTCTGCTCTGATATTCTTAGTTCAGAGCCTCCATATTTGAGGTCAATCCATAGTTAGTAGATGGATGATAAGACTCCCACTGGGCAGTCTATGTTCCAGGAAGAGGGTAGGAGAAGGCTGAGAGGTAAAAATCATATTTAAGTTGAGCCAGTTCCCATTTTCCAAAATGCTTTCCCAGAAGTTACATCTAGAAAATTCCACGTCTAGTCCATTGACTAAAATGTAATTAAAGAGCCACGTCTACCTGTGGGGGAGCCTGAGAAATAGAACCAGGCATGTTACCCCATACCAATTCTAGATTCCATTAGAAAGACATAAGGAGAAATGGATATAGGATAGACAACTAGATTATCTACCTCATCACCCTTCACTCCTCGACTCAGAGTTTCTATCCTGTTTTGACTCATCTCAAATTTTTATTTTCTTCAAATCTGTTTTTGAAGCAGGTGGTATCTAAAAAATAATAATTTACTAAATAATAGCACTAATAGCTCACATCTGTTCAGGAACTGTGCTAAATATATTGCCTAAATGTTCTCGTTTTATGATTTCAGAAGCGTGATGAGGTGAGTTCTAATTTTATCTTCATTTTACCAGTGAATTCATTGATATATGAGAGTTTAAATACTTGCTGATGTCACCTAGCTAATATATGAAAATACGGGTTTCTAACTCCTAGATTTCTTTACTGACAGGCTCATCTGCTCATTAATTCATATATTCTCTCATCTTACATATGAATGAGTTGATCTACATCCCTTTCCATCCTTAGCTGGGGGAAGGAGTTTTGTTGTTGTTATTGTTGTTGTTTATCCCCCACCATGGCTGAGATAGGCAAAAACTCAATAATTCTTCTACCTTCTTCTCTACCTGTACCTTCATTTCACGTGAAGACTTCAAGTGTCAGATTTCTGGGGGGAAGACAGACTGAACTGGAGATACCAGACTGCCATTTATCATGTTTGAATCAATTCTTGTAAACTCATCCTGTTCGTAATTATTTAATATTTAACCTCCAGCCATATTGGAAACTCTCTGGGAGTAATGGTGGTGTCGTGTGTGTCACATGTGTTTGTGGTTCCCGTTATAGGTACATAGCTAGCATTTCTTTCATGCTTTCTTTCATTCAACAAATTGTCATTTAATAGCTCTTAGGTCTCCTGCGCTAGGAGCTGGTGTCAGAGTGGTGAAGAATGTCTCTGTGCTCATGGAGCTTATTGCCTACTGGGTGCCCAGGGAAATGTAAACTGAAAAAAAAAGTGTAATATGGCAGATGATTATAATGATAAGCATAAAAAGAAGGGAAGGGAAGATAGAAAAGGCATTGGGATGGAGGACAGAAGAGATGGCTAAGTTTTCTCATTATTAAAGTGACCTTGGATGAGAGACCACAAGAGTAAGAAGAAGCAAACCACATGGATTTCTGAGAAGAACATTCCAAGAAAAGGGAACAGCAAGTGCAAAGGTTTTGGCCAAAGTGGAGGTGTGTGGTGGAGGGGGGGACGTATGTGAGGGTGTTTCGGGAATGGCGGATAGAGAGCCCGTTGTCAAGAACTCATTAATAAGCCCAGCTAACAGGTGTAGAGCTTTAAAGGTTAAAGAAGAAATCCGGTTGTGAGGTTATTTCCAGTTCAAGTCTTCACATAGATTCTAAATCTCATCTTAGAAATAATGTAAATGGTGCAGAAGCTAAAAAGCAAATGGAAAAAAACAAAACAGAAGAACCTGTGCCTGTGCATCTCCCCTTCAGTCTCGTGTTCTCAGTCAATCGTTGCCTTCCTCGCTGCAATTGCCATCTTTGGCCACGAAGGGCAACATTTCCTGCATGATTACGACATAGCAAATGAGAATCGCAGTGCTAGGAGCTTTGTGGGAAACCACTCTCTTAAAAAATCCTTTGAACCAACCTTGACAGTAACCCATCTCTTTTACATATGGGTTGCAGGGAGACTGTTGCTTAAGGTTCCAAGAAACTAATAGTCTGCAACCTTAGACCTTTGAGCATGGACCTGAGTAAATATAGAGACAAGCTAGGCACTAATCAGGAAGTACTGTTCCTGCAGAGAACAGCAATTACATTGGTCTCAAGACAAGGGCATGTTAGGCATGATGGGGGTTTGCAAAGGTTGGTGTCCAAATAAGCAAAAATAATTTTTTTTTTTTCAGCCAAAGCCTTTGGGAAAATTTCTTGGGAAAGTCTAAATCATGGAGAAGGAAATAAAATCAAGTCTGTAGTATGTGGCTATAGTTATAACTTCAAATTACGCTGAGACCACAAAATTTATTTTATTGCCTTTTATTGTTTGGTTATTTCTGTAACCAGTTTTCTTTCTCTAAATACATTCTTTCAAATATTTATTAAAAACCTACTGTTTGTGAGTCAGTGGATGTTTGCACATTTGTTAATTTCTTGAGGTTAGATAGTCTCTGGTCATGCATTCAATACTTGTATACTTGTATACAATACTTGTATACTCAAAAGAATAAAATATTCCATCTGAATGCTTAAGACACTCCACTGGGAGGCAGATCATTTATACATGTAACTGCCATATAAGAGTTGATATGAATCCTTCTAATAAA
The DNA here is from genome assembly GCF_010015895.1 of Lontra canadensis. Classification (NCBI taxonomy): domain Eukaryota; kingdom Metazoa; phylum Chordata; class Mammalia; order Carnivora; family Mustelidae; genus Lontra; species Lontra canadensis. The sequence goes on along the minus strand of NW_022631109.1, from coordinate 1,907,112 downwards.
GGTGATATCAGTATAGACCCCAGTGATTCCAAAATATTTTTGGAAGAGGAGGAATGTAAGCTTTTGTATATTCGGTCTCCTTTCTACCATTTTGTCCAATCTGCTAACATAATTTATAATCAGCTTTCCAAGATACATTGGTTGGTACATAGATAACTATGTTCTTTCTAAGAAGTAAATTTTGAAGTGGGGGGTGGCTATGATAATTTTAACACAGAACATTTCAAATTTATTATTGATTTCACTTGCTTTTTATTATTTATTTGTCAAATAAAATTTGACAAAATTGTTTTTTTTTTCCTTGTATCTGAAACTTCTTTCAGAATCATATGAATACCTGGTAAATTTAAAAAAGGAAAGTCTTGGGGCGCCTGGGTGGCTCAGTGGGTTAAAGCCTCTGCCTTCGGCTCAGATCATGATCCCAGGGTCCTGGGATCAAGCCCCGCATTGGGCTCTCTGCTCAGCGGGGGGCCTGCTTCCTTCTCTCTCTCTCTGCCTGCCTCTCTGCCTAGTTGTGATCTCTTTGTCAAATAAATAAATAAAATCTTTAAAAAAAAATGAAAAAGGAAAGTCTTTCTGTATTCTGAAATCTGCATAGAGTCACAGAACAAAACCTTTTTTTAGCTTACCGTTTATGCATATATACAATAATATATAGCTATTGATGATAAAATACTGAGGTCTCTAAAGAAGAGGTCATATTGTCCTTGTCAGTACTGCAATCCAGAAATAATCATTAGCATTGTGGTATATTTTCTTCAGGCTTTGATCCTTATGTAATGCATTTTACACACCAGTCTCCCATAACTCAAACTGAATGCAGGATTCTGATTCCTAATGTTATTATTCAAATATAGAACACATAACTTTGCATATTATTACAGTTTTCAGGACTAAAATGTTCAAATGGAGGTGATTATTCAGCTGATATTTACTGTTAAGACTTTTCCAGATTTTTGTGCAATATTATAAATAAGTCTATTTAACACCCTTTTTTCCCCCTAAGGCTGAAATTCCATGATGTCTTTTATATGATTCTTCGATTTTTTCCAAATGAGAAGAATGCCTTTTCTTAACCTTTTGATTCCACTTCCTTACGTTGCTTACAATACAGAAATTATTTCTTTTAGTAGGAGTAAAAAGATTTTGAAAGTATTTTTTATTTGCTTCAAATAGCACATTCTGAGTATTCTCTAGGTATTTGTTAACGTCTAAAGGAAGAACAGTTAAGAAGTATGATTTTTCTTTTATTTAGCTTTTATTTCTGGGACTCATTGTCAACAGTCTCTTGTTTTGACATTTGCCCAGGAGATTATATTTGCTTCAGGTTAAATGCAGAGTTGTTGAAATTCAAACACAAGCTCATGCAATGAAGGCTCTTATAATTGGCAGAAATTGACTTAACTAAACATTAGCCTTGGCAAAATAAATTTGAACTGGCAGCCAATTCACAAAATTGCTAATTGTTCTTACTTGACTGTGTATCTTAGTTGGCATTTGGGCCTTCACTATGACATGCATACATATAGTCGATCTCATGTCCTTTTAATATTATTTAAACTTGAGCTCTCTGAATTACCAAAAAGTATAATTCACAAGTCAAATATTTTATGTGTTTTAGCTAAAGTATAACTTACACTAACATAGGAAATGAGACGATCTCAATGCCTGTGTCTCTCTACATATGCACGTGCTATCTTTGTCCATGTGGATACATACATCCACACACACTGTTGATAACAATCTTTTTTATTCCTCATGCACTCATTCAGTCAGTGAATATTTCCAGAATGCAGGTGGTGGCCTTGAACATAGGACTTTTGAAATACAGTTCCTGTCTTAAAGCAGTGGTTCTCAGCCAGAGATGATTGTGTGTCCCCACCTCCTGGTGACGTTTGACAATACTGGGAAACATTTATGGTTGTCATTTCTGATGAGGCGTGGGTTGGACTAATAACTACTGTTTATAGGTCAGGGAAGCTACCTGATACCCTGCACGGCACAGGACAGCCCACACAACAAACAGTTATCTGGTCTAATACATCAATATTGCTGAGGTTGAGACTCTGTCTTAAAAGATCTCATAATCTCAGAGTAGGAGGCAGGCATGTTATTCTATCAATGGAATTAAGATTGTTAAGTACCAAGATTAACTATTCGCGGCAGAGGTACAAAAAAAGATGTTGTCAACTTTCCCTGGAAAAGACTGAAAGGCTTAAGAAAATGATCTTGAACTGAAGGAGGTGAGAGGGGACCAGGAGCAATCATTTCAGGGGGAGAAGTAGCTTGAGCAAAGTCATGGCAATGAAACATTACAAATGCCTTAGTGAAGCTGGAATTCAAAATAGTGTAATGGAGTCCCACGAGGAGTAAGTCTAGACCTGCAGTCAAAGGCTCAATGATCAAGATTCAGCTTTGCAAGCTGAAGAGTTTAGATGTTATCCTATAGGCAAAAGAAATTTACTGGAGAGATCCACAGGATAAAAGTCTGTTGATTAGTTTTGTTTGTTCATTTGTTTTGTTTTATTTTTTTAATGATTTTATTTATTTATTTGACAGACAAAGATCACAAGTAGGCAGAGAGGCAGGCAGAGAGAGAGGGGAGGAAGCAGGTTCCCTGCTGAGCAGAGAGCCCCATGAGGGGCTTGATCCCAGGACCCTGGGATCATGACTTGAGCCGAAGGCAGAGGCTTTAACCCACTGAGCCACCCAGGTGCCCCTGTTCATTTGCTTTAAATAGAGGAAAAATACCTCTAGAAGCTGAGAGAAAGCTATATGAAAACGAAAATGGTTAGAGGTTTGGATGTCAATTAATTGTAGTGCAAGTTAAAAGTTCTGAGAGGTTGGTCTATCTCACTGGAAGTGGGGTTGATGGCAGCTGCTGTGTCATGCTGATGCTAAGGAAGAATGAATGGAATGTATCTCTCCACTGAATGTGGGAGTTGAGCTATGAAATCAGAATATTTTTAAAAAAAGTTATTTGTAACACTAGCCGTAGACTAGTTTGTTCAAGGAGATCATCAGAAGAGAACACGGATTCTCTGAAAATGCCAATATTTAATTATCAAGCAGAGAAAGAGAAAAGAATGTTGCATGCTGTAATAAGTGGTCAGAGGTATGATGGGGACAAACAAGGTGGCATAATGAGGTAGGAAGAGCACAAGGATATTGGGTGAGTATGTAAAAATTAAGCTGATGCAGAAGAATTCCCTTTCCACTCCAAATCAACTAAATCATAAAGGAAGTAGTGTTGAGATACTTAGCCAGAGTAAAAAATCAAGAAAGAGGACTGCTTGGATTCCAGAGGGAGGACAAAAATTCAAGGTAATAGCAATAATCAGAGGTCCACATTTTCTCCATGGCCTCACGCAAGGCTTCCACTGCACACTTATTCTTGGTGTCTTTTCCTATAAGGACACCAGTTCTATTGGATTAGAGCCCCAACTCTGTGACCTCATTTAACCCTAATTATCTCTTTAAAGACCCCATCATCAAATACTGTCATATTGTGGGTTTGGGGTTTCAGCATATGGATGTCGAGGAGACAATGCAGTTCATAAAAACCTCCAGGAAGATGACTTCAGAGCAAAATATTAAAGTCCCCTATGGAAACTCAAAATAAAGACAGAGAATACAACAAGCAGAATTCACAACCTAGAACTAAAGATAATGGAACTGTCCAGAAGAGACATGAAAATGCATGTGTAAAAGCTTCAATAGAGAAAAAGAAAAAATAAGCACAGACATCAGGCCCAGAAAAGGTCCCCAATCTTGAGCTGTGGAGCATTTGAGCTGTATGATTTGCAGGTTGTGAGCAAACACATTGGTAAAGATGTAGGCAAGTGTAAATAAGCATTAGTAACTTGGAAATAGATTTGATTAAATTAGTGAGACATGCACATAGGTGCAAAGATGAGAAGAAAATAAGATAGCACACTGTGGAAAACAGACAAGGGAATTTCCAGAAGAGGAGAGTAGAAATGAAAGATGTGAGGGCTCAGTATTTTCCTGGACTGAAAAAAAAAGGATACCAATCTTCCTGAATGATGGAGCATCCACATCCTAGACAGGTTGATTAAAAACAAATGTGCACCTAGGTGTATCACAATGAAACCTCAGAATGAACACAAACAAAAAATCTTGGAGGCAATCAAAGATTAAATATCTATTTCAGTCAAAGGGATGAAGATTAGAATTATAGAAGCTGTTCCACAGTCATGTGGGGACAAAAAAAAATAGTAGAAGGATAACCTCAAAGGGTAGATGAAAAGTAATTATTAAGATATAATTCTACACTCAACCAAACGATAATTCAGGAGTGGATTTACATTTTTAAAAAATGCTTATAAAAATACTGTGAGAATTAAGAACTTAGTCTCACTGAAAAGAAAAAAAAAAAAAACCAAACTATTGCAGAAGGAAAATCAGTAAGAAACAAATCCCCTCTAACAAAAGTAAGGATGGGATGGTAAGGAAATACTTGGATAAACATGTAGATGAATAGAAGCAAACTTGGACTGTAAAAATAATGTGGATGGTTGGATAGATGGATGAGTGGATGATATTATTACTAATTTCTTGGTCATTTAAGACAAGGTATTTTACAAGGCACAAACAAGACAACGGTGGTAGGTTAGAGGAAGAAGGTTAGTGTGAATCCTATCCAAGAGGAGATTAGACATACTGATTATCAGTAAACTTATGCATATATGTTTAAGTTTTATGAGGGAACATCAACAGAAAAGAAAAAGAATATGTAACATCTAGATAAAAGGAAAAGGAGGAATGGAATAAAGAAAACTATATGAATCAAATAGGATTAAAAATGTGGACATAAAGGATAGAGATGAACCAGAGGATAATGGTTTTCTCTGGAAGGAAAGAGTAAAATTGGGGAAGATTGCAAAGTGGCCACTGTTTTTCCTAATGTAGTATATGGGTTCTGGAAAAAAAAATTAATCCTATAAAGCAAAATAATCTTAGATGAGATTTGTTGGTTGTAACTATCTTGTGCATTTCTTTATTATCATTTTTTACTTAATTACCTAATTATATTAACAAGTTTTTAAAAAAATGTACATGGGTATTGGATAAAACTTAATTACCTAATTATATTAACAATTTTAAAAAAAAAAGTACGTGGGTGTTGGATAAAACTGTTCTAACCCCATGTAACTTACTGTGTAACTTGGTTGAAGTTACTCCATTTCCTTAGGTTTCACTTGCTGAATTTTTAAATGTGTACAATAATATAATATTCTGTACCTCCTGGGGTTGTTTCAACAATGTAAAGTGCGTGGCACAATACTTGGAGAAAATATGCATCCAATGTATGGTAACTTGTGGGACTAAAGAGGCAGTGACAGCATGAAACCAAAGGAGAGGAGAGTTTTTAAATAGAGAAAGGAAGTATCGTCTGTTACACACCTAAGCCAAATGTCCAAATAACTGATATTGACCATTGGGTTTAACTCTTACAAGGTTGTTGGTGAAGTTTACCTGAGCAGTTTGTGGGGATTAGTAAGAACAGAAGATTGTGGGCATGAGTTGAAGAGGGGAGAGGACAGAGAAGAAAATGCTTGCAGCATATTGTTTAAAACAAGGAAGCAAGGAAAACTCATGTACTTATTTGTAGAAGCAAGAGAAAAACAGGTTTAAAAATGGGAGACTGCAAATGTGAATTATTTTAAGTAGTTTGGTTGTAGAGGAAAATAGGTCAGTGATGAGAGGTAGACAGAGGGTGGTGTGTGTGTGTGTGAGAGAGAGAGAGAGAAAGAGAGCGAGAGAGAGATAAGGATTTTGGTGTGTTAACAGCCTAAAAGGGGAGATCCAGTGGAAGGGGGCAAGGTGAGAAAAAAGGAACAAAGGTAGGACACTGATGGGTCAAGGTCTTAGAAGGGGCAGGAGGAGTTGGGATTCAGGAACACAGATAGTCTTCCATCTTGGCTTTAAGCAAGAGAGCAGTACCTGTTCTGAGATGAGAAGGTAGTTAGTTGAATGTGAGTGCTACTAGTGGTGGTGTTCAAATGTGAGTGCAGGGCATTGAGGGAGTTTAGAACTTTTCAAATTTGTCTGTGAAAGATATGACACAGCACCCTCCACTGAGAAAGAATGTGTAATTTTTTGTTGTTTTGTTGTGTTCTTCTTGCCTATCAAGAGTGAGGACTCAGACCTTGAAATACTCCACGAGGGCTATTTTGTATGATGGAAAAATTGGATTCAGGCCCAAGCCTTCTCTCAAGAAGGGTTTTTTGTATGTGAACGATCACTGCTGGAAACTTCAAATCACCACACTCATTTCAGAAAGTCACCAAAGTTCCACATAAGGGACGATGTGTGGAAGTTACTGGCTAATCCTTCTGGGAAATAAACAGGAACCAAGACTCCACATTTTCATGTCCTCTACAAAATCAGCTTTCCAAAAATAGACTCATACAAGCTGTAGTCACAGTTGAATGTCATGTTTCTATTATTGTGATGACATAAAATCATTAAACCACTGCTAGTAGTAAAAACAGTCATGTCTGGTAATAGAACTGCTCTGTGCCCATTCGAAGGGAATTGCATTTTAACTGACACATGGAGAACAGTGTCCTCTGACGGGGAGTGGCTTGGACTGAGGTTTTTACTTCCACAGTGGTTTATTAAATGTTCTCCTCTGCTGTTGCTGTAATACTTAAGCTCTTGGTTCAAAATGGTGGTGTCAAAATTTGAAAGAAATTTTCAAAAAATATTTTTAGTCCTCTGCTAAGTTTTTATAATATTTCCTGTACTTAAAGTAACTGAAAAAAAAAATGAAAAGTTTCCAATATCAAGACTCAACCCTCGCCCCATTCCTTAATCTTTCAAGGTTCTTTGTCTAGACTTCTCTTTGTATCTTCTCTTTACTCCTATCACACAAGCAGAATTAGGACTACTTATTGTAGGTAACCTCAGTTAATGCTCACACAAACCACTGAGAGAGATATGGCCTTGGGGAAAGGAGTACAGCTGACATTACAAGATTGAATTCAATCTTCCCACTATCAAGTAGGGTTCAAATTCAGGTCTGAATTTTAAAAAAAGTGAAATTTAAAAGAGACATTGAATTGAATGTCTCTTTCAAGTTCTCACCTGTTAAAAGGTGGACAAGGAAATTTTGACTTTTTCAGACATTCAAATATCAATGTCGTTATCAGTAAAGCTGTACCGAGAAATACACTTTGTATAAAAGGCCAAAACAGAGTTCTGTCATCCCCCCTAAAACTGGCCCCTTGAGGTACATGGTGAGAATGTATAGTTACAGAGCCAGTTAATTACATGTAGGGATAGAAAATGCCTCTTACCGTTCAAGAGTAGATGGTACAGGTACACTAATCTTACCCAAGAGAAGCATTCTCCTTCTCGTGGGGAGGGAAGTGATCTGAGATTTAGGATTGGCTTCTCTCCAACCCTTCCAAGAGAGCTGAATGCTTATCATTTAAGGAAAGGGATGATCTCCCCTTGACATGGCATGTACTTTTCCCCCATAGCCTCTCATTCTATTAATTTTATGTTTAATAATACACTTAGGAGTCTCATTCTCTTTTACATGATGAGTTTCTTAAGAATAACAAGTGTGTTGATCAAACCAGGACAAAACACCAGGAAGCTCACACAGTGGGACTGATAAAAGAACATTGTATTGGAGGCATTCACAATGGTGGGGGTCTGTGCTCTCCAGTTTCCCCCCTGTACTTTGGGGGTGGTATACAAGGACCTGGCAAATCCAAACCATTGCACTTCAGGAGGCTTTTGTGAAACTAATTAGGGAAGTAGTAGCCCCTCCCCTGGCATGATTAAGAGCTAGAATCCATCAACTGTGTTAGCACAGTCCTAGATCCAAGTCCTTTTCTGCCAAATTGGACAGCCATAGTTGTGAGAATATAAGCCTCTTCTCTGACAGGGTCAGTATGCTGGTGTGTAAGCCTTCGAGTTCCAGCTCTTTGACATATTTGACCATGACCGAATTTGCTACCTCGGCATTTTACCAGAATTGATTGCTTAATTGCTTAAACACTCTGCTCTAGCTGACTTCCATGTGCTCTGCAGGGGGCCAGAGCCTCCTTTGGAGACTGGCATGCGTGGCCTAAGTTTTAGACAAGTAAATTCTTCTCAGTGTTTGCCTGATTTGTCCTCTTACTTCACCGTGGTGCTTAGCACGTGTATTGTAATATGGAACCGCTGAATAAGGAGATGGTGCTTAGATGAGTGAATAAATGAATAATTGTGTAGGAAGGCCGAGCCATCACTGGGCTCTCTTTCCTTCACACCCCGCCTCTCCATTCTCCTTTTCTGAAAGGTGTCTGGGGACTAAGCAGGAGTCTGCTTTGTGTCTTCTACATGATAAATATCCCTGACCTGGAACTCAGACCTAACTCCGTCGTCAAATAATTCTATCATCTTGGCAACAGAGTCACTGATTATAGAATGAGGGCTCTCTATGTCTTTTCTTGAAAGCTCTCAAGTTTATTTTGTAGTTCCTTTTAAGATGTGATACGATCTCCTTATTTGTACTAAAAATCCCCTGGAATTAAATCCTACATTTTAATAATAGCTAGCATTTTTGGATGATCACTACGTGCGGGTGCGGTGATAAACACTTGACATAGATTATCTCATTTAATCCTCACAGAAACCAAATGAAGTGTTTACTGTCATTATCCCTATTTGATGAAGAGGATACTGAGGCTCACAGAGAATTAACTTGTCCAAAATCATCTAATATCGAGTAATCACAAGTGAATGAGCTGAAAGCACACAAAGAAGCCGGGACCAGATTTTCATTGAGGGGAAAACTTACAGAGACAGAACAGTAGCAGGTGAGCGATCTTCTCCATGCCGGTTGCCCAGGGAACTGGAACGCCAGACGTAAGACGCGAAAGGGGTCCCCGTGTTGAATTGTGGGGCTCATTAGCTGCATGGTGGGGTGGAAAACCAGCCCTTCCTCTAGAATGATTTGGAACTGAGGTCCCAAACTTTGGATACAGTTCTATAATGTAGCAAAATTGTAGATTCCAGCTCGAATCTACTATGTCAGCATTTGTAACTGAGAGTTCACCAGGAGGGTTAGGAAAATTAATCCTTAGCTTTGACCCAGCCATGAAGTGGTGGAACTTTTATTCAAGAGTTTTCCCAGTCTTAAATAATGTGTGAGAAGAACTTGATATAACTATCCAGATGTGTGTTTCAAGCAACATCATCGTTGACAGTGTATACATTTCCGGCCATATATTTTTGTCTCCTGTTTCTAGAGGACCATTTGAAATATTTATGTAGTATTCACCTATGTCTAGCCCTTATAACTCACCATTATGGTACTTTACACTCAATTAGAATGTGAAATTTAATTTGGCTGTGAGTTTCTTTAAGAGGATATGTTGTTGACCATGAACTTGATAGGCTTGGTCCCTGGAATTTGTGTGAGGATGAATGAGGACAGGGTAGTTTCTTAGAGGAGATGATGAGTCCAAATACAAAGTTTGTGACTTCTGTGCTATGTGTGGGTATGTTTAAGAGATTTTAAACTAGAGTTAATGAGATTAAAGGCTTTTATCTGTGTCATTTAGGTTATAAAGTTACAGAGTTATTTGTTACATTGAATTTTATTTGTATATGTCTCAGTATCTAATTTCATTCCAGTATTCCTCAGTTTAACTTTATACATTTATAAACTTGATAAATATGAAATGTGTTAAGCTATGAGAAATTGTCAGCAGTTTAATAGTGAAAACATCTTTACTACCAAATAAGAGGTTCATGAAGTCAGGGCTGTGATCTGTTTTATTAATTGTTACATATACCCCATACATAGATACTAGTTAAAGCAAAGTTGTCACTCCATGAATATTTATTCTTGGAGTAGAAAAGGAATGATGACTTTTTGCTATGAGAATTGATTATTAAATCATCTGCGTTTTCTTGGGATATGAAGGTATTGCTTTTAGTTATATATATTAAAATAGGTAGAGGTGAAAGGAAGGATTTTTCATACCAAGACTTCTTTACGTGTGAATATAATGAGATGGGAAAAGTGATCATCTTTTCTTATTTACCACATCCAAATCATTTGGTTTTCAGTGGGAAGGGTCAATATTACCAAAGTCATTTAAAAAAAAAAAATCTTGTGATTACATGTACTTTCAGATTTATAGAAGTATGTGGGGGAGCGTGGTTCATGTTTTGGAAAGCATACTCTTCTTCAGTGATCATCCATTTTTTGGTCTATATAACCTCCTCCCCTGCACAAAAACAAAACAAAACAGGAACATTCAACAGGGAGGGACTGAATCTCATAGCTCTACATGTAATCCCAGCTCAGCAGGGTATGGTATGGACAAAGTGAGGGCAGCCATCTGATGTTTTCTCCTGCCAACATTTCCCATTTAATCTTAGAGGCAGAATATTAAGCCATAGTATGTGATGGTTCTGCTGGGCAACAATACTATGGCAAAGAGAAACTCTTCCAGACAATGAAAAATGTCATGGTTCTAAATCTGGCTACACCTTTACATCAAAGCACACATATACCCAACTGAAATTCAAGATGTGAAGTTTTCTTAAGTATTAGTTGAAGGCAATTTTCTGTTTTGACTTCTGTAAATTTGCTTTGGGTTTTGTGGTTTTTTTTTTTTCCTTTTCCTGGCCCTTATCCATTTGACTTTGTTCCCGATGACCCTCTCTCTGACTTTCTTTACATAATTTGAAAATACTGACTGTAGAGATGCCAAGGGTGAAAGGGATCTTCATCCCCAGTGAACTCCAAATAGCAACTTTCTTTTCTCATTCCCAGAGGAATTTTTGTAATCTTGTTGGAAGCATTTCTGCTGTACTGTAATGTCTACAGAAAAGAATAATGAACAAATCCTCTCATTAACTACATTTTAATGGGCTTTGTTAAAAGCTCACCCCAGTCTCAAAGTAAAAACAAAAACAAAAATCTTGACTTAACAAATGAAATTAAGCAAAACAATATGGCAAAAACAATGTGGAATCTATCCTTGAAATTTAAACATTTTAGATCTAGTGGCTTTATGTAAAAAATGCTAAAGACCTCTATCCTCATAAAATAGATATATACACAAAATCTATAAAAAAATTTTAAAGCTACTTTAGAGAGATATATTTGGGGAAATCTTTTAATGTATCCTATAGAAGTGTGTTCATATCATATTAAAACCCCCACATTGTCTCAGTTTATTGTCAGACTATTGTGGTCAGGGCATGGCTAGACCATGCCATGAAGTGAATGGATTACAGGTATGCAGAGATTGTAATCCCTTTCTGCTTTCGGACAGCAAGATAAGGACAAGGGCAACTCAACTTCAGGTTCTTTCTCCTTTCGTTATAAGTAAGCATGACAGTTTTCCCTAGTAAGCCATCCAGCCTTATTTGGTATCTGATCCTTAACATGGGATAAGTTGGACACACTGCTGAAGCATCACTCATGTATTCTTTCAGTGAATGTTTATTGACTACTTCCTTTTAATTGTGAATCAGTGAATTAGATATGAGTGGGATAATAATAAAGGTATAAACTTTCTGTGACCTTGAGGAAGTCATAACCTATAAGGGGAGACAGATACCAGATAAGTCAGCATACTACCATTCACCATATGCGTAGACTTACTGGAACACAGAAGAGAGTCAGCCTAATATTATTTGGAATAAGAAACAGGCTGAAGACACACTCTATTGAAGAAGTAATACCTAACTGAATTCTGCAGGTTAAGTGGAATTTCCCAAAAAGAGTATATGTTATCTTACTCTTTTTCCAATAAATAATTTTCTGTTACAAATTTTTTAATGGTTGCATACTATTCCAGGATGTGGATAGAACACAGTTTAACTGAGCCCGTTTTAGGCTACTTACATTTTTTGGCAACTGTGAACACCACTGGTACAAAGATTCTTAGGACTAAATCATAGTATACACCCTTGATTTTCTTAGGATACAGTCCTAGAGGTGAAATCACTGGTTCAAAGGAACAACACCTTTTTAAAACTGAACTACATTTTCTCAAGCACGTTATAAAAGTGTGGGGCTTTGAGATCAAACTTACGTTTGAACCATGAGCATTTCTTCTGTTGGTTAGTTGACCTGGCTAACCTTCGCTACTATTACTTTCTTGCTTCAAAAGATGAGGATCATAATACTTACCTTAAGGCACTGTAGTAAAAACTATAGTAGAGGTTAATAAATGCTTATTAAATCTCCCTTGTATTTTTGACAATAGTCATGCTGGTAATAAATTTCAAATGTTCTAAATATTGTAGGTTAGCATCATTAACATATTTTCAGCAAGAAGTGCGCATGGCCAAAAAACTGTGTTGTGTGGTCACACACAATTCATCATATGGCCCAAATTGCAAAAAAATCTGACTCATTGTCCACATAAATAACTTGAGAATTGCTGGACTGTGCCCAGAAATTCGTTCTGAAAGACAAAAAAGTTCTAGAATTAGATGAAAATACAGAAGCCTGGAATAAAATATCCTCTTTCTTTTACTCATTTCCTGTGCCACTTAATTTCTTAGACTCTGTTTTATCACTTGGGGGGAAAAAAAAGCATAAGGTTACATTTTCTTTCTGCTTCAAAGACTCAAATGAGCAATATAAATATAAAAGGTAGATAATAGATATATTTGTAAATTGCTATTCTGATATAACCTCTTATTCTTACTTGTTTTTAAATCTACCATGAATCTTATTTCTTGAGCAAGAGGAGGCAGCACGCAGAATGTGCCCTTCCCTCAAGCCTGTCAGTGGGTTACGCATTTCTCATATTATATTGATGTGGGGCATTGACTGGAAGGATTGGGATTTATTTTTGAACTCCTGTCAGCACTCCATAATTAACATTGCCCAGAAGAGAAATGCTATTTTGCCTCCTGCATCATCAACACAACTGTCAGCAAATAAGGAAGGCATCGTCTTTGCCATTATTACTGCTAATGTACGAAGTAGAAAAGAACAGCTGGATTTTCACACACTGGGCTGTTGGAAGCACTGGTATTTAGTGAAATTTGTTTTCAATTTCTACCTGCTTCTATTTGCACAAAGAATGTCTTTAAAGGGAAAAATAGCATTTTTTAATCCCAAAACCTATTTTTCACCTCCTAATTTGGGAGTTTACTGATTTCAATTTACTGATCTCCAAGTTGTTATCTCAATGTCATTTTTTTCTCCTTGATATAAAAAAGCAAAGTTAATGTTGATTGCTTATTGGGTAGTTTACTTATCTACCTTTACTACTCTATTTTCTCTGCATCCTGAATTTGGTCTATATAACCTCCTCCCCTGCACAAAAACAAAGCAAAACAGGAACATTCAACAGGGAGGGACTGAATCTCATAGCTCTACATTCTCTCTCTCTGGTCTCCAGGTTTGCTTAAATTCATAATGGCAATGAGTAGAGATAATCTTTTAGAATGAAAAATTGCAAGGGCTAAATCTTGCTGCAGTAAGATGGCAGTAGTATAGATCAGAACTTTAAAAAGGCAAAAAAAAAAAAAATCTGTAGCCTCCATAGTTACAGTGTGCTAAAATTAAGTAGTCTAAAGTTATTTTGTTTGAGTTTTTTTGGTTTTTGTTTTTTCAATGACATAATGGGAATGTGAACTAGTACTGCCTTTGTAAAGCAGTTTGATGTTAAAATGCTAAATATAGTTCAGTGTTAAATGTTAAAATAGTTACCATATGATCCAGAAATTCCAGAAATTCTTAAGAAATTCTAAAAGGCATATACCTAAGACGATCGAACATATGTCAACCAAAAACGAACATGAATGCTCATAGTAATATTATTCATAATAACCCTAAAATGGAAACAACCCAAATATATATCAACTGATAATAAATTAAAAAAAAAACACATAATACTTTGTACAATAGAAAATTATTTGCCACTGGAAAGGAATCAAGTATCGATATGCGCCTCACCATGTGTGAACCGTGAACACATTATGACAGTAAAATGGTAGACACAGATTGCCATGTATCCTATTACTCCTTTTACCTGGTATGTCCGAAACAGGTGAATCCACAGAAGCAAAAAAAGTAGATTACTGGTGGCCAGGGCTGGAGGCAAGAGACACTGAGAGGTGATTGCTAACGGGATGGGATTTCTTTTTAAAATGATGAAATGTTCTAAAATTAGATATTAATGATTACTGCCCATCTCTGTGATTATGCTAAAAACCACAGGATTGTGCACTTTTTTTTTTTTCACCCCTAAGGATCTAAAAATAAAAAAGGAAGAGGTAGGTGAATTATGCACTTTAAATGAGCAACTTTTTGTATGGGAATTACTTCTCAATAAAGCTTTCATAGAAAAAGTAACACCTTCATTGATTAAAAACAGGAACTGGGAGTGGTGGAAATGAAGGTGGAATCATGACTAAACAATTTATCATCATAAGCTTTTCATGTTAAACATCCTTTGTAACCTTTTTTTATTTTTAATAACTTCAGAATATATTTTAACTAAACAAACCACAATTAAATATATATTTTTTTCAATTGTAGGTGATTGCCAGCTATTCACTAGTATAAGACTTTATTTTTTATTTTTATTGAGAACCAAGCAGAGTGTCTGTGGTCCCTGACGCACACCTGGTATAGTGGTCTTTCTTCTAGGACCTGGACATGTACTCCAGGAAGTAATTTACCAACTGGCAGCCTGGTAACCTAGAGCTTCTCCTCCTCTTACCTGGGTCACTCTGTCACTAAAACTCACTGTAGGAGTAGACACCTATGATGACATGGTCAACACTGACTGAAGATGTCCTTCATATACTCCTGACTTGGAGGAAAGTAGGGAGGTCCCTTTTTTTCTCATCAAAAACAGATTTCAAGGCTTCACCTAGATAAATGTGGCAGGCAGCTAATTCACAAACTAGTAGACCACAGACTGGCAGCCCAGGATAGAGAATGGGACAACAGGTTAGTGTAAAAGCTTCATGTGTCTTTCTACTAATGCAAGATTTAGTGCATTTAAGGATATTTTAATGAGATCAAGTCAAATTTTTTCCAGAATAAACAAATGAGAGGAAGAAATGGAGGTCAAAATGTGCTTTCACGGTGCTATATGCACCAGATAGATCTCCAGGAAGGGAATTAATGGAAGTTGATGTGTGATTGTTCTAGTTTTAAAAGAATGTAATTCAGTTTATGCCTAGTTTCATTAAGGCTCTTGGGAGGGCACTTGAGTAATTCAAAGAGAAGAGAAATGTGAAAGGTACCGAGCTTATGTACAGAAGTGTGTATTCATCCTACACTTTATTGCTATAATGTGCATGGGTCTGTCAACCCTAACATATAAAGCCTGGTATGATTTCATGATGTATAACTGAGAGCTAGCAACTTTGCCGCTCAAAGAAGTAATGTGATCATTCCAAATTTGTAGCACTAAACCTTTGTAGTTTGTGACACATTGACTACGTGGCAGAGAAGATTCAGGGAGTAGACATAAACAGACAGTCCTATGACCTGTTGGTTAGTGATGGATGCTTAAACTAAATTAAAATGAATGGGCTAACACTTTCTCTGTCAGTTTTCATCTCTTCAGCCTCACAGCTATTTATGAAAGGGAGATACCTGTATGAGAAAAGATCCCAGTTGGGGATTAATGCCCAAATCTCTACATAATTTTACATAATGTAAACAAATGTTGTCATAGGACTTGGTATCTTACCAAGCCATTTTATGGAGTATTTAATACATATCCTGTCATAATCCTATGCAAATGTTTTTCTCATATATATATTTTTTTATTTGAGTGTAATTGACACATGATGTTACGTTAGTTTAAGGTGTACAACATAGTGATTGGACAACTCTGTATGTTAGGCTATGCTCACCCCAAGTGTAGTGGCCATCTGTCACCATACAATGTTATTTACAATGTATAGAAACTGAGCATCAGAGTGATTTTAACTTGTCAATAACCAAAGGATAGAAACGAGAATTTAGGAAAGGAAGTAAGAAAATCAAATAACATCTCCGAAGCCCCTATCCTAGCACTATTTGAGAAGATTCTAGAATGTTAACACATTCACTTCTCCAGAAATCATAGGAGGTAGACTTTGTTTTCTCTATTTCATAGAGAAGAAAGCTAAAATTTCCAGGCTTAAACCTAGTTCTTAGCAGATTTTTTCAATTCAGTGCAATTCCTCTGAGAGCTTACATTTTTATTTTAGACCGCACATTCTAAGCACAGTCATGATCCTGGAAGATATTCAGCTGTAGCATTTGTTGTGAAAATTGTATCCTCACTGTCTTGCAGCCCTTTATTAATTTCTTAATACTGTAGTCACCTTCACATTTTATTTAATCCACAAATACTTTTTAAAAAAGGTTGCATTTTACTCTTTCGTCAAGGCACTGGAAAAAGCCCCAGATCAAAAGTAATCTTGATTAGAAAACTTTGCTGTGGATAGACTATGCTCTGTCTTCAAATGTTCCAAGACTGTTCATGGTACAGGACCAGTTATAAGTCTCCTTCCCTCTCCCTCCACATACATTGGTCCTATCTTAAAGTATACACAAACACAAAGTAAAGAGTAGTTGGTCTCAGAATAATTGAGAGATGCAGGGACTCCATAGCATCTAGTAGGGGGTAATAGGGAAGAGCACAGTCTGCCCTTACCCTGCAATGGAGAAAGAAGTAAGGATATTGTAAGACTCATTCTTAGAGTTCCATCCCGTCTTTTTCTCAGTAGTGCTCCTTCCCAGTGATGTAGGTTTTGGAATGTTGGGAGGTTTGGTGGCAACCAGAGTTAACAGCCAAGAAAGAATTCCTGAGACATCTTTGGTACAAAATGGTGATCTTATTAAAGCACAGGGACAGGACCTGTGGGCAGAAAGGGCTCCTGTACTGGGGTTATGGAGGCGGGAGAGGCTGATTACATACTTGAGAGTTGGGGATAAGGAAAAAGGGACGTTTTAAAAAAAACTTTCTTAAGCTAAAAAGGACCTACAAGATACTGGAGGCCTTGCCATTGTCAAGTTAAGATTTTTCCTTCCAGTAAAGCATTAACTTTAAGAGAGTTAGGAGTTCCCTTCTGGAAGTTAGTTTATTGATAAGAATGCTTTTCTCCTGTAAATCACTAAGACTTTTGTAAACTGAGGGAGACTCTTTTCTTGTGGGATAGTGATCTCTAGAAGTTAACTATTTGTTTTTCCTTCCCTTAGCTTTAGGGCAGCCAGAAGTGCCTGAGGAATGTGGTAATATCCCACCTGGGAGTGAGTGTGTGTGTGTGTGTGTGTGTGTGTGTGTGTGTGTCTTGTCCTCAGCTTGCCTCTACTCCCTCCTCACCATCCTTGAATAGTATTCAAATAACAAACTGTGAGGCTCTCTTCCTTTCCAGTATTTGAAGCTCCTTCCCTCTATATTCACTCCTTCCTAGCCTGGCCTCCATAAGGGCAAGAGGGATGAATGCCCCTGGCTGCTGGCCCTAGTGCCTTTCTATTCACATTCAGATGCTAGACCCCTTTCCCAGGCCTGCAGCAGTCACTTGTATTAGTCAGCTCAGGCTGCCATAACACAACAGACTGGGCAGCTTAAACAATAGAAATCTATTTTCTCACAGTTCTGGAGACTGGGAAGTCCAAGTTTAAGATCAAGGTGCCACGGTTGGGTTTTGGTGAAGCCTTTCTCTTTGGCTTGCCAATGGCCACTTTCTTGCTGTGTCCTCACATGATCTCTTCAACCTGTGCACACACTACTGGTGTCTTTTTCTCTTTTTATTTATTTATTTAAAGATTTTATTTATTTATTTGACAGACAGAGATCCCAAGTAGGCAGAGAGGCAGATAGAGAGAGGGGGGAAAGAAGGCTCCCTGTTGAGCAGAGAGCGGGACGTGGGGCTCGATCCCAGGACCCTGGGATCATGACCTGAGCCAAATGCAGGGGCTTTAACCCACTGAGCCATCCAGACGGCCCTCTTTTTCTCTTTTTAAAAAGACACCAGTCCTATCAGATGAGGGCCCCACCCTTTTGACCTCTTTTACTTAACCTTAATTATGTCCTTAAAGTGCCTATGTCCAAACACAGTCATATTGACGGTTAGAGCTTTAATATATGAATTTTGGGGAGACAATTCAGGCTGTACAAGTAGGGTTACATTAATTTGCTCGGAGCGATTATATTCGAAGCCCACCCTGAAATCTTTATAATCACCAGAGGGATGGATAGAGAAAATTTAGAGACTGAGGAAGAGCAGTTAAACCAGAATCCTCCAGGCCAGGAAAGGGCATAATCAGCACTTTTTAAAAAAGCTCCCAGGGTGATTATAAATTTGCATATAGGATTGAAAACCAGAGACTAAGCTGTGTAGAGTCTACTGGCTCAATCCACATTGCATGGCATGTTGTGAATCCCATTGGGGAAAAAGAGGGGTGGGGATTAGTGCTGGCATCTTAAGCGTATTACAGTATGGTTAGGAATATATACTCTGTATTTGAATCTATACACCATATTATGTAGTACTTCAGAAAATATACATTTATACTATATATCCTATACTATATACTTAGGAATATATGAGAGAATAGATAAATGTCTAGAATCAGACACCTAGGGTTGTAATTCTGATTAAGTGACCTTAACATTCCTAAGAAAAGTAAGAATGACAATACTGTCCTCCTTTGTTATGAGATTCAATGAGACTATACATGCAAAGTCTCAAGTAATCCCTAATTATTATTAGCTATAGTTAAATCAGATGGGAAGACATCAAGTGTCTGTTGTTTGTCTTCTCTCTGACACACTAAGATCCTCAGCTGGAGCAAGAGATTTAGCTACGTATCCCTGCAAAGCCTAAATTAGCTAAATTTTACATATTAAAGTGGTGAGACCTGGGGCAGTCAAGGGGCCTATGGAAATGGCAGAGTAATTCTACAGCAAGTGGTTAAGGTCATGGTGGAGATGGGGGATGGGAACTGTGAGCAAAGTTCTAGCTGTTCAAGTTGGTTTTTGAGCTTTGTGGGGATACTCCTGGGGCCCTAGCAGAGAATGAAGACAGCCCATTTTATGTCATTCCTGTTCTGTTGGGATAGGAGATTGTTTTGTGATTAATTTTAAGAATCCATAAACCCAACTTGTTGCAAATTTGCAGAAGATATCGAACAAATGTGTTTTGAGTTCAGGCTGCTTATGAGAGACTGCTTTTTCTAAAACACCGAGCAGTTCCGTTTGGCATTTCAATCTGTCTCCTACATTGATATGAGAAAAAGCAGACCTGGTAGAAATGTTGATTCTGAGACTTGAGAGCCTTTAAAAGACAAATCTTTTGTTCGCTTTCTTTTAGAGATGTTCTCTTATTCTCGTGTGAGGTGTGTGGGAAGCCCTGCCTGTCTAATCTTCAGCATTTTGATGAAATTGCCACAAAAAGCTTTTCTATGTTTTGTGTAAATCCTTATCTTAATTGCAATTTGAAAAGGGGTTAATGGTGGCTATTTTCCTGGGTATGTTTAAAGGATACCACTTGATGTGGAAACACTGGCCAGCAGAGGACAATTATTCTTAAATTGCTTAGTGGTTAAATGCATGGCTTCTGAGCTAACCTACCTGGTTTGAAGTTTTGCCTTTGACATTTACTAGTTTGACTTCTCTAAGATGCAAATTGCTTCTCTGCAAAATGAGGATGCTAACAGTTTGAACTTCACATAATTGTTGGGGAAATCAAGTTTGCCAATGCATGGGAAACTCTTAGAACACGGCTGGTTCAGAGCAAGCATCGCTGAGTGTTAGGGATCCCTGAAGCTTACTTTAAGTTCCTTTGCAAAACCTCCTAAAGAGGTATAAATCCAAAGTCTACGAGAATGGAAACTTGCCTTTGAGCCACACTGATCTGGGTTTGAGTCTTGACTCTGTCACTGAGAAGCTGAGTGATTTTAGGCAGCAGTCACTAGGAGCTTTTGTTAACTCAACCCTGAAAAGGTGAAGACATAGGTCTCCTTTGTATTTTTGGCATAATCGTTAAATGGGATGAACTTCCATTGCTTATGCTTATGCCAGTTTAACCCATTACTCCCCACCTCTCTCAGGATTGCAGTCATCCATGTAGAAGATTCCATTCTTACCCATTTACAACTCAGTCGCCATGCAGCAGTTTAAATAATTCAAACTAAGAATTAAACCATGGCACGACCCTTTTTAGTTACTTTTTTATATTTTGGCACTCCCTTTTTAAATATGTGGATTTGTTTTCTATTATTTTGATAATAAATGGTCTTACAACCGGGGTCTCTATGGCCCTGGACAATCTATCCATACCTGTATCTCCAAGTTTATCTCAGGCACACCCTTGTTAATATGTTTCAGTCACATTTGCTTTTTTTTTTTTTGTAAATGTTCCTGGAACATACCAAAGTCTTTCCTACCTCAAGCCTTTGTACATGTTCATGTTCCCCAAAAAAACCTTGGATGTAAGAAGGGCTGGTCCTCTTTTTCAACTGCACATCTCTACTCAAAGCTGTCTCCTCAAAAAGTCCTTTTCTTGCCATCTACTCTAAACTGGGCAGCCCTCCCGGGTGAACCATGTCATATCTCATCTTTTTAGTATATATTGTTGTACTTTACGATTATCTTATTTGTTTACTTGTGGATTTTTTTTTTTTCTCCTCTTCAGTACCTACAGGCAAGGATCTTGTCTGAATTGATCATTATATTCCATAGCACCTAACACATAGTAATTTCAATGAATATTGTTGAAAGGAAGGGAAGAAGAAAGAATGAAAACACATACAATGTGCTCAATGTATTTTTGCACTATTAAAATGTGTTGTACATCTTAAATATATATACTTTTTGTCAATCATGTCACAATAAAGCTGGAAAAGTAAAAAAAAAAAAGTATAAAAAAACAAAAATCACTCAGTGAGTGAAAACATTTTACTGACAATTAGATGATGCCATTCAGCATAGAGTCTTGACTCTGGGAATAGGCTTCTGAGGAGGGCAAATAGAGTAGCTCTATTAAAACCGTGAGTCTGAGAATGTTCTCTTCCCCATGAGGAAAGCAGTGGCAGTCTCTAGACTTGTCCTCTAGGTTAATGCTGGGTTTGTTGGAGGTTGTCCTCTGTGTAAGGATTTGGGCTGTTTCTGCTATAATCCTGCCACACCCGAGATGGTCAGTGTTCACAGCAGGGTATGGTGCCCCGTCAGGCCTGTATTGGTTTCAGCAGGCTAGCTGGCCAAGATGAAATTGGCCTTATACCTTCCATCATTTCTTCTTTTAGTGAGCAGCAGAAGGCCTCTGTGGATAATCTTCATTCCTTGCAGTCTGCATCATGGCACTTCTATTTCTAGAAGGCCAAGATAATACTTTCTCTCCAAATCTGTTCTTGAAGGCTCTTGTCTCACTGAAATTGCTTTTCCTGTCTCCACCAGCTGGACACTCAAAAACATTATCTCAAGAGGACCTATTTTAGTTTTGCCATCCATCATCTGAAGGAAAAAAAAAATGTGAAGACTTATTTTGATCTAACAATTGTGTGTTGCTGCCTCAAAGAGAAAGAGATTGAGGGAGAGAAAAGGAAAAAAAGAAATTGGTGAAATGCCTCCTCCTTCTCATAAATATCACCTGTCAGTAACTTCTCTAGAAGGCATTCTCCATAGCCTGTAGGCTGTGAAGTGAAATGCACAGAGATCTATTCCTGGCACTTCTGGTCCTTACCTTATAGTTTGGATTACTGTCCTTACTTCAGGCTCCATTTTAAGAGCTTTCCATATATTATAAAGAAACTGAGGCACAAAGAGATCAATCGTGGTGTCTGACATGACTCATGAAGTTGTAGAGCTGACATTTAAACTACTAATCCAGCTTCAGAGGACTTACATTTAACCACTACAATCTGTTCCCTCCATGGCAGTAGCTTTGTTGTCTCTGTGTTTCTGAGTCTACGTCTGTGGGATACAGGGACTCTCACACATATCAAAATAAAGTTTGCAGTTTTATTTAAAATATATTAATCATGTAAAACCAATAGCTTCAGGGGGAAAAAAATGCTTCCTGTTTGCTTTCAAGCGGAATTTCAGTCTTATAATTTCTAATTCTACATCTATGGCTGCCCATAGTGTTGGAATCCTGGTTACCAAAGAAACCATCTTTTCCTTAGCATCATAGATGAGGTTTTCAAAAATAAAGGGTTTATTTCAAAACCATTTAGATTTTTGTTATGGGGTTTTCAAGTATGTGTGATGGTCTGAATGAAAGCCATAGAGAGTAAGCCATCCGTTTTGTCTGTCCGAGTGTCAGTCTGAGCCGCATCAAGGAGGCAGGAGCGACAGAAGAGGAAGGAGTGGATGGGGGCTGAGTTTAAGGACCACTTCCCCACCCCACCCCACCCCACCCCCGCCCCAAAGAAATCAGGCCTTCCATGGTGAGCACAGCCCAAGAAGCTCTTAAAAGAGATCAGTTTTCAAAGCAAGAGTTTCCAGTGACTTAGGATCAAAGTATCATAACTTCATACTCCTTTAATGCATTATCAGCTATGTGTGCATGTGTTTACAGAAGTATCTGAGAGACTCCACTTATTGTTAAACAGTTGTTTGGGAAGAAATGTTGTTATACTACGGAGTTTCCATTTCCAATTCCCAAGCATTTAAAGAGTACAAAAAAAGTGTATTGGAGACAAAAGCATTTCTCAGCACTGTTATTTACAAGCAGAAAGACATTAAATCACTAAGCCTCAGTTGTCAAAGATCTAAAATGGGGGGGGGACCTCAGCTCTATTTGAAGGCTCATTTGAGGATTTATAAGAAAACATGTAAAATGGTTTTAGTGCCATGTTTGATACGTAGAAGGCACTCAGTAAATTATGGTTAATAAAATGAAATCCTTGCATAGAAATTACAAAAATCTTTAGTTTCAGGCTCATAGTTAACTTGAGAGGGTGCAGCAGAATTCACTCCCTAATACCTGATAAGCCAGTGCTAATTCTATGTGGATGGACAATACAGAGATGGTGGGGAAGCTGAATCATCCCCTGCAGTTGTCCCCAGTGTCACTGTTTGCATCACACAGAAAAAGTTGAGTCAGTATAAGCAGATGGCCAGTTTGGGCGAGCCCAGTGCACCTCTAAACTTAGCATTGGAGGTCTTCTCATCAGTTCGTTAGTGCTGACGCAATCATTAGTTAGGAGGGTAGACAGGGATTGAAGCATCATGCTTTGTCGGTTCAGAGAACGGAACCCAAGAGGACATCTACAAATTCTAGGGGTAGGGCACCTGGGTGGCTCAGTGGGTTAAGCCGCTGCCTTCGGCTCAGGTCATGATCTCAGGGTCCTGGGATCGAGTCCCGCATCGGGCTCTCTGCTCAGCAGGGAGCCTGCTTCCCAATCTCTCTCTCTGCCTGCCTCTCTGTCTACTTGTGATCTCTGTCTGTCAAATAAACAAAATCTTTAAAAAAAAAAAAAAATTCTAGGGGTAGCCCAAGATGATAGGCTGCCACTGATGGGGCAGGGAGGCTTCTAAAAGGCAGAATTTGGCCAAAAACTATACTACATTTGCTGGTGTGTGTGTGTGTGCGCGCGCGCGCGTGTGTGTGTGTGTGTGTGTGTGTGTCTAGCAGCCAAAAACATCTCCAGTGCTTGAAGAAACTCAGAATTAAAAAAAAAAAAGAAACCCCAAAGGAAAAACAAACGCCCATATGTAAACAAAACCAACATGCCTCCTATAAACACTTTTGAATAATTAACATTTTTATTTATTTATTTATTTATTTATTTATTTATTTTAAAGATTATTTATTTATTTGACAGACAGAAAGTAGGCAGAAAGGCAGGCAGAGAGACAGAGGAGGAAACAGGCTCCCTGCTGAGCAGAGAGCCTGATGTGGGGCTCCATCCCATGACCCTGAGATCATGACCTGAGCCAAACACAGAGGCTTAACCCACTGAGACACCCAGGCGCCCCATATTTTTTTTTAAACAAATTTTTTTAAAAAAATTTGCCAGTGCTAAAATCTTTCAAAGGAAACCAATGCATAATCTCCTTCTGAGATAATTATCAATTTTTAAAGTAGAAAAATTATTAGAATACCAGGGACAGGGTTTCAGTTCTTTGAATCTGTAAGTAGGCCAAGGTTTGTGGAGGTGGGGAAGACTCACAGTTTCTCAAGAAGAGAGAATTCATACATCAGGGGGAAACAAAAAGATTGGATACCATCTTCAAAATGACGCTTGGACATTTTCTTCTAAAGAATTTTTTCTAATTAATCTTTTTCCTGTGAAATAAATAAGTTTTCCTCCCACATAAGTGAAGTTAGATCCCCCAGGAACAAAGGTTTTGAATACCACAGAGACTGGGTATTTCCGTCAGGCCCTGAAGGGGTAAACCCAGAGCCGCCACTAGGTGTCACGTTGAGATCGCTTTTGGGAACAGAAGCTCCCTAACTGGCTCCAAACAAGAGGCACCTTCTTGGTTAATTCCAGCTACTGTTCAGTTTCTTTAAATAGAGACTCTTACTCTACACATGTCAAATCTTTGGAATCTTTTGCTTTGTCTTACAGGTATTTACAACCATTTAAACTTTTCACCCCACCACGCAGGCCTAGCGGGAGGTAGATTTTGAAATAGGGGAGGTTTGATTTAATGGGGCTGGGTTGTAAAGAGGGAGAGAGGGCTTTTTAGTCTTGTATCCCCCATAATCTCCTCCACTTCCCCCATCCTAGGACACCTGAAATTAACATACAAATTGAGAGATAACCTTACTATAAAAACTGCAGCAGGGATGCAACTGATTGCCACCCTAAATAAATCCCATATAGGGAAATTCTGGAGTTCCCACTGGTTTTCATTATCACATCTCCTCATCCTCAACTCCCCACCCCCTCTTTTGTGCAGCCCCTACCCAGCTGAAGTCTCCAGCATTCTTCTTCCTGAGTCATTTGGTTAACTTAGGAAGGAATTTACAAATACAAGTGTACAAATTAGAGTGTTAATCATGCAACAATTTGCTAATTCCGGAAATAATGTGTTTTCAAAGAAGATAACTTAGGAGGATAGCATTGTGACCACAGAAAATGGAAATTCAGCGCAATTAAGCTAGGTGGTGGTGGAGGAAAGAGGACTGTTTGGAGCCCAAGGGATGGCGATCGCCCTCTGTTCGGGAAATCTTTCATATCTACCTGCTCTGATACAGGTAAAGCAAGCTGGCAGATATTAGTAATATAAATATCCTTTTTTAAAGGTTTAGGTAGGTTAACTCTACCTAAAAAAAGGTAAAATAAAAAGAGAAATTGTGTTTAAAAAAAACACACACACCATATTTCTGTAGGAGAATATATCTCTGTCTAAACCTACAAAAGCAAATCATAAGGAAAATATAGAAGCAGATTAAATCCTAGGGTAGTCAGGTGTAACAAGCAGGCACAAATCACTAGGATTTGAACACCTGTAGAAAACCTCATTATGCCATAAAAAGACTGTCTTTTCACTCCCTGGGAATTTTCTGATTTTTGACACACTTCAGAATAATTCATTGATACATATCTTTCTTCAAAAAGTATTTTGAATACTTATAATTCTTCTAGGAACTAAAGGTACAACAGTAAACAAGATCAAGATGGACAGTGTCCATACTACCATGAAGCTTACATTCTAATTGGCAAAGTAGGTGTCAAAGGATGGAACAGATGAAAAGCCAAGGAAGAGTGTGAAGTAGAATTAGGAGCTGGAGACTTACAAGAGGCAGCATGGTTTTCTGTATAAACTTTCATAGAAGTAAACGGGACAATGAAAATAAGTAAGACGGTTTAGGCTTATTGGCCATACCATCTTGAGTTGATCCCAGAGGCTTGGTTTACTCATCTTTAAAATGGGGACGATGTTAAAGCAAAATGTTCAGAAAGCCGAAGTGAATGTTCACCAAACCTATCCCCAAAGTCACTACACTAACTAGAATCAAATTCAAACTCCTTAACATAGCCTGCCAGTCCTAAGGATTTTTACATCCTATGATACAGTCTTGCACATGGAAATGACAAGAAAGGTTCAGTTCAGGTAGTTTGCAAGCCTTGTCCAGAAGAAGAATCCTAGGATAAAGCCTGTTAGTGGCCACCCAGCCTTTTCCAGCCCCCTCTGTTCTGAGCAGAGCCTGCTTCCCAGTGTGGTTCTGAAAATTGTCAGCTCTCCAGTCAGGTCCCTATTCCCTTGCTGCCAAATGTTGGCAGGTAACCTAGTTCTAGCCCTGAGACATGAGAGAATATCTGAGAACATTTTTGTCCTGATAAAGGGACACACTAGAGGCCTGCCAATCCCTTCCTGCTTTTGAAGAGGGTGGGCGAGGATGAAATGCTCAGAGCCGCTACATTCCCTGCCTGATAATTAAGGGAGAAACTGTCAAAAGCTGAGGATTGTAGGACTATGGAGAAACCCCAGATCTTTGCAGACATAATTTAACCATTGAATGATTCAGAAATAACCATCTATTAACTTCCTGTTTTGGAAATTACCAAGTGTTTTAGTATTCAAACCTGATTTTATTTCTTATTTTTTGAGAATTCTCACACTTTTACAAAATGGATTGTAGTGGGGTATGTTGTCTTTGATGTTGCTATGTAGTCAGTGCCGTGGAAGGACATACAACCCAGACTAGTAAACATTTGTTTGTCAAGTGAGTTGCTTAAGACTTAATTCTTCAGTAAAGAAAGGCACCTAGTACCTTACACCTTTAGAGTAATTTTGATCTAGGAATGAAATGTCTAAAACAGTAGTTAAAACACCTGGGTTTTAGATTTTCCTCCATACTGAACTGATGGCTGGGAAGAGAGGGGGAAAAAACAAAACAAAACCCCGAAAAACCAAAAACTAACAGTTGAGTAAATACAGAGTTCCCAGGAGACTTGTTTCTATTCTTTGTACTTAGATGAAGTTTGAACTCTATGTTTGTTTCCTGATTGTTTTCTTGAGGCTTTTATTGCTTTAATGAAATCACACTCCTCAGCAATGTATCAGCAGCAGGGAAAACTGACCATCCTTCCGGCAGACCGAACTTGGACATTTTATTGCCCATGAGTCTACTTTGTAGCTTTTGTTTAAATGCTCTTTTCAGAATGGCTCATCCGGCACAGAGGAGGTGCCTTCTTTGTTTGGATTCCAATTTGTAGTTAGATTCTCAAACGCTTGCATTTTTCCTTTTCCCTTTTCCTTGAAGCAAGTGCTCTACTGCGTTCAGAGCGTATTGGCATTATTGACATTTTATGAATCCTGAAAACGTGGCTGTTCATAATAGATATTTAAGTATTTTCTTATTTCTCACTTCCTGAAAAATTAAAAGATTATTTTCGGTTATACCTAGAATTATGCTTCGAACCTGGGTAACCTGCCATATTTACAACAATATTAATTTTTATTTTTTAAGTGGAAGACAACCTTAGAACAATGTATCGTATATGAACATATTTCATCGCTAGGAATCAGACAGCAGTTACGATACAGACAATGAGAGAATAGTATAAATTTAATAATTCAAATACCCGTAGACTTAATTATTGCTAAAAATTGTTACCATTCTTTCATTATTTCTGTCAGAAATTCCCAAAAGTAAATAGCATATTTTAAATTAATGACTATTTTAAATCGTGCCCAACTTTTTTTCACAGAAATTTTTTACCTCTAAGTAAGAAAAAAAAAAAAAGAATAATTTTGAACTCAAGAAGCTGATGATGATGACAGCAGAGGTGATGTTAGTGATAGTAGAGGTGATGGTGAATTTCCATGTTACTGATATCAACTCTCATTTATTGAGCATTTAATATATATGCCAGGCATTGGCATATATCATCATTATGGCATATATCATCATCTAATGAGCTGTTTCCTTGTAATGTATCACTGTTATTCCATGAAGTGAGTATTGTTACCCCCGTCTTATTCATGCAAACTGTGACCTAGAATGACTAAGTCATTTCCTTAAGTGGTCTGATGGGAATAAATCTAGAGAAGTTAGTTAGAAGAGGCTAGGAACAGTGAGCATCTTGTGATGACTTGAGAATTTGGCACCTATCAGGACAAATGATACAAAAGGAAGTGTCCCATGTTGTGCAAAGAAATTCCATCTCTATCCGGAGGGGGAAAGAAAAAAAAAAAACAAACTCTATATTTTGTAAGTAAGGAGTTTGGGGGAGCCCTACAGATTTCCTTTAAAACAGGTGCTGTTCAATGTTCTTTGAGTATTTCTGGGAAATAATATCACACCTGCAAACCCCTTAGAGAAGCAGAACACAATGATGTGTAGGACAAGCAAACAGATTTTCCTTTCTTGTTACTTTCCAGAATTTTTTTTTTTTTTTAAAGCATGGTACCATCTGGGTTGCAGATCCCAATAAAATGATAAGACTATCTTCCCAAATGTCAAGATAGACGTCAGGATCCACCACCTCAGGCATTTTTTAGAAATAGAAAGATTGAATCTGGGCTTTATCAGCTAAGGGCTTATTTTCTAAAATAGTGTTGTCTTATGTTGTATCCATGAAGAATGCTGGTGTATAGAGAGATCTATAGATGAACCCACCGCCAAATAACAACAACAAAAAAATCCTTACTTTATTGCAATTGTACCACTTGAAATTCAGTATAACTGTAAGTTGTTTGCTGTCCCAGCAAAATGATACTTCATACACAGAACTTCCTTGCTTTAGATGAGGGCTTAGCTTCTTACCCTTAGGGTCTAGTCTAGGGAAACTACAGAAGGAATTTCAAACTGAAGAACAAAAATCAGTTTTAGAACTAATGTGCATCTTCTTTTTAGTCCCCTGTGCTTGACACAAGCGTATGAAGGTCTTTTAGCAGATATTTAATATTCTACTGACAGAAATCTGGGGATCGGAGTTAATAAAAATTTTTATCACTGAATGACTAATTAGATCCTGGCCTTAAATGAAGTGTTGGTCCCTGCTAAGGTAGAGTTGGAATCTTAAAGAAAATCTTCAGACATGTTGGAGAATTATCACCCTTCCTGCTAGCTAGCCATCCACTTATCCTTGTATTAAGTTCTACATTCATTCACTCATTATACAACTGCCCCAAACTGAGACCTTCTAATAAGTGCTAGGTCATTATTGGTGAACAGGTATTGATTTCCCCTCTACTTAACAATGTGGTTTTAACCTTTAAATCTTCCCCCACAATGGCCCAAGAGTGGAGTTCAATGAACTCGACTTGAAAATTGCAGATTGTCCCTGTGTTAAGTTTATGGGATGGATTGTCATCCTTGTACTACTCTTACCTTCCTAAGTAGTAGATGAGACCTTTAACGTTTCCTCATCTAGAAAATCAAAGAGCCTATCTTTTTAGTTTTCAATAACTGGTTTTATTTTTTTTTTAAGATTTTATTTATTATTTGACAGACAGAGATCACAAGTAGGCAGAGAGAGAGGGGGAAGCAGGCTCCCCGCTGAGCAGAGAGCCCGATGCGGGGCTCGATCCCAGGACCCTGAGATCATGACCTGAGCCGAAGGCAGAGGCTTTAACCCACTGAGCCACCCAGGTACCCCCTGGTTTTATTTTTAAATGTTGTTGTTCCTGCCCTTCCCTCAAAAGTTAGCTGTTAATCTCAGGTGTGTTTCTGTCTTTGAACAAAATGTCCCAGGTCATCAAGGAACACGTGCCTTCCACTTGAGAGACTCCTGTCTTTTAAGATTCATGTGGACTTCGGATACGCCGAGAGTAGTACATTTTGAAAATGTTCAAATCAGCACTTACAAATGTCATGGAGTTAATATTACTGGAGTGTAGAGCAGATGCAACAGATATTACTTTAAAAGCTCAGGAAAAAAAACAAAAAACAAAAACAACTCAGTATAAGTGAGCCAATCAGAATATCTAGGAGAATTCAAATAAGAAAACTGAACAAATCTGTGGTAGAAAAACAAATATAGGTACAGATATATCATTTGCTGATGTCCATGGAAAGGGACTTATTCCTATGGTCCATTTTATGAATAAGTAACAGAATGAAGAGTTTTGTGGCCTAAGCTTGAGAAGAGAGAAATTTCCCCCCTCTTCATGTCCTTGAACTCCATCTAAGTTCTAAGGCCCAGCTGGAATTCTTACTCCCACAAAAAATATCTTGGGAACATGCCCCCTAAAGGAAATACCTGTGTCTACCATTCATCTGTTGAATTTTTAGTTTATATTAGTGCTATTTTGCTCTTTCAATAAGATATTTTACCCTCTTAATAGGGAAAGTGTTTGCATGTGTCTTATTTCTACCACTATATCC
This sequence comes from Lontra canadensis, assembly GCF_010015895.1. Taxonomy (NCBI): domain Eukaryota; kingdom Metazoa; phylum Chordata; class Mammalia; order Carnivora; family Mustelidae; genus Lontra; species Lontra canadensis. The sequence goes on along the minus strand of NW_022631109.1, from coordinate 1,876,863 downwards.
AGGATGGTGCTTTGCCCATTGTAGATATTTAGTAAAAAACTGACTCATTGTCCTAGTTAGATTATTGCTAGAATTGCAACCCCCCATAAGAGTTTGCTTATAATGATAAAATTATTTATCAGTGATTTTCCATGTATATCATTGTGTCTCTGTGGATTCTTTATTCAAAGATATTTTTTTAATGGACAGCTTGAGGTGCCTGTTTCATACCTGTATTTAATGGGAATCTGTATGAGATTTATTGTCTGAACTTTGACTTCCTTTTTGTGCTTATTCTGCTTTCCTTCTACATTTTCTATACTTTAAATTAGGATAGAAGATTCACATAATAAAAGCACATTAGCATAGAGCTGGAAGAAGCATCAGAGTTCCTCTCTGTAAGAGGAGAAGTGCTCACCAAAGATTTGAGTTACCATTCCATAGTAGAGATGGTTGGTGGAAATGCTTGCTTAGCTTACAACTGTTTTTCAGACCTTCTTGAGTCTTACTAGCCGTGTGACTCCTTCCCACTAATAGAATTTAAGCAGAACTGATGGGTATCACACTTTGATTGAAATGATTAAAAAGTGCAAGGGCCTTCCTCTCCTCATCTGCTGGCTCTCAGTGGAGGACTTGAAGCCCTAGAAGATGGTAGAAATACAAAATGAGAGGAACTTAACCAACCACGTGTACAAATGGATCCACTAAACTCCCTAATAAACTACTAGGTGAGCAAAAAACACACTCATTTTGTTAAGCTGGTAAGAGTCTTAGGAAACTTCTGTTATAGAAGTTAGCATGATCTTACCTAATTTAAGGATTTCCATGAAAAGGTTAGGAAGCTGAGCCTTGCAGATGCTAGCAGGGTTAGATAAATTACAAGGTGCTGGCAAAAGTGGGGTTAGAACTCGGAACTGCTGGAATTGCCCTTTCTAAGGAACTTGGATAAGCAAAGAAAGCAGCAGATTAGGAGAAATTTCGAAAGATGTCAAGGGATGAAAGAAGGGTCCAAGAATTATCAATGATTTTTATCTAGAAGGAGTCCCTGAACAGAAAATAGATGGGACTGTCTTCCCCTCTCTTTCTCCTCGAAGGAATGACTTGTATGTTGGTTAAGTTAGGTTTGATGCAGAGGACCACCTTCATATCTAGTACATGGGATGACACGTGATGCATTTCCTACTCTAGCTCTGTGTATACTTTAACTTAAAGGAAGACACAAGAAACAAGTCTTGAAACGATTTATTGATTTAAAAACCAAACAAAACCTTGCTCCTTTCACACCCCTAGATAACTTGCTTAGTTCATTGTCCTTCTAAGGCTCCCTTTCATTCCATATAATGTAAGCCCTCTTTCTGATATTATTCTATTTTTCTTCTATTATTCTATTATTCTATTATTCTGATTTCATGGAAATAGAGGCATAAGTCTCTAACCCTGTACATACCTCTATCACCTTGTAATTGTGAAGTTTTATGTGTTTTATTTTTTGGGAAAAAAAATATCCTTATCCAGAGAAGTTTCCTAACGTCAAAGACAGAAAGACAACTGTAAGTCTTCTGGCTGCATATCGCCTCCCTGTGCTTTGGGTTTCTGAAACCTATCCTCTTTGATAACCATAGAGAGAATTGACATGTGCATAATAATTCTGATTTTTTTAATGGCTTCATCTTTGGGACTAATTAATGGCACCTTTCTCGATGGCTAGATTCTGATTACTTACTGGTTTATATTTTGTCAAGCCAGCATTTGTGAAAAGACAAGGCCAAGTTCTAGCAAGGCTAATTTAAATAGTGTTTACATTGTGGAGCAGTTTGCAAAGGGCATATTCATACAACGTGATTTGTTTTGCTAACCTGAAGAGGAAAAAAAATGATGGAGGATTGGTATCTGGGGAAATGAAGTTGTGAGGGGAGGGATGAAGGGGACTATAAGGAAAAAAAAAAAGTAGAGAAAGAGAAAGTATGTCAGAAATACAGTCTTGCCCATTCTGTGGTAGTCAGGTGGGGGAAATGTAGCTAAGGGAAGCATTGGTTATTTCTGTGTGTGTCTTCAGGAAGCTTCCTTCTTCAGGGATCTGAATGGAAAACCCTGAGCGCAGAGGCAGAAGGAACCCCTTCTCTTCACTGAAGAACATATTTTGTATCTGTGTCCATTATCTATCATTGCCTGACTACATTACTGCAAATGTAGTGAGTTCAAACAACTCACATTTATTTTGTATAGATCTTGTAAGCTAGAAGTCCAGTGTGACTTAACTGGACCTCCTTCTTAAGGATCTTTTCTTACAAGTCTGCAGTCAAGGTCTGGGTTGGATGGGGTTTGAGGTTTCAGATGAGGGTCAGTTGGGGGAAGAGACCACTTCCATCTCACATGGTTGATTGCATCATCCAGTTCCTTGTGGGCCATGGAATGGGCTTATTCCTTGCTCGCTGAGGGTCTGAAGGCAGCTCTGAATTCCTTGTCCTATGAGCCTCCCCAATGTGTCCATCCGTTTTCTTAAAGCCACCAAGTAAGAGTCTCATGGCAAGATGGCTACTATAACCTCTTGTGGAGTAGCTGTGTATATCCTGTCACCTTTGCTATATGCCATGGGGTAGAGGCAAATCAGAGGTTTGACCACTTTTAAGGGGATTACACAGGACATGAAAACCAGAAGGCAAGGATAATGGGATTTACTTCTGTATAATCATAATCATATAATCTCAGCACCTGAATTCCCTTGATATGAATATGTCCAAACAGGTCCAGAGAGATGAACTGATTAGCCAAATGTTATGCAGCATGCTAATAGTAACAACAGTACTAGAATCCAGGACTCCTCAAGATCCTGAAAACCCCCTTTACCCTCTGCTTTTAAATTTATTTGGTAATAAACCCCCTCATAAGATTTTTGGAATAGGAGATGTTTATTCATTCATTTAATAAATATGTACTGAATGTCTATTATGTGCCAGGCACTATTCCAGTCCTGGAATAAATCAATAGGAAGGACAAATCCCTGACCTCCCGGAGCTTACATGAAAATGCGAGAAGACAACAGTGAACCAATAACAAATATTAATGTGCAACAAGTCAGGTACAATGGGAGTCAATAAATCAAAGTAAATGACTAGAGTCTCATGGGGTCGTACTGTTTCAGATGAATGTTCGTGTAAGGCCTCTGATAAATTCATACTGTGCTGAAAATGTGATTGAAATGAATGAAACTCCATGTGGCTATCCGAGGTCCAAGGGAATAATGACTATAAAGAATCTGAGTCATATATATAAATATAAGTACATATTTATATCATATTTTTATGTTACCTACCTTCTTAGACTTCAGTATGCCATTGGGGGTTAACTTCTCCCTTTGACACTGAAGTTGGATGTCATTTCCAAAATCAGACCACAAAAAGCTGCCACGGAAGGTTTGAACTTGAGTCCTTGATTCCAAAATCAGGGTTTAATGTCCCGGAGTAGTGACTACTTATTTTAAGCTGCAGAACCCTTTATAAAATATATTTTATGTGTCAAGAAATAGGATGGAAAGAGGGGAGCTTCTCTGCTTAAGGCAGAACGTAGGTGGGGAAAGTCCAGGGCTCTTCGACTAGCCATTCCGAAGTTCCCCGGACCCAGGGCAGCAGCCCCCTCAAGTTTTAAAATGCAGAGCCTAATTTATAAACCACTGTGTTAGACCTCCTCGGGACCACCCTCTGGTGAGCCTGACTGAGAATTTTTGGCAGGTTCTTTCAAAGGCTGACTTATTCAACAATTTGACAGGATCACTACATAGTTTGGGGGTCAGGATACGGATTGGTGTTCTCTTTTGCTTTTCGCTCCACTGAGGGATGACCAACAGGCTGGAAGACAGATGGACTTAGGTAACTTTGTAGCAGGATGGAAAGGACTGTGTTTTATGAGGCCAAACGACTTCTACTACAGTTGGTCAACTCTCAGGCCAGTGCAAGAGCAGGGGGAAGTCTTTCACGGCATAAATAAGGCGAGGAGTCCACAAGAGGCTCTTGGCACTCAATGCCAGTTCCAGAAAATTCCAGGCAAACTGTGGGTCTAAGAAACTGTGGCTTAGCTATATCCGCCCTAATTTAAAATAAAAATAATGTGTGAGACCAAGTGCAAACCAATATTCTTGAAATGAATAAGGCACCATTAAGATAAATTTCTACAGATCGCGGAATAAAAAGCACTCTACCCTCAAGGAGAACATAGCTGGGGAAGAAGAGGCCAGGGAGGGGTTAAGAGAGATTACAATGATCAATTATTAAGACAGATGAACCAAGGCCAGCTGATGCTATCACACTTCATCATTCAAATTCTCATTATTGGAATATACACCCGTAAGTTACCGCTGCAGTCCTTTTTTCACTGTGGCAAGAGGCGTTAATTTCTGAGGAACTGCACGAGTGACAGTGAGCTTTAGAAGGGGCTCGGTGCTAAATGATTGGATTGTAATTATTCTGAAAGGGCTTTCATCATCATTACCCAACATTCTGCAGATGCAGCATGTTGGAAAATAAAGTACAGCCGAACCGGTGCCACATCATTTCAGATTTTAAACATCGAGCCTCTGGTTTGCTGATATATTTTTGTGTATGCAAGTGTTGACAAACACAAATGCACTCAGTCCAGCATACATCATTTTAAAGTTGTTTAGCCAATGCATCTACATTGGGGCCGACTGGGAAATCTATCTGCACGGTTCTCAGGCCGTGATAAATGCAGCGGAGGAGGACATTCATTCATTCCTTGCTTCATTCATTCCCGCAAACTTAGTATGGGAAGCACCTGGCACTGGGCTCTTCCAGCAATGAACAAGCTGAAGAAAACCCTGCCCAAAGGCGTTCTCTCTCTACTGAGTTCTCCCAGTAAATGTTTGGATTCTCCTCTTGTTTACACCCCAAAAGGACAAGCTAATTGTCTGTTTACTTTAGCAGTTTGCCTTAATTATAAGGCTTCCAAGGCCATTAGCAGATGAAGCTGTTTACATTTCACGAGGGAGTTTGAGTTGTCAGGTCTCTTGCCCTCCACCTGGGGCTGGGGGGGGGGTGTGTAGGGGACAAGTGGTTAGGGCCAGAGGATCGATGTCTTTCTCCACGTTTATGTAAAAAGAAATACATAAAGCAAGTGCTCTTGGGAAAGCGTCAGCGGCACTGAATCAGACCACACAGATCGTTCTAAATGTCAGTTTTTACAAGTAAACGTAACATATGCTCATGCATGATTGTGAGGTCCCCGCTTTCTGTTGTTTGCAGTCTAATTATAGGACAGCAGCCTCCAAAACTGATTAGCGGCACAGGAAACTGTCATGACGAGGCCCTGCGTGAGGCCATCATTAAATATTAGAGCTGCTCCGAGAAGGAGCAGGGCAGTGTGGAGCCCTAGAGCTGCTTTGGGACGCTGGAGCCCTGAGATGTGAGCTAGCGAGGTACAATTGAAATAGATCACAGGTTGGGGAAAAAAAGTTCTCCTGGGAGTTTATTTCCTAATTACCCGTTTCGCCTAATTACCTGTTTCGCCTTTGTCTTCATTATCACCCCCTCCTTCTATCCTCTTCTGGTTCAAATTTCAGTATCCACCTTGTGTCTCTCCGTCTCTCTTCATCCCTCTACCACCTGGGTGCAGGTCATTATCTTAATTAAAATAGCTTCCTAGAGGGCTTCCTTTCCTTGATTTTTTTTGTCTAAGTTTTCCGCTGCAATCTTAATACTGCAGTCAAAGTTAAGAAATGTAAATGAGATCACATCATTCTTCCATTTAAACTTTCCCTTTGCACTTAAATCTAATCTGCTTATCATGGCTGGTGGACGTCACATGATCTGGTACTCTACCCTGCTCTCCGAACGTAGTTCCTGTCCATCTTTTCTCCATGCATTCCCATTGCGCTAGCCTTCTCTTGGTTCCTCTAACTCACAAGGTCTTTCCCACGTTGGCATTGATGTCCTTGCTGGAAAACAGGAAATTTGAAATGTTCTGTATGTAATGAGACTTAAATACCTCATGGGAGTTAGTGTTGCTGAACATGTTTTGAACTTGTTAGATGGTAGAAAATTATATCTACCTTGTACACAACAAGGACTTTTTGAAGGCATAATAAATGACCCACTAACTTACTCAACTTCTGACTAAAAGCTCTAGAGATCGTTAGAGGATAATTTCACTTGCATAATATTTTCAACCATGAAATAGGCTATTGTTATCAATAACATATAGATGAAGACACTATGGTTCAGAAAGATTCAGTTGCTTATTTAAGATCACACACTCTAGGGGCTAGAGTCAGACTTGAAACCTAGGTTTTCTGACTTGAAGATAAGGTCTTTCCTCGCTTGGGTGCATACTACATGTATTAGAAAGGAAAAGGGGGAGTTTCTATATGACAGAGAAATTACAGAGATCCAGCTTTCTATGTCACTAATGAAAGTTCCCTTCTAAAATCTCATGGTTTCAGGTCTTTTTACTATAGCATAAGATTGGGTGAATGAACACAACCAGAAATTCTTTTCATATTTACTTTTACTATATAATTGTGATAGCTGTGAGTTAGCTAGATGACATGAATGGTATCACTTGGCCCCTTATTCTCCATCAGATGCTGGTTCAGTCTCTGTGGCCTCTGAGTATCATTGCTTTAAACATGGGTTTTTCAATATGACTTAGTGGCTGTTTTATTTTAAAATACTTAATATATCAGAGGTAAGTAAGGGTCCTGGGATTGAGCCCCACATCGTGCTCTCTGCTCAGTAGGGAGCCTGCTTCCTCCTCTCTCTCTGCCTGCCTCTGCCTACTTGTGATCTCTGTCAAATAAATAAACAAAATCTTAAAAAAGAACAACAAAACCAATCTAATAGAACTAAACTTGCTTTGGAGCATCAGCAAAGAAGCTAAGTGATAGTGATTGGCTAGTATTAAGTATTTACCTCATTAGTGGAAGATGGTCTTGGAGCATGAGGGAAGGGGGTCAGATCGCCATAGCTCGTTTGTGAGTTATGCTCAAGCAGAACTGTAGTACTAAACAGACTCTCTTTCGTTCTGCTACCGATTTACTGTAATACTCTGAAGTATCCGTTAGTAAGGCCAGCCATTGATCCTCAGGGTTTAAGGGATAAGCTCAATGTCTGTCTTTCCACCTTACGAGGTTAACAGCAAGAATGCTTTCCCAAAGTCATCACATGGAGCTTGGAGATTCTACGGGGTAGCAGTTGGTTCCTAAGTGTAGGGAAAAAAATCTAATCTCTGAGGATTATTTAATGAGAACAATAGTAGTTCAGGGAAACAGAAGAACATTGAGAGTATAGTTTTTTGTGACTTTGATTGTCTTTCTGAGGGACTGGTTCTTTCAGGGATCACTCTTTCAATTCGCATCAGATTCCTTTCCTCCAAATTCAGTGCTTATAAAAAAAAAAAAAAATTCCCTGGGGCGCCTGGGTGTCTCAGTGGGTTAAAGCCTCTGCCTTCGGCTCAGGTCATGATGCCAGGGTCCGGGGATCCAGCCCCGCATCGGGTTCTCTGCTTAGCAGGGAGCCTGCTTCCTCCTCACTCTCTGCCTGCCTCTCTGCCTACTTGTGATCTCTGTCAAATAAATAAATTAAAATATTTTTTAAAAATCCCTGAAAAAATCTAATGCTTATTTTGGCAAGGTTGTTTGTATGTGGCTGCAGGGGAGGAGGTAAGGGTAGAAATCTGAAAAATCATGCTAATGGACAATAAGAAAACATAATGTCTTGCTTTTCGTGTGGCCAAAGCAGAAAACATTTTGAATGAGAAGGGGAAGTTACTTCACTCATTCAGTGGGGAAACAGTTCATTCTCTAGCTATTAATATTTTGTAAATTATGAATGACCAACATTCTTTTTAAAATTTTTTTATTTTTTATTAACATATAATGTATTTTTAGCCCCAGGGGTACAGGTCTGTGAATTGCCAGGTTTACACACTTCATGGCACTCACCGTAGCACATACCCTCCCCAATGTCCGTAACCCAACCACCCTCTCCCTACCCCCCGAGCAACCCTCAGTTTATTTTGTGAGATTAAGAGGAGTGACCAACATTCTTAAAAGTTCTTGCAAAGAGGAAGACTGACAGCTGAGTCTGAGGAGAACGTGACTTGTGGCTGATGACTGGCTCAGGAGGATACTGAGTTGAGGTTTAACCATTATTTTTTCTCATTGCCTCTTAATTGATCAAACTGAAAGGTGGTTGTTGTGCCCCTTTTTTGACTCTTGTGGCAGACATTTTCTGTTAGCAAAAGCTGTATCATGATAAGGATAATAATTAGCCGTTGGGTCAGGGATCTGTACATGGGCAGTGTTCCTATGGAAAATGTGAATATTATGATATTACAAGATGCCAGCTCAGACCTTGGGTGATTTCAGTCAGGTCATCAGTACCGTGCAGTCCTTTTGAAGAGACTAGAGTAAGTGGCATAGTAGATCAAGCACTCACACATACAAACCACACATATACACACCCACATTCAAATTTTGTTCCTGACTGAAAAGGGAAGATGGGAACAAATGGTCTCTCATGTTAATTTGTTTTAAATGGAATTTTTTTTTTTCCTGTTGGAGACATTTGGATTCCAAGTTCCTTCCTCTTGTCGTGGAGAGGAAGGAGCAGGTTTACACATGAAATACTGATTTTTTTTTTAAATAAATGCCTTTTGGGTCATGATCCCAGGATCAGCCCTGGGATCGAGTTCCATGTAGGGCTCCCTGATCAGCAGCAAGCCTTCTTCTCACTCTACCCTCTGCTTGTGTCTCTCTCATTCTCTCAAATAAATAAATAAAATCTTTAAAAACTGCTTTTTGTTTTGATAGCTGCTAAAATTACTTTGGCTTCTCTTAAATTCTTTTCTCAAAGATCCCCCACTTGATGCCAACAGCAACGTGGTGGCAAGTTGTATTGTGTCCGTTTTACTCAGTGACACCTATAGTCTCATGACTTGGTCATTCCCTTCTTTTTGGGGTTCCTGCTCTTTTTGCTCAAGCTCTAGTCATTCTAACCTTTGAATTCATTTCCCATCTCAGGAAGTTTGCATGTGCCACAGCAGTCCTTGCTTTTCCTATATGTCTCTTATCACAGCTGTAAACTCGTTGTTTAATGTCTGTCGTTTTCATTGACTATGATGTTCAGGAAAGAAGAAGACGTAGCTGTGCTCTTAGCAGTACCTAGCAATGCTGTGGGTATAGTAGATGCTCACTAAGTAATTGTTCAATGAATGAATGTATAGTGTCCATGCCATAAAGTTAATTCATGTTATAGTTGTGACTGGAGCTTAGTTCCCTAGATTTCAGAAGTCATATTCCTCGTATTACAGAACGTCATTGCATGTCTGTTACCTGGTAATGACTTCCTATGTTGGTGGAAACAAATGAATGGAAAAAAATGGTCTGCAGTTGTTGCTCAAAATGATATTTTGAAGCAGGGACCAAGTGTATCGGTTTTAAGTGAATGTGAGTGGAGAGAGGCAGAAGAGAAGGGAATCAAATGTTAGGAAAGTAAAGAGGTAGAAGACCGTTCTTGGGGTGAACTAGATAGTTAATGAGAAGGAAATGAGAAAATTACTGAAAGCAGCCACAGTCCAGTTGACATTTGCAGATCAGGTCCTCAGGCCAGGAGTGAATTGCTTTAGTGAAAGGCCATTGTAATGTATCTAAAACTCCTGTTATGGACTTAGCCAAATCACGTGACCTCTTTGTCCTCAGTTTCCAATTCTGCAAGTCAAATGTTATCTTACACAAACTCTTAAAATCTTCTTCACCTGTGGACTGAATTTACACACTTAATGGTTTTGTAGTTCAGAGAGAACTAGACTTCAAAGCCTCAGCCACAGCTATCCAAGGAAAAAGGGCCTTGGGAATTGCTTCTTCTCCTAAATGCCCATGTTTTCATAATCCCTTTCATCCCTCACTGTGCGTGTTCAATGGCCCTGAATTCAATTCTCCATCCTAGTTGGACCAGTGGTGTCCAAATCTGTTAGTCCCTATATAAGCGGATTATGTAGGAAGCATATGAAAAAACAGACAACTGGGCTTTCCTCTTGAACAATTTGTCTTAAAAAATCTGATCTAGGTCCCCTGAATCAGAACATTTACTAAATTCCCTGGTGAACCTAAGGCAGCTATCCTATGGGCCAGGTTCAGTGGTACAATGGTCTGGATGACCCAAGAGGAGTTAAGACTGAACACTTGCACTAAATGAGAGAGGGCATGTTCTACAGAAATGCAAGCTTTAAACCAAGATATCCTGACTTATTCCCAATTTGAGGTACATCTGGCTCTTTAATCTACCCTCTTTCCCACCCCTCATATTTAGCAATGGCATTTGCTAAACTGTTTTTCCTTATTTCTTGCTATGTTGCTGTTTGTTATTAAACAGTGACTACGTTTTCCCCCTAGACATGACTATGTTTTAGTGATGGGCGATGTGATTGCCTATATATAATTATTAAGGCACTTTGGAATACTTCTGAAGAAATGTGTCTATATAAATGGAAGTCATTATCATTGTGCTCAAATTGGAATTTCTAGTTTGAGTTTGAGGGCTTGGGATGGAACTTACTTTTGATTGCAGAGAAATCAACATTTCATATCATTAGTGAATTGACTCATCCAAGTTAAGGCCCTGATTCTGTACATTGCTCACTGAAGTATCAAAATAGCTATCCAGTGGTGAAGACCGGGAGGGAGGAGCACACACGCAGACAGATGACAGTAGAGAACATTGAGTTCCACCATGTTTACCGGTGTGCCGGGCATGACCATACAAAGACCTCAGCAGGTCAGCTAGAGTCACATTATTGTCTTCTGTAGAGATGCTAAAGCAAATTCTCAATTAGACTACTCAGGACTCGTAAGCAGGGAAAGCAAGCTCTCCTTCCTTTTTCAGTGGAGCACATTTTGATTTTGACTTAGGTTAGTCAACAAAATACTTCCACACAAGTATCATTTGTACTTTTGCCACCAGCTTAGCCCCCTACAATGAACACAGACTCCTCTTTTACTACTCTCTGTTACTCAGCCGCAAGATTATCCTGCTTAGAAGTCAAATACGGCCCTTCCTCAGGGTACTTGCTGTTTCTTTTACCTAAATTTTCCTTCCCCGAATATGAGGGTTCACTCCAGCAGCTCCTTTGGGCCTGGGGCCTGACTCTCTTACTTAAAACTGCCCTCCCATTGCCCCACCTCCAGCATCTCCCTATCCCTTTCCCACCCATTTAAGCTTTATAGCATTTATCACTATTATACACAGTATAAGCATTACCTATTTATTGTTTTTTTTTTAATCAATTTCCTATGTAAAACATAAGAACAGTATTTTGGTCTTTATTGACTTTATTGACTTTATTGACTCACTCCTATATGCTCAGTATCTAGGAGCATTAGTATTTTGTAGTGACTCAATAAATTTGCTGAATGAATGGATGCATGATAGATGAACCAATACAACAAGTGGAACTGCATGCAAAGTAATTGACAAGGACTTATCAGAAATAAGAGAAAAGATCCTGTTTCATTGACCTTAACTTTTAATTTTGATTTTTATTTGAAGATACTTTAGATGGTTCTTTCTGTTATCTTCTCATAAAGAAGACCTAAGAAAAGCTCCTATTGGGTCTAGATATTCCCAAAATCTTGCCTTAAGATATCTTTTGACTCTTCTACAGATCTACTTCTAAAATTACCCATATTAACAAAAAACTAAACAGGGGTGCCTGGGTGGGCTGCCTTCGGCTCAGGTCATGATCCCAGGGTCCTGGATCAAGCCCAGAGTTGTGCTCCCTGCTCAGTGGGGAGTCTGCTTCTCCCTCTGCCCTCCCCCTGCCCCACTCCCCACCACGTTTGTGCTCTTCCTCCCTCTCTATCTCAAATAGAACAAAATCTTAAAAAAACAAAAAACAAACAAACAAAAACCAAAACAAACAACAAAAAAAAACTGGATAGGGAATCTTATGTATTCATTCCAAAAATGTTCAATAAATGCCCACTTTGTGTCATATGAGAATATAGTGGAACCCAGTTATGCATCTACAATCCCTGCTATTGGGACTTTAACCTTTAGTTGGGTAAGATGGGCAATTAAAGAAGCAATCAATATGAAAAAGAAATTCCAGGCTACTCTGGGGATGCACAGGATGAGTATTTCTTATAATGAAACTAGAATGGGTAGTAAGAGCTAGACAAGGTAAGACTGAAAATGGGATCCAGGCAGAAGGAGAAATATGGGATGGTGATGGTTATGTATTCAAGAGAAGTGAATATAGCTGTGAGAGTGTCAGGTAAGAAGACAAAATGGCAGGGAAAGTGGCTACAGAGGAAGGTCTGAGCCTTGAGAATTATGCCGAAGTGTTTGGATTTCAACCCAACAGTAATACAAAGCAAGTCCTTAATGCACCCACAAAAATTCTTTCTTCAACACTTGACGATTGCCCTTCCCTACCCCATTTGAAGTTAAGGGTGGCTATTGACTTGCTCTAGTCAATTAAAAAGTGATTGGAAGTGCCATGCTTCACATCCAGGCAGAAGCCTTATTTACTAGCTAGTACAGTTGCCCTTTGAACAAAATGTGTTTGAACTGTGCGGGTACGCTGATATGTGGATATTTTTTTCAGTATGGTGTAGCCCATAAATGTGTTCTCTTTTACTTATGATTTTCTTGATAACATTTTCTTTTCTTCATCCTACTTTATTATAAGGATGCAGTATATCACACATATGATACACAGGATGTGTAAACTGACAGTTGTTATCAACAAGGATTCAAGTTAATAATGGTTCCTTTTTTTTTAAGATTTTATTTATTTATTTGACAGGCAGAGATCACAAGTAGGCAGAGAGGCAGGCAGAGAGAGAGGGAGGAAGGAGGTTCCCTGCTGAGCAGAGAGTCTGATGCGGGGCTCGATCCCAGGACCCTGAGATCATGACCTGAGCCGAAGGCAGAGGCTTTAACCCACTGAGCCACTCAGGCACCCCAATAATGGTTTCTTAGTAGTTAAGTTTTTGAGGGATCAAAGGTGATATGTGGATTTTTGATGGTGTGGGCGGTCAGTGCTTCTAACCCCCACACTGTTCAAGAGTCCGCTGTACTTACAATCTTCTCTGCTGCAGGAGTATGGTAATCACCAAAGCCCAGTCAGCCTAGATCCTTGAGTGCCAATGATAAGCGGAACTTCCCGGCTGACCCACAACAGACATGTAGTTTGTATGCAAAATGTGTCTAATTTTGTCAAGCCACTGACATTTGGTAATTGTTTGTTCTTCTAGAATAATCTAAACTCTTGGGAATGCTAAAAGAACCACTAACAGTTGGGTGATATCGTGATATAGGTTTTTGCAAGATTACTTCAGCTGCAGTGAGGGAAGATGATTTGGAATAAGAAAAACCAGAAACCTGGAGACCAGTATTGAGGTTGTTGTGGTAATCTAAGTGAGAGAAGTTGTAGGAATCACATGTCTGTTACAAATATTGAGAAGGGGGATGGTGGCTAGGAGCAGGATTTCAGGTATCTGTAATAGCAGCAGAGAAAAATGGGCAGATTCAAAATCTATTTGGGTAGTAGAACCAACAGAATTTGGTGACTGTTAGGATATAAAGATATGAAAGAAAAAGGCATTAATGAGATTCTCAAATTTCTGGCCTGTGTAACTGCATAAATTCAACAGGATACAGAACATTGGAAAGAGAATATAGTCTTTGGGACTCTGAGGGATAATTAGTTCAGTTTTAGACATGTTGGGTTTGAGATGAGTCTCCAAAATCCAAGTCCAGGTATAGGTAGGCAAGTGTTCTAAAATTGGAGCCCAAGAGAGAGGCTTAAGCCAAAAGTAGCAGATCTGTGAAACATTAGGATATAGATATAGGATACAGATGATAATTTAATCCATAACTGTGGATGAGATCACCCTGGAAGTGTATATTCTATGACAAAATGCAATTGGGCATATCAGTGGATAGCCTTGTTTAGTTGGTAAGAAAATGCATTATGACAGAAAATGTCATGACCACATAATTCCAAAAAACAAACCAGATAAAAAAATTACAAAGCAGATTTGATTCCAGACAGCCAACCCTGAATCGGGAAATCCAGAACAATACCTACATTTTGATTTATTATTCTTCATATACCAAAAACTGGACCCGTTATAAGAGAAATTATATATTCACTCTCCAAGGATAGAAAACTTAATGATCTACGATTCTGACTTCTATAAGGAAATGTGTTTGCATCTTTATTTCATTCTGTCATTGAATCAGTAGCCAGGAAATCAAATGTAGAATTTTCACTGAAAACAAACTATTCTTCCCATTTAATTATTTTGAAAGAACCTGAAGTGATAAGCTTATCCATATTACATAGCTCATACATAAATAACTTGATAAATTCAGCCCACAAAATGAGCTCACTTATGATGTTGCTGTTATGATATGTTTATTTGCCTCTTCACTCAAAAAAAAATTTTTTTTTTTTTTTTTTTTGGTTCCTACCATAAGCACAGCAAAATAGTCCATTTAGTTTTGCTTGACATCTTTGGAGAATAAATGATACTGATGTGATGTTTAGGTATTTTATAGTTTATAAATCAATGGTTGGTTATGATACACTACTTATGTGTATTTGAGGCATGCAAAAGCTTGTGATCTCAAATATTTATTTCAAAAATTATGAATTTTACAATTTAGACCTTTTCTAAGAATAGACTTTTCTTTAATCACCTTGGTTTGGCTCACTTCATTAGACTACTGAAAAGTCCCCTGGTATGATTACCAAGTTAACAAATAAAAACACCAAGCCATGCACTGAAGTTAGAGCCACTAATTTTGTCTAGAGAAAGCAGGAGGTTCTTTGCAGTAAAGTGATTTTCAACTTGAGTTTGAAGGATGCGTGTGAGATACCAAGACAAACAAGGGAACACAGTTATTTCAGGTAGACATTTCAGCTAATGTAGCATGTGCAGAAGGTCTAAAATAGGACATGGCTGGTCCTTTTCGAGGATTGTAGAGTCCATGGATACAGTGGGTGTGGTAGAGGGCTAGATAATGAGACTGGAGCTCCTCCGGCCAGAGAAGGGACTGTGGCAGTGATCGTTTTGAAACCTATAGCTTTTAAATTTCAAATTAATCATGTTTGCTAGTCGAAAAAAAGCTGGAAGTCAGTCTAATACAATCATTGCACAGTAAAGAAGATGACTTTTTATGATCCTACATTAATTTTCAGTTTCAACATTTCTCCTAAAGGAGCTGATTCTCCCAGTTGGTCCCACCAGGTCATTTAAAATCAATTTAAAATGGCCCCCAGGAGACTGTGTCCCTCTGGAGAGGTTGTAGGAACTACATGTATTTCACATGTATCAGAGAGCAGAATCCTGTCCTAGAAAAACCCCTCAAATGGAATCCTAATTGTCTAGCTTCTGCCACTAAGTAGCTGGGAGGATTTGGGTATCTGGACCTATCTCAGCATTTCAGCCTCAGTCTACTTATTTTTATTATTTATTATTTATATTATTTATACCATGAAGAACTAAAAAGAAAAACAATACCCAGGGCCCTTTCAGCTTCTGTATTATACAATTTTATGTATAATCTTACTATCCTGGGAACTCTAAACTCTTCTTGGACTCTGACACATAATGATAGAAACTTTATATATTGAATCAATCAACTTTTCAGTCCATATTTTGTGTTAGGTTCAAGAAATGTAATTGAAGGTGCACCTTGGTGGCTCAGTTGGTTAAACATCCAACTTTTGATTTCGGCTCAGGTCATGATCTCGGGGTGGTGGGATTGGCCCCACATTGGGATAGGCTCTGCACTCAGTGGGGAATCTGCTTGAGATTCTCTCCCTCTGCCTGGCTTGCACAAATAAATACATAAATCTTAAAAAACAACAACAACAACAACAACAAAACAAAAAAAGAAACGTAGTACTGAAGAAAAATAAACAGCAGAATTAATCCTTACAGGCATGAAGCTTACGTCCTGGTTGTAGGGGAGAGAGTTTGATGAGATAAACATAAACCTAATCTGTGAGTGAAAAATAAATGGAGTTAAGAGCTGGAAACAAATTAAGGAAAACTGCAGGGATTATGTGAGTACGCAACAGGAGGGAACTGATGTTGTCGGCATGGGGGCCTGGGGACCGGGGATGGATTGCTGGCACTGAGCCTTGCAGGGAGGGCCTCTCTGGAGAAGTGACCTCTGGAGGAAAGAAATGGGCCTGAGCCTTAACAGAACAGCTTTGTGATTGTGGTCAGTCCTGAGGCATCAGCAACTTTCTCAGAAGCACATGGCCATGGTGTATAAAGGTCCGGGGCGGCGGGGGAGGGGGGAGGGGGCAACTTACAGAGCAATATTTTATGCGTTGGCTGGAGTTGTACCATTTAAGACGTGGCAGAGATTTTATTTCAGATAGTGAAAATTGATTTGATGGCTTTCGGACATTGTTTGATTAAGAACATGAATGCAAAATTGTTTTTTTTGTTGTTGGTTTTTTGTTTTTTTTTTTTTTTGTAGCTTAGCACACTGAGTTATTTCTCTAAATGATGTTTCCAGATAGCAAGTGAGGCTGTGCACCGGGTTCACCCCTCCTTTGTTAGCACCAGGCTAATTAGAGGCATTTCTGAGTGACTGCAGTTGCTGGTACTTGTCTCTGTTGTTGGTGTTTTCCCCATCTGCCTTTTGCCTCTGTGTAGCAGGTCTGGATGCATTTGAGGCAGGAAGATGGCAGCCTAGTGCACCTCAAGAGGGTGTTAGTCACAGCCTCTGGTCATAATGGGGCAAGATGCTACAACTGTTTTCTCCTAGCAGCTGACTTGGTAGTGATTCATGGTTTTCACAGCGATGTGAAGGGAGACGAAAAGCAAGCAGGCAGGGGCACTTAAGCCTCCATCTAGTAACTGGAAGCATCTAGACTAGATGGGGTGTGGGGGGAATGGGTAATTTTAGTTAGGTAAACCCAAA
Source organism: Lontra canadensis (assembly GCF_010015895.1). Classification (NCBI taxonomy): domain Eukaryota; kingdom Metazoa; phylum Chordata; class Mammalia; order Carnivora; family Mustelidae; genus Lontra; species Lontra canadensis. The sequence continues at coordinate 1,859,923 of NW_022631109.1, read as the reverse complement.
CCTTAAGTCTTACTAAAAATATTTTCTTGAAATTTCATTCAGCACTTTTAACTCTGTGCAGCTTGACATACTTGTAGGTCATGCAGATAAAAAATATCTAGTGTGTCAATGGGTGTGGAAATAAAGCCAAAAAGCTGAGACTTGCTATCAATGAAGAAGGCAGCAGTGCATGTGATATTTGAAGTTATGAGGTTGGTTGAGATCACCCAGCTAGAGCGTACTCGTCATCATATTTCTTTCAGAAATGATCCCACTTTGGGGTACGTGTACCTGTTTATCGTGGGATGGCATTACCTCATACTATATTAAGAGAAAAATGTGTTCTGTTTGACCATTTATGGATGAACTGAAAAAACATACTCAAGTCTTACTGGTGTTTTATTTCCCATGAAATATCTAGTCACGTTTTCCTGTATTCATTTTTTTCCTACATTCATTTTTAGATGGAATTGAAAGGTGGACATTGAAGTGTGTAGTATTTGCTTGCTTTTGTCACATTAAAAAATAAGAACACTTACTACCTTTCAGTTGCTATCTGGGATCTCTTTAAAGCCTTGTTCTATTTACTGCTGTAACGTCAGTGCATTTGGTGTTGAACGTAATTTTTAATTAAAAAAAAATCATGCCAAAGGATTTTTGTCTCACTGTGCTATATAATGGATCGAATTGAATCATGGTAAATACAATAATATGCTGCTAAATATTCTAACTGTAGAATCTGCCTCAAATTCTCTTACTATATAATCCCTTAATATTTACTTACATTCAGTGTTCCTTTCCAGCATATATTATAGATTTACCATGTGGGGCAGATATGTGATCGAGTGATTAGATTATAGCACAAGCCCCTTGGTATTTTATGATACTGGTGGGCTCCTGTGGATTGGTGTGCAGTTACATGTGGATGAGCTGAATGAGATGGGCTATAGTCATGGGATGTAACTCTTTGAAGTAAAGGCAGACTCTAGCAATTTTCTAGGCTCTGTTTTAATTTGAGACTTTTCTTCTTAATTGCTTGCCCTCAATGTTGGAAAGATGTTAAAGAATTAAGGAGAAATTGCATAAGGAATATATTGATAAAATTTATATTCTCTTAATCTGGAGATTTTTAGGAGAATATTTATAAGTAGGGCTTGGAAACCGCACTCTGTATAACTCTGAGCACGTTAGGTAACATCTCAGAGTTCATTTTCTTGTTTGTTAAATGGAGATAATAATATTATTTCTTAATGTCCTTGTGAGGAATGGTGATTACGTATGTAAAGTATCAGGAGAGAGCATTGTTATATGGGACAGTTACTTCTGTCTCAGATTTGCTTCAAGAGTGTCTGGCATTTGTAGTGATGAGAGAAGAGATTTAACTTCTATGATAGCCATTAGCTTTAGCCTAAGCTGAGATTCTCCTGCTTTAGACAACTGCTAGAGGGCATTTCTGCTGATGGTTTCACTATGAACTACCCCCACTGTACAGTAGCCAAGTGAAAATAAATCTCAGCGATTTTCTTAGTCATTTCAATTCTGAAACGAAAACAGCTTAGATGTATAATTGAACATTCCCTCAGTCTTCCAAGCACTTTAAATTTGGATTCATGTCTTTCTGGATCAAGTGGAAGCCAATTGCAAGGACCTATCTTACCTTCTGTTTACATTAGTCATTTGGTTGATGATGGTTCTCAAAGCTAAAGTTGTTACGAAGTTGATATTAAAGATTAAATACAATTCTTAAAGGTAACTTTCCTCTTGTAACTGAATGTTCCCTGCATAAATTCACCCATAAGTACTTAAAGATGGAGAATGGTAACCTAACTTAATGGTAGAGAGCCTGGATTTTGGAACCAGGCATCTTAGGTCAATTCTGGAATTTACTGCTCATCAGATGTAAGCTGTTAGCCAATAGTTACTTAAACGTTCTGTGCTTTTGCCATCTTTTTTTTTTTTTTTTTTAAGTAACATTGGATAGATAAGATTAAGCTCTGTGGACACATTAAAGGAGTGCCTATAACATGGAGAGCATTAGGAGAAGGAAAGGGAAAGTGAAGTGGGGGAGGGATCAGAGGGGTGGATGAACCATGAGAGACTGTGGACTCTGAGAAACAAATTGAGGGTTTTGGAGGGAAGAGGGATGGGAAGTTGGGTGAGCCTCGTGGTGGGTATTAAAGAGGGCACGTATTGCATGGAGGACTGGGTGTGGTGCATAAACAATGAATCTTGGAACACTGGGAAAGAAAGGAAGGAAGGAAGGAAGGAAGGAAGGAAGGAAGGAAGGAAGGAAGGAGTGCCTAGGATATAGGTGGTGTTAGCACTGAAATGTAAGCAAGTTATCCACAGACTATCAGATGATCAGAGAACCATAATGGCCTCATATCGATGTTCACTGGGCTACTGTCCTAACCACTGGACCACTTGTTTTGCATTTTTAACAGATAGTAAATCTCTGGTATATCTACAGTCATAGCTGAGGAATAATCTCCCGTTGATTAGCTAGTCAAATTACTTGAATCACCTCTCCACATCCCATTCAGTACATAATTAGTGTTTATTTCCATTTTGCTGTTCATTATGCAAATTCACTGCAAAACCATCACAACTGGGGAGTGTGTGGCTCATGATTTTTTATTGGCGGTCATTGAGATGAAAGATGGGCAGGTAGTGGGAAGCTTCTGCTTAGCTTAATTTGGTGACACTATTCTGTATTTTGGCCAAAGTATCAGTACCATCACATTAGTTTTACTATTGCTGTTAATTAGATGTGGGTGTCAGAAAAGTGTTTCTAGTTGTGGAGTTGATTAGATGATGAAGAGGTTCCCCACAGTTTGATTTCTTAAAGCCAGATAGGACAAGGGTTTGGAGTCAACACATCCCAGGGGGGAGGGGTGGGAATTAGGTGACAAAGTAAATGTTTTCCATTTCCTGTTATATTATTTGATAATGAAATGTGCTGATCTGCTGCTGCTGGAGGCAGCCTGTGTTCTCTCTGCAAATGAATGAGCTGTTCAGGTACGTCATCACAGCCCTTATCCAAAAGGGAAAGCACTGTCAGCAGCTACAGCCTGCTCAAAGGAATTAGCAGAAGAATTAACCTTCTGTGTTGGGTAATAATGCTGGGAAAGTGTTTTGTTTTCATCCCAAGCATACCAACAACTTTGCACACTTGGCTATTTGAAAGATGGAGTAGAGTGTTAGATGATATAAAGTGACATTGCTACATATTTAGTTACATATTTTCTCCCAGAAAAGAAAATCTACATATGTCTGTCTGTATATATATGTATGCATGTATGTACGCATGTATCTATCCATCCATCCATCCATCCATCCATCAGAGCAAAACGTACCTCATTGGTTTTCCTGCATTCATCACATAGTGGTCAAAGTCATGGCATTGCAATAAAATATATCAGGCTCTGAGTCCAGATTTTGTTGCTCGTTTGTTGCTAACTTAGGGCAAGACACTTAACCACTTGAAGCTTTAATGTCCTTTGGGGGTAGAGGGTGGGTAATATTGGGAGTCCCATGGCATTGTTAAGGAAGAATTATAATTGTGTCTGTAAAATGCCTAGCATACAGAAATGGTCTTACACATGTTGGTTTGCCCTCATTTCTCTGACATGAGGTGGACCATATTGAATCAATTCAATTTGACAAATATTGATTATGTCCCCAGAACTGTGCCTGATGCTGGGGAAACACTGCCGGACAAGACAGATATAACTCCAGTCCCGGGAGGCCAACAAACTATGATGAACACATAAGGACAAAAGGAAAACATGGCTGGGTGAGCATAGAGCAAGTGGGCTTGGGGTCTAGTGTTTAGGAATAACCTCCTTGAAGTATTTCCAATTTGGGAAGGGAGTTGGGGAATTAGCCAGGGGAATTAGCCAGGAGAAAAAGGAGCAGGGCTCAAGAAAAAAACATTTCTAGCAGAAGTCACAAACTAAAGACATCTTTGAGTAAGTGAATTTCTCAAAGATAAAAGGCTGGTATTTATTTTACAGAGGCATGTAAAATAACAATAACACCTACCAATAACAATTTCATGTGCTTTGTGCTGGGCCTTAAAACATGAAGTTTGAAGATATGATTGTAAGAGGTTCTGTGACCAGGGAATGTATGTTGCATTCGCCAGGAACATTGGCATGGTAAATAAACTAAGTATTTTCACCATATTGGCACATACTGAAGAACAGCAATGCATCTCATCTAGGAGCTAGGGAAATAGGGCTACATACATGTAGCTTCACTATTTGACAGCTAAGTGGATTTCTTAGATGTTTTCTATGTGCGAGTCTCCGTGCTGAACACCCTTATATGCAACACCTTGTTTCACGTCATGTGATAAGCACTTTGTTGTTGTTGTTTGTTTTGTTTGTTTGCTTATTTTGGATATTAAAAGAAATGGAGACTTCAAGTCCATATATTATTTGCCCAAAGTGACAAAGCTAGAACTGTATACAAAATAAAAGAGAGTTTGCAACCTTCATTTTTAACTATGGAGCTATTCCAAACTACTGGACAGGCAGTCTCCTACAGATCTGCACAGAGCTAAGCTGGGCAAAGCATCACAGGGAGAAAGGGTGTGCCATTTAGTTTTCATAGAAATTCCAAGGAACAGCGACAGATGGGAAGGAGCCAGGGCAGTGGAGCAGGGAATTCAGGAGCGGCGTGACATGGTACTGGTTATTGAAACTCTCTGAGCCTCAGGTTCTTTTGAAATGGCAATATTAATAATTTTTACCCTCATCTGTAGGTTATGAGGATGAAATCAGATACTGTAATATGCTAAGGGCATTACTTGACAGAAAGGAAGTGTCATTTCCTATATCTGTCCAACTATTTGAGTTTTCAGAGAGAGAAAACTGGGAGATGCTTTATAGAGCAACATGCTTGAATCTCTCCTAAAATTATGGGGATCGTTGAGGAGGTCTGATAAAGCATATCTGTCCTCTCTGCCTAGGTTTCCAAACTGAGAAATAAGTTAAAAAAATAAAATAAAAATGAGGGAAATGTTAATGCATTTAAGAAGAATAAAATCATGCCTTTACTGGTGGTAAAGACCAGATTGGGGAACATAGCTTTGTCTGGGAGCCAAATGAGCATATGAACAAAACCCCATGTTGGAGAGACTTACTGTCCAAAGACATTGCAGGATGGGTAAAATGCACAGCAGAGAAGAGCAGAGAAGCACCTGGTCCCTGAGGACAGTTTGCTCTCAAAGGGTAAATGCTAAACGTTTCCTTCTTCCCCAGTTTAACAATCCTATCACTCTATTTCACAAGATACTGAGTGGTTAAAGGAGGTCAAGAGAATCCATGAATATTGCCTGACTTTCTATCCTGTAGCATCAGGAGTGGGGATAAAGCATTCCCCTCACTGTAAATCACAATGAGATCTATTTTGTTCCTGACGAATGTCTCAGTGCTGAGACCGCCCATTCCTGAGACCCGTGAAGCCTCCGGAATGGAGACCAGAACCAGTGGTGTAACTCTCCTTCCTGACAGGTTGGGGGGTCTGGTGCGGAAGCATGACATTGCGACCGCAAGTTCTTTGTCTGGCCTCTTGTCCTGTGTGCTGACCCCCTAATGAGGGACACATACACCAGCTCCCAGGGAAGACCCTTGCCTCGAGCCCTGTTACCCTGAGCACCTTCATTCTGTGCCCCTTTGTCCCAGGCTGGCTGACCATCTGTGTGTTAGGTTCTCTGCTCTGTGGCTTCTCATCACCCTGAGCTGTTGACCTCTGACCTCAGATCCAAGTTCAGACAGGTGCTAGCTCAGTGACCAAGTTCTTCAGATGGCAGCCAAAGTCACCAGCATTCTGTACACTGGAAGTTCCCCTTCCTTCCCCTTCTTTGTGGGCAACTTTCAGACTAAAGGGTGGACTGTGGGTCACTGGACTGCCCCACACTGACCCCTTGTCACTTCTAGCTCAGGGACATCTTGCAGTCCTGACATGCAGGCTGCTGCAATTCCACAGAAGGGCCTCCAGGGCCACCTGCGAGGACAGGCACCAGGCTGGGAGACAAAGGCCCCGCCCATGGGGTGGGTGAGTAGCCACCAGTGGCTGCAGAGGTCAGTGGTCATGTCCAACACAAGAGGCCTCCAATACACACAATGCCTGGGACCGATGGTGACATGAAGGCCAGTGGAAGAGGGTACAGTAAGGAAGGATCTGCCGCTGCCTGATGTCCTTACAGCGTGACAGGGTGAGGACGTGGAGTTTGTGGCTCATTAGTTCTCTGAAGCTCAGGCAGCCCTGTTGGGTTGAAAAAGTGAACATCGTGGCTCGAACAATCATTTGGCTCTCTGACGGTGGAAAGACACTTGTTATTGTATCTTACGTACAAGTAAGGTGTACTCTAGTAGATGCGATGCAAAATCGGGAACTTTGACCACAGCCAGCAGGTCAATGAAAAACCAGTGTTTGACCCAGCATTTCAGCAGGGTAAACTTTCACAGCCAGAATTTTTCAGAGGTGACACGAAGTGTTCATGGCATGATTTTAATTAGAAGGAATCTTATACCTGTAGGGTTCACTGAGATGCCTGTAGGAAGCTGGTGACATCCGAAGAGGTACTTAATACCACTGTACCCTCAAGAGAAGATAAGGGTCCCATCAGATCCAGTATCCGGATTTAACAGTATGTGCTTTAAGATGAATATGGTAATGTGTCTCAGCTTCTACCAATAACCTGTTCTATAGGATGTCACGGTACTTCAGGAAACAAAAATAAGCAGGAGACACTCTCATCAAATCAGCTTGGCAAATTTCTTTAATAAGATTTCTCAATCTTTTACCATGTTAATGTTCGCTGTGAGTATGCAAGCAGGGTATATGGGGCATTTCTGTATTGTATTTATTGGTGATAGAATGCCATTTTAAAGACTCTCACCCCGCAAAACACTGGTTTACATGGAATAAGAACTCTCCTGATGATAGTTGTCACAGGCATTTATTTTTCTTGAATTTTTACTATATAAATGATGAAACGCAGCTACATTATTGCTCTACAAGATGGAAGCTCCATTTAGATGACCTGTAGTACATGGAAACAATATGCTTAACACCTAAATCATCATTTCTTCCCACTCCTTTAAAGCCGATATGGCATGCTTTTATTCTCCCCATTTCAATTGATGGAAGCAGCAAGTGGCTGTTTTGCAAGGGTGATACCTGAGAGCCCCCTTCATCTCAGCTCTGCCCCATCCCACCCCAGGCCGTGTGGTTGGTTGCCATGTTGTGTTGATTCTTTTTTTTTAAGATTATTTATTTATTTGAGAAAAAGAAAAAGTACAAAAGCAGGGGATAGGAACAGAGGGAGAAGCAGACTCTTTGTTGAGCAGAGAGCCCCATGTGGGGCTGAATCCCAGGACCTTGAGATCATGACCTGAGCAGAAGGCAGATGCTCAACTGACTGAGCCACCCAGGCACCCCCGTTGTATTGATTCTACCTCAAAATGGAAACTGAGCTTTTCTTTGCAAATGCAATGCTCCTTTCTTTGGTCCAGGCCCTTAATATCTCTTTTTGCTACTAGGATTTCCTCCTCTGTGTTCCCATAGCAATTTGTACAAACTTTTTATGCACTTCATAATTGTATGATAGTCTTTGGAGTATCTGTTTCCTCTGCTAGACAATGAAAGCTGAGAGGGAAAAGGCTATGCATCATTATTTTTTATTTATTACTGTTGAGCCACTGGCACTATACTCAATAATGTTATTTAAATAGATGAATAAAGACACACATGCCATTTATATCTTTTTAAGCCTTTTAAAACTAATTGGAGATAAACAAGTGAATCCCCGTTTGAACATGTGGCCATTATTCCTCAGATTGGCAACTCATATTCAGAACAGAATTTTCTGGTTCAAACTGCTAAAAATTTTGAATACATTTGAAAAAAAAAACCTATATTGAGAAAATGTATACAAAAATCTTTGCTTCAATATATTCTGTATTTTAGATTTGTATTTTGATGAGTGCTATTTAAAAAATATCACAACAGAAATACATACAGTGAAATTTGGAATTTGAAAATTTTAGTCATGTATCGATGAAGAGAAAATTCCCTTAAATATATAGACACAATATGATTCTATGTATATAAAACAAGTGTGTGCATATGAAAACACACACACACACACACACACACACACACACACACACAAATGGAAGCAAAAAGACTAGAAAAGTTGGGACGCCTGGGTGGCGTCCTGGGATCAAGTCCCACATCAGGCTCCTTGCTTGGCAGGGAGCCTTCTGTTCCCTCTGCCTCTGCCTACCACTCTGTCTGCCTGTGCTTGCTCTCTCTTTCTAACAAAAACAAACAAACAAATAAAAATCTTTAAAAAAAAAAAAAAGATAGAAAAGTGTCCTATAAAAAGTGGTTACATCCAGGGAAGGAGGGCAATGAAAAGGGTGAGAGAGGTAGTGAAGAGAGACATCAGAGTCCGTTTTCCATCTCTCTCTATTTTTCTCTGATCCTCAGCACCCTGAAAAGCAGTTTTTTTCCCCTTCTTCAACTCCTTGATTTACTTACCAACCTTGTCCATTCTGTCATCCAGCCCTGCGATCTGAACTTTTAATTGCTGCAATCTTGCTTCTAATTCCAAATTCCCTGTGCCACCCCTATTTGCTTAAAAAAAAAAAAAAATTCCACAGAAACTAGCTTTTGTCTTATGGATATGATCAGCCTCTTAATTATTAGAAAATGCAGTTTTAGCCTTTGAAAAACCTTCCATTTGCTGTATTAACTCTGTGGTCTTGCATATCGTATTTGTTGCTGTGCATTGAGTTTGATCATTTTCCTGGTGTTGTTTTTCAAGGGTTCCATAATTTGGGATTGCTTACTCCTCCTCAGATTGGAAAAGAACTGGTCTCTGATGCTGATGTACTTTTTTGCCTCTGAGAGTGTGTGATGGCCTGAAGGTGGGGTGGGAATGGTACCTTTTATTCTGCATGTGGAGGTAGCTTTCCATTCATGGTTCCTTCCCTGGCCACACTCACTGCTTTATTCTGGGGCAAGGATGTCCCTTGTTCCTTCATTGTGTACCTTTTAGAAATCCCTTAACATTTTTACAAATCTTCTGGCTTTTTAAACGATGGGGCATAGCATAGTAGCCGGGACTGTGCTGACTCTGGAATGAGGCTGGCAGGGACCGAATCCTGGATTTGCTGCTCACTCATTGTGTCACCTGGAACAATTTCCTGATTTTCGTTTTGGTGTCTCAGCTTTTGTAACTGTAAAATCGGGCGGGGGTGGGAGTGGTAGTATCCTTTCCATAGGCTTGTGGTGGGAATAAATATGTTAACTCATGTAACTAGGACCTGGCACATAGCAACCACTCATCCAATCCTCTTAGAGAAATTACTTTTCTCTCATTTGAAGAGATTTTAGAATTGGGCTTCGTTTCCTGGGCTCAGTTTACCCACCTGAGGCAATTCTCTTTTAATCTAATGTTTGAAATCTCATGTGCTACATGTACAACAGAACATGCATGTTTAAAAATCCATATCTGGGTGCGTGGGTGGCTCAGTTGTTAAGCGTCTGTCTTTTGCTCAGGTCATGATCCCAGGCTCCTGGGATCAAGCCCTGCATGTGGCTCCCTGCTCAGCGGAAAGCCTGCTTCTCCCTCTCCCACTGCTTGCTGCTCCTCCTGCTTGTGCTCCCTCTCTCTCTGTCAAATAAATAAAATCTTTAAAAAAATAAATAAGAAAAACATATCAAAGTCCAGTTAAGAAGTGAACAAAGCAGTGTGCTTGTTTTCCCTTGTGTTGAGATGATGATTTTCCCTGCCCCATGATTATAGATGTCATAAAGAGAAAGTTTTGCAAGATGTATATATAGGCTTTGGATGTAAGATTTAGGAGCCCAGATACATTTTTTTATTCCTTCTGCCAATAGTAGGTTCAGGAGAGCATATCCTGCTTAGGAAAAAAAAAAAAATTAAAAAAAAATAAATAAATAACAGGTGCAGATACTAATGTATAAATATTTGTGTTTAATGAATTTGATGTGGCTGTTCTTTGCTATATCCACACAGCCTTTGTGACCTGCCCTCCTTTATTTTCCTAATGTCCTTTTCTTCTGCAATTCTCCCTCCTTCTTCAGTTCAGACTAGCCTCCGAGCTGGTCCTTGAACTTGCTGGGAATCCTTCCTTTATAAGGGCTTTGCCTATACTCTTCCCTGGCCTGGATTCTGTGCCCTAGATGTGCCTGGCTAATTACCTTGCTTCTTCCAAACTTCAACTCAAATCCTCCCCCCTCCGTAAAACACAACTTGATTACCCCATTTAATACTACAGCTGTGACCCTGACAGTTTTCTTTTTCTTACAGTAGTTTTGCTTTTCTTAAAAAAACAAACAAACAAACAAACAAAACAAAACAAAACTATCCCTTTTACACCACGTAGACAATTCACTTGTTTGCTGTGTTCAATGCAATATAAGCTCCATGAAGGCAGGATATTTGCTTTTTTGTTGATGTTCTCCTAGTGCCTAAAACAGTGCTTGGCCCACAGCAAGTGTTCACAAAATGATCTGCAAATAACTGAATAAACATGTAGAATAATGAGCAACTCACTAGGGCCAGGTATGATTAAAAAAAAAAAAAAACCTGTTTGTAGAAAAGGACAATCAAAAATGTTGACAATGGTGCCAACCCTACCACCACATTGTGAGCTATTAAAGGGAACAAACCTTCTTTGTTTACTTCTAATAAGTAAAATATTTATTCAATGCCCAGGCATATTGGCAAGAAAATTAGTGACGCATTATAATTAAGGGAATAGTACTTGCCATTGGTGGTCAGTTTCAAGGGATCATGTGGGGTAATCATGCCCTCTCTGAATTTAAAAAATCTCAGGAGATCTTCCATCATGAAATTGCAGTGATGCTGGGGCAGACACGCATGTGCTCTGTTCTTTCTATTGCTGTGATCTTTTCTAACAAGTCTGTTTATTTTTGCTTTGCGTAGATGGATCCGTGGGTTTTACAAAGAGTCGATTCAGATCATTAAATCCTACACAAGGCTGAATAACAAAACAGAAAAATCTGTCCACAAAATGCTAAAATCCTTCCTCTGACTCAGAATCTTGCTTTTCTCAGTCTTTGAGTCATCACGTGGAAGATGGCTTTATTTGTTTAATTCCAGATTTATGGTGCCTTTATCCTGAAAAGGATGCGTTCAAGGAGGAAGCATTTATTGGGTGAGAAAGACCAGGTTTTAATTTGGAAAGCCATAAAAAGCTTAAATGGTTTTCTCAACTTAGGATGAAAAAGAGAAAAAGAGAGACAGAGAGCAATGAGTGGTAATAGGTATTCTGGTATTCTATCTTAGAGGATTTTGTGAGTTTTTGCAAAGCCAAAAAATAGCCATAAGCAATGCTTAATACTAGAACCGAGAGTAGGGCGAGGGGAGGGAGCAGGTGTCCATGGTCCGCTTTCGCTAGATGAGGAACGGGTGTGCCTCATGTTGTACTCCTCCAGAAGTACTGATAAGAACTGAACTACTGAACTGATAAGAACCCATCATTTGAGGAGGAAGACCAAGGAGCTGCTTTTAGGAATGCTATGGAAGACGGGAAGGACTTAAGCATCTCTGATATATTTAGGTCAAGCAACCCCATATATCTTTATCAGCCTTTCTGAATGTCACCCCGTGTGAACAGAGTTAAAAAGAGTGTGCTTACTGTGACTGAAGTTTCAAGATAATGCCATCCCAATAAATATATAATCTGTGCAAATAGGTTCTTGATGAGGGAACAGGAAGTGGAGTTCCCTAACCCTGTCTCTAATAAGTTTGCGACTCCTAGTTCATGGTGAGTAGAAATTCTGGGATTATGACTTGCCTGAATGACACTGAAAGGTACATTCTACAAAGATGCTGGGAGAAATCATGCAAAGATTCTCCCCCAAGAAGTGGTTGGCAGTGGTGTAGGAGTTAGGTCTCTAGGGCTTGCAGGAGATAAAATTTATCTGCACCAGAGCCACTATATTAGAATTGGTTATTACACTTTTAATACAAAGTCTAACAGAATCAAATAAAATGATGGTTGCCGCCTTTCGTACCCTCCTTCATTATTCTCTTCCCAGACTAGGGAACCACACTTCTCACTCATTTTGACTCCTGGCTGAGGTACTCATAGGCTAGCCATTAAGTGTGTAACCATGCCATTCTACCAATCACGCCTTCTAATAGAAAATTCTAGAAAATTCTTCAGGTACAATCCTTTATATTCTGTTTTTTTTTTTTTTTTTTTTTTTCTTTCCAGACCTTTGGAATGCCCCTTACACGGGGAAAGTAGTCCCAATACGACTGAAAGCATATCGTGCCATTGTACGACTGCATACATTTTTTTTTTTAATGTTTTAAATTAAAAAAAATTTTTTTCAAAGATTTTATGTATTTATTTGACAGAGATCACAAGTAGGCAGAGAGGCAGGCAGAGAGAGGAAGGGAATCAGGCTCCCTGCTGAGCAGAGAGCCAGATGCAGGGCTCAATCCCAGGACCCTGGGATCATGACCTGAGCCAAAGGCACAGGCTTTAACACATTGAGCCACCCAGGCTCCCATGACTGCATACATCTTAAGATGATAATGGCTTATTTCCTTTTTGTCAATAACGTCAGTTCTCTGGTGCATAGTTCTGAATGAGTGTTTACAAGAATGTTATTAATATTGCTTCTTCCAGAAAAATGAAAATATTCATTCAAAAATATTCATTTTTAATTTGCCTTTTATTATTTTGAAAAGGTATTATTGAAACATTATAATTCAATTTAATTTTAATTCACCAGGTATTTTTCCGAGCACATGGTTTCAACTAGACACTGTATAATGTCCTCGGGAAAGAGAAATTAATGAAAAATTGGTCTTCTCAAAGAATGATAGATATAAAAACAAATTTAATATATTTATAGTCATAAGGACCATAATGAAATTAAGTACAAGGCCAAGGGTTGTACAGAGGGAGATGTAAAAATTATACCTGGTAAAGGAAGATGGACTAGGAAAGCTTTACTGAAAAGTTTGTTTCCTCTTCCATCCCCAACATCCAGAACAGTGCCTAATATACAATAAGTGCTATAGAATTATGAGTCAGTTTTTTTTTTTTTTTAAGGTTTTATTTATTTGACATAGAGATAGAGAGTACCAGTAGGCAGAGCAGCAGGCAGAGGGAAAGGGAGAAGCAGGTTCTCCACTGAGCAGGGAGCCCAATGTGGGGCTCGATCCCAGGACCCTGAGATCATGACCTGAGCCGAAGGCAGCTGCTTAACCACCTGAGCCACCCAGGCACCCCATGAGTCGGTTTTGAAGTCAAGGTAAAAGTTAGCTTTCTGAGAATACTAGTTTCCTGTGGCTGCTCTAAGTGTAAGCCACTTAGTGGCTTGCAATAGCAGAAATTTATTCTGTAAATTTATTTTATGATTTATTGTAAATATGTTATAAATTTATTACAGAAATTTATTCTGTAAGCCACTAGCAGAAATTTATTCTTGTAGTTCTGGAAGCCTGAATTCTAAAATCAGTTTGAACTAAAAACAGTGTGTTAATAGGGCTGCACTATGTCCACAGGCTTCAGGGGACAACCTGTTCTTTGCCTCTTCCGTCTTCTGGTGGCTGCTGGCATTTCTCAATTTGTGATCAGATTATCCTAAACTCTACTCCCATAATCACATTCCTTCCTCCTCTTCTATGTGGTGTCAAATCTTCCTCTATCCCTCTCTCATAAGGACGCCTGTGGTGGCATTTAGGGCCCATGTGGTTAATCCAGGATGATCTCATCTCAAGATTCTTAAGCACATCTGCAAGGACTCTTTTTTCCAAATGAAGTAACATCTGTAAATTTCAGGGATTAGGATCTGATATCTTTGGGGCCACCATTCAGCCCAGTACAGTGGAAAAAGGAGGCCTTGAATACAGGCGTAAGGGATATCATGGTGTGAGGCATGGTATTAGTAAAAGAAGAGAAATACGATGCCACAAGATACCACTTCCAGTAAATTAATTTGGTCGTGATGGTGAGTAGTTAAACATAATGCTTTTCCTAGCTTCGGACAATCCTGTGTTACTTGCTTCCTAGAAATTCATTCTCTATTTATGCCAAACCCTATATAGATTCAACATTGTACTTAATATTGGACATTACTCATAGTTTCTCCTTCAGTTAAGTGGTGAAATCTCCCTGCTCTCTGCTTCAAGCTTTTAATCTTTCATTCATAAATTTATTCTGTACTCATTTATTGAGTCAATAGTGTGAGCCAGGTACTATGTTCTAGGAAGGCAAAGGTGGGGGAAAAAAAAATACCCAAGGAGTATCCAGCTCAGATGAGAGATGTTTGCAGGAATGTGCAATGTGCTCTGGTAGCTCCCAGTTTGGTGTAATTTAATAGTGCTGTTGGGGAGATGACAGTTTCATCAGATTCTTTAAGGGTACTGGAGGTTATAAGATAGCCTGGAGTGGGGAGAGAGTCCCAGGCAGTTGAAGCAGCATGAGAAAGGGGCACAGTTACTAAGAATTATGGATTTGCAGAGCTATAAGTAGCTTGATTCACCTAGAGCATAAAATGGAACTGGTGGTGAAAGATTAAGGTGGAGAGGCAGGTATGAGCAGACATGGAAAACCTTATTCTTCATAGCCAGAAATGAATCTTGACTACGAAAATGTAAGACATCCCTAACCTTATGACCTTAGTTTCCTGGTGGACTAATGGTGTTGGTTTATTGCTATCAGAATTGCCCCCCGCCCGCCGCCCCTTTCTGGAAGGGAGACCAACAACCTCCAGATGAAGTAAGCTTTTAGAGACTGCCCATTCATAGAGTTATCCTTTGACTTTGGTCATTTCTCTCTAATTTAGTGCAGAATTACCTATTTTTGAGTCCTGATGGCTCTCTGGACATCCATTAGTTTGGTATTAGAATGTGAAGTCATGGAAATTTCTTGAAATAGTCTCCCTCATATTTGAACATATTTAGTGGCACAAATGGGTGCATTTTAGAGGTGAATTACCATGTGTACATTTGTAGATGACTTTTATGGAATTTTTTCCTAAGCTAACTAGACCTGGGTTCATAAAATTATACTTTCTCCTGTGGTAGCTGAAGATATTACTAATGCCTCCCACTGATCCAGGAGTTAAATTTCTTTCATTGCTCTGTGGGCCATCAGGCATCAAGGACTTGAAAGAAAACAGGGATTGAAATTTGGATTTTATATGCTGGCAACAGTGAGCACAATACAGCAAACTGCTATGGGCTGTGATTTGATCTAAGCCTGGGCTTAAATCTGCGTTCTAATATATTGCTACCTTTGTGACTTTGGAAAAGTCATCTTATCTCTCTGAGTATCTGTTCCTTATCTGTAAATGAGGATAACAATGCAGTTGTTACTGTCAACAACTATTCACAGAGCTGTGGGCAGTAAACAGGGAATCCACAAGGGCTAGTGACCTCAACCCACTTTTTTACGATCTGCAGACCTGGAGAGAGTGAGTTATGTAATTGTAACCCAAACCTGAAGTTGCCAAGAACTATGTGAAGAGAACTAAACTAACTGTCCCTGGACTCAGCCAGCTGTGACCCCTCCAGGAAGGAAGCCAGGAATATACATACATACCCAGGCCTTTTCCTCCTTCCTCCCCCTGATGCTAGCTTTCCCCACTGGTTGAGCTCCACTGAAAGCCAGAGGACAAGGGGACTCAGTCCACACAAATTCACAGATAAGGGTAGATAAGGATGAGTAGTGGATATGTCTGGGCAGATGGAAGCTGTTCCCCACATAGTACTAACTACTTTCTGGGAATCTATGAGAAATAATGGGATAACACATGCAAAGTATTTTGCACTGGCCTTTATAGGTTAGTCATTATTTAAAAAAATTGAAAACACACTTCCTTTTCTTGCTAAATTTTTCATTCAAAAGGCTGGGCTGTTAGTAAAATGACATCTTTTTAAAAATTTGTATTTATCTGTTTCCATAATTACCTGTTGGAGATACTGCTCGGAGCCCCCAGGTATGACATTCTTGTGGCAACTGTGTGCAATGGTTGTTTATAGAACATGGGGTGTGGAACCGGAGAAACCTGGATTTGAATTTGCAGTTTCATCACTTCATGCTGATGAGACCTTTCCAAAATGATAAACTTCCTTCAGCCATGGTGTTCAGTAGTCAGGGAAGGAGGCAGATCAGCCCTCCTCGTGAGTGCGCGGTGAGATCGCGTAAGTGCATGCCTGCGCCGCTCTATGCAAACTCTGGCCTCCCGTGTGCTCCCTGAATTGTCCATTTCCTTCCTCATGCGGCTGCCTTGTCCTGACTACTTGATCATGACACAGAGTGTTCGGAAAGAAGATATTTCTTTTATGCCTTCAATGCGGCACATTCCACCTAAAAAAGTGAAACGTCCACTGGGCTTTATCTACTTTTTATATAATCAATAGTAATAAAGATTCTGCCATCAGAATGTAGCTGATGATTTTGCTGTGAAAAGCTACACTGAGGAGACGGGAGTGCAGCAACTCTTTCTTGACAGGAGGAGTTAATGGATCGCAGAAACTTCTTAAATCAGTAGACAGATCTCAGACACCCAAACTACAAAGAGATATTTTATTAGACGGTGTGTGTATGAAGCTTATTGACGGCTGTGAAACTGATTAAGTTGTACTTGCTTTGTATGTCCGTGTTGGGGGAAGAAGGAGGGGTTCTGGAAAGATCTCCACTAACATAGGACTGGTACTTGTATCTCAGTAGTTACAGCAAGGGAATACTTCTTTTCTTTTCTTTTTGTTTTTCTTTATGTGGATATATTCTTTCTCTCACCTTTATTAGCAGGAGGAAACATAATAAAAATTATTTTATTCTAAATTATGCTTTTACAAGAAAAAAAAAAAATCAGAGGACAAACTCCAGAAACAATAGGAGAGGTTTAGATTACAGTTGGAGAAAATTATCCCTAATTTTTGAAAAATAATTATTGAGTCTGATGTTCAAAATATGGGATAGCATCATTTTCTGATGAAGGTTTTTGTTTTGTTTTTGTTTGTTTCTTGAGAACCTACTATAAGCTGGTTACTAGAGCTAAATTTAAGTAGGCATCTAGACTTGTCGACAAATATTTACATTATACTAGTGGTATTTCCAACTAAGTAGACAGGCATGAAAAAGAACATCGTAATTAATTTTTCCTGACGGTATGGAAATGGAAAATGGAAAATGGCATTTTTGGGGAATCTTGAAGTTCAAATATGATTCTGGTGGCAAGAGTAGGGGAAGAGCACAGTAGCCAAAGGAAAAGCAGCAAACAATGTGTTGATTGCAGCTGAGTGGAGGATGCATTTAAAATACGTATCGTCTATAATGAAATTTAGAACTCCTGACTTATAAGACCTATATAGACAAATGCATTCTTTCAAGGATCATTTAAATAAAGCCTTTTATGAAAGGGAGACAGGAAATTAACATCTGCTCTGTTGAAAAGATGACACAGAGACACAGAAAAATTATATGATTTTGATAATAAATTCAGTTGACCTCATCTTAGCTAAATTAAGAACCTCTTGGTGGTCAGAGTGCTTTTCTAACTACACTCAGCTTCTCTTTCCTGATTTTTCTCTTCACTACTGATACTCCTTTATCCAGAAAGCCTCCGAAGTTACATAGTGCTAATCCCTCCAAGAAATTTCCACACCGGAATAAGGCCAACCTAGCAAAACTCTACTTTCCCTCTTCTCTGCCCATCCCACATCTCCCCAGGAAGACTCTTTCACCCCACAGATTCCCTGAATTAGAATCAATTTTACCTTTCCCAAGGCTGCATTGAAACACCAGGCATCAGATAATGGAAGTTTTGTTCATCACTTCATCACTTGTCCGTGTATTCTTTGGGGATAGGCCCAGGACGTGAGTTAGCAATGTCAGGGAGGAATGGAGATCTAGCTCATGTGGATGGTGTACCCGCATGGGTAATAATTATCCATAGTTATCACGATGTGCTAGCATAATTATCACGATCTGCTAGGCACCAGGCAACACATGTTGCATAGAAGGCCTCATATAATCTTATAAGAACCCTATGAGATGAATGTCATTATTCCCATTTTTTAAATGAGGAAAAACTCAGCCCACGTCACATACCAGTAAGTGATGGGACTAGAATTCAAACAGCAACTCAAAGAGCTCTTTCACAGTGTGCTACACCTTTTGTTGGCCAGAAAGCTTGTCGAGCACTAAGTTCTCTTATTACTTCTTGGCTAGTTTGCGGATGGTGTATATAGTTCAGAAGAAAATAAAGACCATCAAGGTCATTTTTGTCTCTAACTTTGGATGCAATTTTCCAAAACAAGATGTCCTAGACGGTATTGGGTATTTTGACTAATAAGAGCTAAGTCCATACCTTATCTTCTACAGCTCCGAATCAAGTTGGGTGTTTGATTCAGTTTGCAAGTCTTTAATAATGAATGATTTTAAGCATCTTTCATGGGCTTATTTGCTATCTGTATATCTTCCTTGGTGAAGTGTCAAATTCTAGGAACATTCACATGTTTGTTATGTCTAGAGTTGTAATAGTCCAAAATCAGTAGGTTTGTAGGCTTCAACACTGGAAGATCTATGATAAACATCATGTCTTTGGTGTTTCAAGGTTTGATTTTTCTAATTCTCTCCCAGACCAGGGGCCTGCAGCAGCCAAACATGGAATAGACTGATATATCAAGCATTATATTGTTCTATAAATTTTACCAGCCAAACACTGACCCTGACCCGTTCAGCTAAATGGTCTTTGCTTTTTATTTAGCCAAATGCATTCATGACCCTTCTGAAAGTATTTTTCTTAGTGAGAACCCCTGTGAGGGATCTGAATGCTAAGGAATTCATCATTACCACCTAACAAATGATAACATCATTTAGAGAATTACAAAAAAAAAAAAATATATATATATATATATGATAAAAAAAAGACATAATCAGAAGACTAGAAACACCAGAAATATAATAACACACTAATTTGTATAAATGCAAATTTATTCTCATTAGAACAATTACGAGGTAGTTGTTTAAAAAGCTGAAATCGCTCACGATCTGTAAAACAGAATAGAGTAAGAGTTTGGAGGGACAACACAAACTTCAATTAGAGGAATGCATTTTCAGTCATAAACTCATACAGATTTTGGAGTCAGTGAATTTGTCTCACAGAAGTTCCCTTCCACAGATGAGAAGATTGTCCCCAGAGACCAGTTTGCTATGTGGCCTTGGGGTACCATACAATCATTGTATGATTGCCATACAATGCCTAGATAGCTTTTTTTTTGTTTGACTCCTCCCCACTCCCAAAAGGGAGCACTCTTTCAAATGCATCACTGGGGGGGCGGGGGGCGGGGGACCGGCTGGGGCGGGGGAGAAAAAAAAAAGTCTGTTTACAAGACTGGTTTGTCCACTCTGGAAGGATGAATTTTTTAAAGGTGGTAGATACATTCTAGGATTTAGTACATAGCTTGTTCCAGATCAGGTCCTGATTAAAT
Source organism: Lontra canadensis (assembly GCF_010015895.1). Classification (NCBI taxonomy): domain Eukaryota; kingdom Metazoa; phylum Chordata; class Mammalia; order Carnivora; family Mustelidae; genus Lontra; species Lontra canadensis. The sequence continues at coordinate 1,840,413 of NW_022631109.1, read as the reverse complement.
ATTGAAGTGAATGGGCTGAGGAAATACAATAATCCAATTTCTTAATCATATCCTTCCTTTGCTCCTGTAAACAATGCAAAGAATCAGACTAGTGGAATTACTGGGTTCATTGCTTTTCTCTTTAGCAGCAGACACCTTGTTAAGAAGGAATTCTAGATTCAGTCAAGGCAATGTTCACTGGTGTTTAGAGCGAAATGTTGCCTGCAGTGAGAAGGGAATGAGTCCGTGTCATCCACGAGCAGTCTCCTCAATTAAGCACCTGACTGCAGCGTAGAAGGATGGAGCTCTTAACCTTGAGAATTGACAAGGAAATATTATGATTGGTAGTTAAGTTAATACAGAGGAAAGTTAAATGACCCAGGCTAAGACTAACAATGAGCATTTTCTTCATTCATTCATTTAATGAATATTTAATACAAGGCCACTATTTGCTAGATGCTAGGGCTATATAAAAAATACAAAGTAAAGTATCTGATCTTTAAAAAAATATATATACTTTTAAGCAGGATAGAATTACTGTTAATTACAACCTATAATTTCATAATGTTGATTTTTCCAGAGTCTTGTGATATACAGGGGAGGAAACTGCTTGTGAAGGATACAGATTTAAAGGAACCTCTCAAAAGATATGTTTTTGACTGTGGCCTTTGAGGGATGAGCAAATTTTTTTGCCAGTAAAAGGAAGAGAAGACTTCGTTCAGAATGAAACCTTCTGAAGTTTTTCAATCACTTAAATATTCTAAATTTTATGATTTTGAGCGAAACAAATGACAATGAAATGTTCAGTGGATGCCAGTTCTGCCAAGGACTGTGCTAGGTAAAGGGCTTGCAGTGATCCAAGTACTATCCCTGTGCTTATGGTCAAATGTATAGTCCAGAAAGGAAGGCGTGATGGACAGGAAAAATTATCGTAGAATAGGGTCAACACATTTGTGTGTGTTTGTAGAGTTCAGAACTAGGTATTTTAGGTTTTGTGAGCCATACAGTTTTTGGAGGGACCGTTTGACTCTGTCACTGTAGCATGAAAGTTGTAGCCAATATGTAATGAATGGATGTGACTGTTTTCCAATAAAATACCATTTGTAAAAATGAAGAGCAGGGGAGATTTGGACCATAAATTGCAGTTTGCCAGTCCTTGAAATAGAGTATAATAATTTCATAACAGAGACAAGAAGGAAGGAAATTCGATTACTAATTATGAGCATTAAAAAAAAAAATACCCAGTAGATAAGAAGAACTGATCAGCTTTGTCAGCCTAAATAAAGAGGTAACCTGAGGCAAGCACAAATGATTAGAAATTGAGTTTATTAGGAAATAGCAGAGGAATTACAGTTTGGGAAATGCATGCTGTATAGTAAGCTTCAGGCAAGTCCTTTGGGGATTTGGATAGAGTATCTTCATCGAAAAGGAGTGCAAAAGAAGTCCAGCCAGAGCCCAAGCAGTAAGCTCATTGGCTTGAGGAAGGGGAGAGATTCTTGGTAGATGTTCATTGGTCGGGAGATTAGCTTCTATCTTCTATAATTCAGACATTTAATGGGAATCAGTGCCTTACTTCTTAGGGTCCGTTTTTCTGAGGCACTTGTAGGCGATTCTTCATTTCATTACCTGTGGTTCCATTTGAGATTGAAGTCCTTTCACAGCTTCACTAATAAAGAAAATCAAATGAAAACAACCTTGTGGGATGAGTTTTCACCCACATGAGCCAAAGGTTGAAAAGTGTGTCGATGCCAGAAATTGGCAAAAGTGTTTAAATTTGTACAAAACTTCTTAAGAACCATCTGGCAAAGGTAAATAAGACTTTAACATGCATAGAACTCTTGCTTTGATTGTACTCTTTGCTCAATACATTACTTTTTTTTCCCCCTTTAGGCCTCATAATCATTATGTGGGTCATGTTATTACCACTATTGCACAAAAGAGGAAATTAAAATTCCAGCTTGCTAAATTGCTCACTTAGTAAGCATCAGAGACAGGATTTGAACCTTGGCAATCTGCCTCTAGTTTTAGCCTTTGACACACTGTAACATACCAGCCCCCTGCTAGCAAAATTAAATGTGTGCATTCTTTAAATTGCAGTGACTCTATAGCCAGAAATTTATCCAGGGAAAATATGACAAGTGCACATGATTTACATGTAAAGGATGTGAAACTCTTTAAACATCCAGTGAGGAGGAATTGTATAACGAAAGAATAATTCATCCACACAATTAAATATAAGATAGCTTTGAAAACAGTGATTTAGAGCTATTGTTATTGACATGAAAAGATGACTATGTTACAGGTTGAATAACAAAGCAGGCTCCGTATTAACTTGTGTTGCATGACCTCCAACATATATAATTAATATATAGTATATTAATGTATGGATACACTGGAAAAACTTGAGAGATATGCAACAAATTCATGCTGTTGCTTATGCAGTGGCTGTGGAGTACTCATGTGACTCTATACGTGTCTGGATACATGTAAGCAAATATACATGTTTTGTTTTGTTTTGTTTTTTACCAGTTCAAGATACTTCTGTTTAAGGGGAAAAATTAGGAATAAGCTCTTTGTTTCTGATTGTGTGTTATTTCCTTGGGCTCTGAACTGGTATCTGGAGTTTTGTCCTCTGTCGAATCACATTTCAATGCCCATTTGCTGCTTTGGGGCTACCTTGGAAAGCAATCACTGTGTACCCTTGCTTACAGCCATTCTATTCCCAGCTGAAAGCTAAAGCCGGGCAGTCTGATCATTACACTCCATCTTGAGCAGTTCTAGTTTACGGTTTCATTCACTTCTGTACAATCATTTCCATCTTCCCTTATGCCTCAGTGGGATATAGGTGAGGTGATAGAGCTGAAATGTCCCTCGGTGTCCTCTGGTTTGAAAATAGTGATGATTGCAAGTGACATTGAGCAAGTGGCATCCTTTAGCTTTTCTGGTTCTTGCAAACTCTAGAGAGTCTGCTTATTGAACTAAAAAAAAAAAAAAATGGTGCAAACAAGTTAATAATTCATTTGGCAATGCTGGAAGTGATGACTGGAAGCTAACTTTAACCAAGATATGACAGGATAACCTGAAAAGGACAAATTACATAGAAGGTACAAAGACCATTCTTGCCTCTCCACTAATGTTTCTTAACCTTGGCAGCACATTTGTAACAACTAGAAAGATTGTAGCAAATTGTGATGGTTTCATACACAGAGATTTTGATTTCATTAGTCTGGGGAAGGCTCCATACTAATGATGTTATGGCTCGAACATTTCCCAGGTGATCGTGGTGTGTAGTTGGGATTGAGAAACATCATTCAAACTCCTTTATTTGGGGGATTACCTTTTGGATGAGATATTTTAGAGAAGAAATCTCCCAACTTCCTGAAGGGTTTATCTCTCATCTTTAGCAATAGAAACATCACTGGAGGTGCCTCTGTTATCAGTGTTTTGAACCTATTCACTTTTGTTTGGATTCAATAAAACACTGAAAAAGCTTTGAATATGAGTTGATGTTAGCAGCCCTTCTTTTTAGTTGTTTTAAATTTATTTACATATTTATCAGACCATGCTTTATTCCCTAAATAATTGAAGGTCACATAAATACTTGTTTTAGTTCAAAGTAGGTGGCATTCCTGGTCCTTTAATTAAAGTTCTTATTGTGAAGAATTCATCATTTAAAAAGGATGATGTCCTATTGCTCAGAAACAACATGCATTCTCTTATTTTTTGAATTTTGCTTCAAGTTTATCACATTTGTCAAAGTCCAGAATCAGAGTCATTTAAACCTGTCATATTTCACACCGGCTTCACAGATATTATGATGGTATTTTCAATGAAACAACAAGCTTCCTTCTTTATCTCAGAATTTTCCCTCTGTCTCCCCTCTCCTGCAACCAAAATAAAAATGCTAAGGTGGGAATAAGAAAGAAATAGGTCTTAAATTTTTTGAAACATAAGATTTAAATTATCCTTATGAAAAAAAATCTATTTTATTATTCTACCAATGATCAGAACATATTTCTTGGTTTCTGAAATAAATGACACAAACTCTGCTTTTCTGTACTATAAATGGGGAAATGCTTGTTTTTGTTAAACTTATTTGTAGAAGTCATTACCATAGTAGCTTAGCACTTTGACAAGCACATGATTTTAACACAAAACAACTCCAACCTTGCAAGTTCAATTTTAATGTCTTTTATATCAAAACAGAGCACTTTGATTGATTTTCATTTGCCAGCCACTTTTTTGTTATCAAAGGTGATCTAGAGTTTATCAGGGATGCCCACTCAGTCTCTCTGCAATTAGTCTTTATGATTATGCACAAGGCTCAACAGCACATTGGAATCTCATTCCAAAGAGTAGAAGTTCTCTGTCTCATTCTAACAAAGATGCAGTCTGCAAGTTCCTAAGAGCATTGCATCTCTAGTAACCACTAGACTATTGGTTCCTAAGGAATGGCTCTCAGACCGGCAGTATCAGCCTCAACTAGAAACTCCTAAGAAAAGCAAATTCTTGAGCCCAGTCCTAAACCTACTGAATCAAACACTCTGAGAGTGGGTCCCAGCACCTTAGCTTTTAATAAGCCTTCCAGGTGATTCTACTATACCATAAAGTTTGAGCACTGCTCTTCTCTAGATGACAGTGTCCCTGAAGGCAGGGGCCCTGCCTGACCCATCTCTCCTATATCTTCCATGTCTGGTAAAAAGAAGAAATTTATGAGTAAATGGAAGAACCTGCATGCCACAGCAGGAGTTACGAAGCTAGTAACTAACAGCAGGCACATGCTTGATGATACCTGTAAGATTTGTGATGGCAAGAAATCAGGATGAACTTATTTGGAGCTTTCATGAATGTTAGTTCTCCAGCTAAACCAAAGAATGATGTCAGTTCTATGATTTGTTATCAAATGATTTTCTCTTTCGTAAATCTTGCCTTGATAGGTATCATTTTAAGGAATGATTTGTATTGATACTGATAAGTAGACTAATCCTTAACAACTAGTATTTGACTTGATGTTGTACTTATATCATGACCAGTGCATTAATTCTCCAATAACATATCTGATTAGGTAGAGATAGATTAAAATTATTGTCGTTTAGCTGATTGATAAAAGCCTTAGGGTAATACTTTTCAAACATTCTTTTTTTTTTTTTTAAGTGGTTGGATCTTTTCTTTAAGTAAAATTTTACTCAGAAGCTTTATATACCAAATAGTTGAAATAATGGCTCTGTTCAGAGTGTGGTGAGGATATTACTAGCAATCTCCCTCGTTGGCTGTATTGGAAACTTTATGTGGTCTTGGCTTGGAGTCGGGGGTCATTGAAGATGAAAGAAACACACTTTAAAATGCCTTGTCCTAGGAAAACACTTTCTGACCTGTGCAGTTTCAATCGACATTTATATAATGCTTTATACTTTGCAAAGCACTTTTGCTATGAAATCACTTTTAAGTGTTGTTGATAACCAATGATTCATGTCAATTGTGACCCTACTAGGCCTACTTTTAGAAATCTAGATATCATAGATAGTATTCCTGAGAACTTTCTGACTCTTCATGTCCAAATGGTAAAAATGTGTTGTTGTTGTTTTTTCGCCTGGATTTTCCTATCCCCCAACAACTAGTGGACAGGTGTCTTGCCTGGACATTTTGCTACCTATTTAATTCCTTATCAGTTTTTTTGTGTGTCAAATGAAATGCAAACACTGACTTAGGTAAGGAGAGACTTTAGGGAGAGGAGGGCCGTAACAAGAGGGAGAATCCTCAGACCAGGAGCTCTGCAAGCGTCCCAAGGTCAAGCAGGAAAATGATTTCCTTCTACAGGAAGGAGTGAACAAGTCTATAAAGAAGCAGGTGGGGGAAATGGGATGAACGAGGTGAATCATTGCAGGCAGCCTGATCAGCAGGACATCAAGGGAATGTGTTATCCCGAAGTGGATATTCTTGGGAGTGGTTGTTAAAGAAAGCTTGTGTGCTGGCTCAACCTGAGGATGGACCAATGTTGAGCGACCTCAGGGAAGGAGGGAATCTTAACCAAAGTTTGGTTAATAAACATTCTGTTTGATCAGTGTTGACCAAGCAGTTCAGCTAATCATTTATGAAGGAAAAAAAAAAAAGTCAGTCTGTGTCTGACTTTGTCATAGGTAAACATGGAGCATCCTTGGACGTTACCTAAGTCTTGTGGGTAAGAGTGCTTCCATACAGGAAGATATTTCCCCAAAACAAAACGGGTAGAAGGTGAGATTTCTAAACCATCACTGCTTTTCAGGATCCTAGGGCTTGAATAAGATTTACCATTGTTATCTGCTATGTGTCTTAATTACTCTTCATTAAGTGAAATAAGTTTGGTTTTTTTGTTTTGTGTTTTTTTGTGGGGTTTTTTTTGTTTGGTTGTTGTTGTTGTTGTTGTTTTGCTGTTTTATAGCTAAAGAAGCTTAAACACTGTGCTTGACATTACAATGCAAACTTCAGATCCAGAATCTCTATGTTCTCTCTGAAATTGGGGCTGCTTTTGCCCCAGTGTAATGTTATGGAAAACACTGAGATCAGGGGAGATGGCTAAGGGGTCATTGTATAAACTTGGGGCTTAGAACTGCATTAAGTCAGAAAGCACTTTCCTCGAACAAGGTCATTGGCATTATGCTTCCCTCAGTCCCAATGTCCCATATAGCCAAAGGGGAGGCTGCTTGCCGTAACTCCACCCACTCCAGGCAAAGCTGCTTTGCTTTAACTGTTTGGCATACAGAGTTTCTAACTAAAATTTCATTTAAAGAAAGGGAGCCAACTGCTCAAAAACTTTTTGCGAAGTATTTACTAACCTAAGGCTTTGCTCTGACCCAGAACATTTCCTGGATTAACGTGAGGATTCTGCTGGTGCAAGTCCTAGATTCTGGAAGTTTAATGGACTTTTCAGTGCTTGAATAACCTACTGATCAAAACTCCATTTTCTAGGTCTACTTTCATTTACTCCTAAATTTATGCTTTCTTACTTGCCTATATTTCTCCAGTCTCCTCATTTTCATTGCCATATATGGATCTCCATCTTTCCATGCTGCTTAGGCCAATTATGCCATATAGACATCTCCTACCTGGGTCAGAAGGTTCTAGAATATTATGTCCCAGAGAACAAATATTGCCTTGTGATTACATATACAAGTAAGTGTATGATGTAAAGAAAGACACAACTTCATGAAAATTTCACACAAAATTTACTTTGCATGATGGTCATGATCTCAGGGTCCTGGAATAGAGCCCCGCATCAGGCTCTTTTTTTTTTTTTTTTTTTTTTTTAATTTAACAGAGAGAGAGATTACAAGTAGGCAGAGAGGCAGGCAGAGAGAGGGAGGGGGAAGCAGACTCCCTGCTGAGCAGAAAGCCCGATGTGATCATGACCTGAGATCATGACCTGAGCCGAAGGCAGGGGCTTAACCCACTGAGCCACCCAGGCGCCCCAGGCTCTTTGCTCGGCAGGGAGCCTACTTCCTCCTCTCTCTCTGCCTGCCTCTCTGCCTACTTGTGATCTCTGTCTGTCAGATAAATAAATAAAAGTCTTTAAAAAAAAATTACTTTGCATGAAAGTACCTTGCTATAAATTAGTTCTACCTTTGTAACCATTGTTACCATTGTTATTCTTTTTTTTTAATTTAATTTTTTAATTTTTTTATTGACATATAATGTATTATTAACCCCAAGCATACAGGTCTGTGAATCGCCAGGTTTACACTTCACAGCACTCAGCATAGCACATACTGTCCCCAGTGTCTCTGGTTGTTATTCTTAAAGATAGAGTTGATTCCAGCTATAAAATCTTGTTTATTTGTAATTATTTTCTGTTTATTTTTAGAAATAGGTTTCCAGTGCTCAAACAAAATAAGAAAGTAGCATATTGTATATGGCTTTTAACCATGTATGCTTTTTCAGAAGATATCAGAAGATAAATGCAGCTGTTACATACTCCTTTCTTAAAATAAACAAACCAGTCCCAGATAGCTTCTGAACATAATCAGACATAGAAGGATCCCTTTACATCTAACATGGCTTTTAGAAGGAAGCAAAGTGTTCTCAAGATTTAGAAGCTCTCTCTAAAAATGTCCTTTTTTTTTTGTTTTAAAAGGAAGTTTAATTACAAAGAAAAGCTCTAGTCCTCCCTTGGGGAATAGTATTTTTATAATGATAATAGTCTTTTCTCATAGTAATTCTTTTATAGATAACGCTTGTATTTGAAGCCCATTGGAACTTATTGAAATGCATATGTCCCCAGTGGGTTTTCAGAATATCTATTTAGGGAGGAAGATTGATCAGTCATGAAAGCTGACATCTGGTACAATTGGATATTTACAGTGTAGGCTCCACAGAGGTCTTTTTAAAATGACTTTTAGAAATTGCCTTCTATATATTTTGTTTATAGGAATATCATGAATCTCAGATGTTATTTTCATGTCCTATTTAACCAAATCTCTTTTTCAATATTAAAATCAGATGATGCAGGGTTTCCCATTTCTTTATAATGTAAGTCCATGCTATCAAAGTGTCCTTACCCAAGAAGTGTTAATGGGGTTACTGAATCTGCCCTCACCTGTCACCTGCTGACACCCTAGGCAGGAGGCCAGGAGAATACACTGGTTCTCACCTCTAATGACTAAACCGCTGACCACTCACAATCTGTTTCTTCCCATGGTGTCCTACCATCATCAGTGCCTGCACCATTTATAGCTCATGGATCCGACCCCCTCAAGACTTGGAAACTTACTTTGACCAACTGAAGGCATACCTCTGTTCAAAATAACTACTGTGAAGGCCTGGAGAGATCAGGGTAGGCTAGTGTCCAGCATATGGATCTGACTGTTCCGGCTCCAAACTTGTAGTCATTCCCTTGGGTTCTTGGGACTTACACCATGTCCCTCTAACACTAGAAACCATTTATAGAGTTCAGCTCAGAAAATGCAAAACAAGTTAGGTATATGAACGAAGGAAGTAAGAGAAGCCCTTCCTAGATCTTTAGTATAAGAGCTTTATTTAATTAAGAATTCCTTTTCATACAATCATCTTCCAGGTGGTATGCCCAAGGCAATGGAGAGAAAAGGAGAACTGGTACCCGCACTAGCCTTTCTAGCTTCCATCTGGGTTCAAAAACCAAAGGCAGCTCCTTGCAGTGCTAATAACAATTTTGCCATAATTTTGCTCCAGATTGATGGACAGACTGTCTTTAGAGTAAAGTTCCTTCTTGAAACATTAAAAAAAAATTTACCAAAATATATTTCACACTTTGAGAGAAATGTTTGAAGGCTGACAAAAATGACAAAAATCATTGGTAGATACCTTGTTTGTTTCATTTATCTTGTTTCTTCCACATGTTTCCATGAGTCAACTTTCATCTGAATAGCTCTAATTATATATTTTGGTTGTAGTTAATTTAAATCTCAAAAGGCCCTCCCACTGGCACCCTCCCTTTCATGTTATTAACAATGGGGAATATACTCTTTTTAGCTATTCTAGGACTCAAGGTCATTGTCTCCTTAGGGTTTTGTTTTTTTTTTTTTTTTAGATGAAAATGCTTTAAAAGCATATGAGTGATCAGGGAGAAGACCGTTTGTGTGCCATGGCTGTTGTTAAAAATGATGGCCTTACAATATAAAATATGACCATTTCCCCAAAATGCATTGTATTATGTGTGATATTAGTCTTAAGTATGTGGTCATTCCCCTCATCCATCCTGGGTCTGTAAGTTTTTGGAAGAAGGAATTCAATATGTGATGGTCCCTTTAAAGAGCTCTTTAAGACTGTTAAAACCTGATAATTTCTTCCCGTGTTGACACAAAATGAGTCTAGTGAATGGAATGCTCAAAGGTAAAGCATTGGCTTGTGGCACAGGGAGCTGGTGTTGTAGCACCAACAGTTCTTGGTAGGCATTTTGTAAATGCAAATCCTTAAATCAGGCAGGAACTAAGCTTAGCCAATAGTTGGGTGTCGGGGAGAAGAAAATATGCAAAATCAGGAACCTGAAAGGCAACATGGGTCCAAAAAAGAAACGGGCTGATGTGGGAAGAATTCAATCCCAAACCAGAAGCCAGGATAGAAAAAGACTTCGAGTCCGAGTAATGTCAGTAATATTTGTACCTTTTCATTTCAGACTTCAGATCTGAGTAACTGTTGTCAGAAAGACAACGTTAAAACACAGGGCTGAAAAAATACCCTACTTAATTTTTCAAATGTGCCTCCTTTTCTTAGGATATAGTCCAGATTCTTAACATACCACTTAACAACATGCACTTTGGAAATTGCATATGCTCTACTCTTCTAAAACTGCATTTCTGGCATTCCTATCCCTTTACTTACAACTGAGTTGCTGTCCTGAAATGTAACATGAATTTTGCCTCTGGTCCTTTGCACATGTTGTTTGAGAGAGAGAGAGAGAGTATCTTTTTTTTTTCTTTTCCTTTTTCTTTTCTTCTCTTTTCTTTTATGTGGGTTTTTGTTTGTTTGTTTGTTTGTTTTTGGTGCTTGGAGCACTCTAGAACACTTCTACACACTCCTATAGCTCCCACCTAGAAATGTATTTCTAGTGCTTGGTATAGAGGCCGAGAAATCACAGATTGTCTTATTTCTTTATCTGTGAACTGTAGTGGGTTTCACTCATTAGAATGTAACTTGCTAAAAGCAGAGGAAGTGTCTGTGTTATTCTTCCCTATGTACCCACTTCCTTGAGTACTACCTGGTATGTAAGCAGGCCCTTCGTAAGTACTTGTTGAATAAGTGAATGAATGGGTGAATGGCTACATTAATGGGTGGAAAATGGATGGGTGAATGAATGGATGGTGTGTCCAACTAATGCTTATTTTTTAGATGTTAAATGAAAGCTTAAAATTGCATCAGGTGCAAAGGACGTGCACTCATGGATTCAGATCTAATGCTCCTGGTTATCTGGTTGATATTGTAGCCAGTATGTTTCTTGACTTTTTTATATAAAAATGATTCTATCTCTGGAGGTTGACGAGGCGCTAGATGTTTCTGAGTAATTAGAAGTCATTGCACAGCAAGATAAGCATTCAGAGAGTGGTAGAAGGAAGACACGCTGGTATTTTTATTGAGCATCTATTATGTGTCAGGCACTTCTTCCAGGGCTTAATAAATATTCTTATCTCCTTGTCATCACAAAGCATATATTATTAGTAACACTATTTCAAATTTTATGTATAACACTTACATATGTGTGATCTATATGGGTCGGTAGTATAGTATCACTGGGATCGAAGTCATATCCCAGAAAGTCCAACTGATGTAAAAATATTTCAAGTCTTTGGGGCACCTGGGTGGCTCAGTGGGTTAAAGCCTCTGCCTTCGGCTTGGGTCATGATCTCAGGGTCCTGGGATCCAGCCCCACATCGAGCTTTCTGCTCAGCAGGGAGCCTACTTCCTCCTCTCTGTCCCTGCCTGCCTCTCTGACTACTTGTAATTTCTGTCTATCAAATAAATAAATAAAATCTTTAAAAAAAAATTTCAAGCCTTTGACTTGTATACTTCAGACTCATTAAAAGAATAGTTAATTGACAACTATACTTGTTAGTGTTATTTCCTTTTTTTTTTTTTTTAAACCACATACCTTGGATACTCCCAAATGCCATACTCTTTCCCTTCTCTCTAATCTTGCTACTGAATTTCATTTTCTTTCTCTAGCACTTCTGTTTCTTACTGTTTTGCCCTTCCTCTACATTTTTTTTAATCAAAAAGACCCCAAAGAAACTGCCAGTCTAAGCAGAAAAGGGACATAGGCAAGAGTTTGCAAAATTAGTTTTTTAGCAGGTTGAAAGAAAGGGAAAGTTATTTTCTTTTCTGTCACACAGAGATAAAGCAGCTACAATTCTTATAGTCACTTATCCATGTTAATGAGCCATGAAGTATCATTAGAATCAGGAGTATGTCTGTGTGTGTGCGTGTGTGCATGTGCATGTGAGATGGCAAAACTGTTTTCCATATATCTTAGTGAGTCGTTGATATATATTGATTTTCATGGTGAGATAATTTTATCTCCATGTCACTAGCTTTCAAATAATGAGACATGCATCACTGAAAGGAATGGATTTGGGTATTCGTGGCACTTTGTTGATTTTGTTGTTATGGTTTGGATGGAGGATCTTTCTTTTTATCCAGCTGTTAGGGGTTGAATTTTAGTCTCCCAGAAAGATAAGTTGAATTTCTAACCCCACTTCCTCAGAATGTGACCTTATTTTGGAACGGATTATTGCAGATGTACTTAGTTAAGGTGAGTTCATACTGGAGTACATCGGTGACTAATCCAATGACTGGTGATCTTGTAAGAGTTGGCAAGGAAGACGCCTTTCCTCAAGGCATCAGAGCATAGCCCTTTTAACACCCCAACTTTGAACTTCTAGCCTCCAGAATTATGAGATAAAAGGTATGTGTTGTTTTAAACCAATCAGTTGGTGGTACTTTATCATAGAAGCCCTAAAAAAACAAACAAACAAACAAAAACAGTATACCAGTTTTTAAGACGTATCACTTTGGGACAATATTTGACAGTCCAAGGAGAAGATCTGAGGATGATCACGAAGCTGGAGACATTGAAGAGGACCCTTAAGTATTTCTCAAAAAAAAAAATCAAGGAAATTTTAGCTATGTTGAAGTTGGTCCTTCAACTGTGTCCTGTCTCCCTAGATGTTCTCTAAGCTGTTGGGAAAGCACTGCCCCTGCAGTGGTTAGTCGTCAACCTTGGAAGGGTCTTGTTGCAATGAATGAGGGACCCCAGAGGGGAAGATACATTAGTGAAGGGTCATTAAGATGGCCTTTATCTCTTCACATTCTTTGTCCCAGGTCACATTTAAGAGATGAAAAGCCATGGTCTTTTGCTCCTATGTGTGTTTAGTTTTCTTTCTTATCTCCCAGACACTCTGTGAGATTAAATAGCAGATACGTAAAAAATTATTTTAGGGCCTCTCACCTACCTAAAGGGAAAAGATAGTATTGTTATCTTCTGAGGAGGTACATTAAAAATTGTGATCTTAATCATGTATGTAGCTTTTCTCTTGTTGATCTAATCTTTGGATTAGAAGTTGAAAGTCAGGCACCTTTTACTTTGAAAATAAGTCATTGGCATTCTCATTTGTATTTCAGGAGCTAACATAGTGCTGTGATTTGCACAGTGCTTCTACCCACACTCTTCTTTTTGTATTTGCTGATAGCTATTAATAGAATAATTGCTTAATAAAAGGGGATAAATTCAAGTTATGAAAATTGAGCAACTTTCTTTAAAAATATCAAGACACATGTGATCATAAAATTAAAACATACTCTTGGTATAAAATTTGAATAAAATAAACAATGAAAGAAACAAACCACCCACAGTCTTTCTACATGTTTGTCTTTTAATTTCTACTATTTTTCCACTAAAGTTTAATAGCTCTGCTTAACCTGTATTCTTAATTTTCTGTCTTGTTTTTTTTCACTTGTCATTACAATACATTTTTCCATTATCATACAAAATACTCCTTGCAAATAGCATTTTAAATGATTGCAAAATATTCCTTCATTAGGATATATTAGTTTATGTAAATTTTGCTATTTCAACAAATTTCTTTTAATGAAAACTTAAACTTAAAAAACTTAGAGATCACCCATTTCAAATATACTCTCCTGCAAATTAAGATATGTGATGAATGAACACCTAAGTTCAAATTATGTCTGCTTGTTGGGTATATTTTCTATAAGCCCTTCCATTATCCCTTCTTTCTCTAAGCCCCAGAAGCCAGTGTGCTGGCCAGGAGATATGATGATGTCATATTCATTTTGCCTTCTTCATGCCAAATTTTTTGGAGCATACCACGGTAATTCAGTAACAACAATTGCATTCCAAGCACTTAAATAATAACATATGCAAGGCCATAACTATGATTCTAAGAAGAAAAGATTACCCTACAAAATTCATGTAGACAAACATTACTATAGTTTGAACAGGTGAAATATTTCAGGTAGGGGCATCCAGGAACCAAACATGAAGAAGGTGGAATTTGAGTTAGAACTTTAGATTAATATGCTTAAAATACTTGAAAATTTGAGTGGCCTGGGTGGGAGAGAGGACTGTGGAAATCAAAGGTCAGGACTATTATTTTTTATTTATTTATTTTTTTAAAGATTCATTTGTTTATTTGACAGACAGCGATCACAAGTAGGCAGAGAGGCAGGCAGAGAGAGAAGCAGAGAGAGAGGGGGAAGCAGGCTCCCCGCTGAGCAGAGAGCCCAATGCGGGGCTCGATCCCAGGACCCTGGGATCATGACCTGAGCCGAAGGCAGAGGCTTCAACTCACTGAGCCACCCAGGTGCCCCAGGACTATTATTTTTAATGGAGAACAGCAAATACAGTGTATCTCCTTCAACCAGCTTCAAGTTGCTGAATTACCAATATCTTCCCTCATTTCTGTAAGGTATTATTCTGATGCTCCTAGCATTTGGAACTCTTGGACTACTAAGCAAGCCTGCAACACATTTGTATATTTCTGCTTTTACAAATTGTGTCCTTAACAGAAGTCACTTGCTTTTGTTCCTAAAACTACTCCTGCCAATGGTTCTTGTTACTGTAAAATATAGTAATTTAAAAGTATGTCAGCCAAAGAAATAAAAGCACAAAAAAGAAAGGTGGTTATTTTTTCTGTGAATGCTAATAAGTCAATGCACTGAAAAGACACAACACAGAGGAATCGCTTGAAAATGACAATAGAACTTGTGGTTGGAAAAGTCAAATATAAGAGTTTGGAGGAACATTTTAAAATGTGAAAGGATTGTGCATTCAGACTGCTTCATAGGTATCTCTAAGAACTTACTCCATTCTAAGGAAACTAAAACTGAAAAATGTATGTGATTTATGCAGTTGATGAATCCATACTAAATTGAGGTGGGGCGGGGGAAGGGAGTGAGAGAGGAAGGAAGGAAGGGAGAAAGAGAGAGAAAGAAAGAAAAAAAGGCATAAAGAAAGAAGGAAAGAAAGAGGAAGGAAGGAGGGGGAAAAGCCTAGGTTTTGCATGAAATGATTGACAAATGAAGGTACAGTTAGGCATTTTTTCTTGGATCAAAATGTTTAAGAATTGTGCATTTTAATTAACCTTTTTAATTAATTGCCCAAAGATGAAAAGTAAATACATGCTGAGTAAAAGAAATGATTGGATCATGTAATGACCTGAATTCCAGACTAAGAAGTTTGAACTTTATTTTGGGGATTTTTGGAAGATATTGACTGATGTGGGGCAAAATAGTGGCATCACAAAGGAGTGTCATCCTACATGAAGAACCATCTGGCCATCTTGCTCTAGATGAATTTGAACTGTCAGATTAGAGGTGGGAATAATAGTAAAGAGTTTGATAAAATTGGGCAAGTGAATTGTAACTATAACCTGATTACAGTAGTGAGAATAAGGACAAGAATTGTCAGTTTCAGGTAGAACACAGGACTTGGCAATTACTTAAATGTAACATCAATGAGATGATCCCAAGATTTTAGGTAAACTGATGGGTGAAAGTGACACTAAAAACCATAGGAAACAAAGGAGGAAGGACGAGTATTGAGGCATTAAAAGCTGAGTTTCATTTAGATCTATTAGTGTTGAACTTGAGTTACATGCCCCATTATCTCCCTCCAATTGAGGACGTCTTATCTCCTATGGCTAGCAGACAAGTAGAGACAGAATCCAGAGCTTGGTAAATGCGACTCATTGAAGGTATCAGATGAGGATACAGTCAGAAACCGTTTCAGCCTAGTGATCCCGTACTCACAGAAGTAAAGGCAGTTGAGAGGTTAAGTAGGAACAATTAATTAAATATTATATAGAGCGGGAAAGGTCTATGATCTAAGACAGCTAAGATAAGCTAAAGAATTGGTTTAGTATAATGGCAGGGTCTTCAAGTAGCTAAGGAAAGCATCTGCGGGAGGGTTGTGAAATGGAGTAATGAAAGGGGTCTTAAGAAATTTGTCTTGAAAATTAAGAATAGGGACACCTGGATGGCTCAGTTGGTTAAACGGTTGCCTTTAGCTCGGGTCATGAACCCAGGGTCCTGGGATAGAGCCCCACATCAGGCTCCCTGCTCAGCAGAGAGCTTGCTTCTCCCCTGCTTACCATTACCCCTGCTTGTGCTTGCTCTCTGTCTAATCAGTAAAATCCTTAAAAAAAAAAAAAAGAAAATTAAGAATAAAATTAGTAATTTGAAAAGGAGATTTTTTTTTTTAAGAGGAGGAGAGGCCTTAGGGAAATAGCACGGTGAAGAAAATAAACCTGCCCTGGAAGTACCTGCCTGAGTTTTGACTTGAGAAAAGTATTTCATTAGTCAATTACACTAAAACACATTTATGCATGAACTCTCACATTGAGTTAGATTTGTTTAATGTCATGGGAATAGAGATAGTCCATGGGAACAGCGTCTTGGCTAAAATAACATAGTTTGAGCGAGACTTATCTACATATACCCAAATATGAATATTTAGGACAACATTACAATGCGAAAAGAAAAATAGGAGAAAGAACATGTACTTCAGCAGATTTGGGGAAGCAATGAGTTAGAACAATGCTAATCTTCTCCGTATCGTTACAATCTTAGTTTACGTGCTGCTGAAGGAAACACTAGAGCAATGTTTTTCAAATTGCTGAACGTGCCTTATATGGTTGGTATTCAGAGCAAATTAATTTAATTTTAAATAACGCTTAAATAATAGTGGCGTACATAAAAGAAATCCAATTTTCAGTTCTCCATCATTTCATCTAAATATATCAAGAACTTCCCAATTTGATGTTATTAGGTCTTCCACTTGCTAATCTCCTATTATAGTAAAAGAACATGGGGCCACTATCTCAGAGCATTTGCGATTCAATGATATGTAGCAAAAAATTGATAATTGGCTTTAATGAAGTTTATTTCATAATTATCTTTTATGTATAGCAAATTTTATTAATTGTCCAATTATTATAAGATATAAAGTCTTACTTAAAATAAGCTTAAATAAAACAAGTGAGGTAATTAAATCTATACTCAGTAGATGAGGGTACACATGATGGGGTTATAGCCTCACAGTAGTGAAAATGCTACCAAAAGACAGGTACCTGGGAAACAGTTTTATACTGGGAATTAGAAAACATTTGACATGCCAATGGTTAATTTGTCAACTTTTGAGAAAGTTATATAATCATTTGGAGCTTTAGTGTCTTTGGTAACTAGAAACCCTCATTAAGGACGTGAGGAGGTCACATGAGCCAATCCCTGCTAAACTAATTGCAGTATTCTCAGTATTAGATCTTTAAAATATATTAAATATGTGCTAGCATTCCCACTTGTCATGAAAGTTGTAATTTGTCCAACATAAATGCACTTACAGGAGAATCTCATCGACTGAATTAACTATTTAATGAGCTCTTACTATGTGACAGACACTGTCGTATCTTTTGAGAAACACACAGACCTGTTCTCATATAGCTTACAATCTGGTATGAATAAAAACAAATAACCGGTTCTATTCAGGCATTAACATCTATAGTTGGAGGTTTTATGCAGACTCATCATATTACCAAGCTCAATTATTTCATTTTGGCTGCTAGACAAGTTTGGACTGCCAAATAGAAAGAGATTTTTCTACTGCATATATAACACACTTTAAAGGTTCTCTACTTCCAAGACGATATAATTATTCAGCTCATTTATGGTAACAACATCTTGTCCTAAGGAAATTCAAATTTAAGACCAGAATGATAGCGGTAATAGTCTCCTAACTAATCGTGATGGTCTCCTCAAAATTTAGAGAAAGCAAATATGGCTTTCCCTTTTAGCCATTGTAATGAGCAGTGCTATAAATAATGCAATCTGCCAATTAGAGGACCCAACTAGAACATTCTCTTGGTAGAAGAATTGGGGGTAAGGGTAACAAATTTGGGATAAGCTAACAGTGGAATCTTGGCTTGCTAAGCAATGGTAGTACATATGAGACAGGATAGGTTAGGTAATACCATGGAGCTAAATGACCTCAGATAATTTCACCCCTATAATCGGTGCCTCAGCTGGGATGCCTAGAATGGCTCTCTTTCTCCATGTGTTCTTTTATCTCAACTTCTTCAGCTGGTGGTAGAAACATTCCAAGATGGCGATCTCAGTATGCTGGCACTTATCAAACCTCTGCTTGTTTCATGTTTGGATGCCTCATGGACCAAAGTGAGTTACAAGCTTATGGAAGAATCAGTGTGGGAAGGGATGCACAAAGCCCTAGATACCAGGAAGTATGATTTTGGGGGGACCATTATACAACAGTCTGGTATAGACCACCTTCTGTCCACATTGATTTTTCTTTCCCCCAAATGGAAAATACATTGAACGTCATTCAGACTTCCCAAGTCCCATCAGTCTTGATGTCCACAATCTTACAATATGCTTGAGTTTAAGATGTGGATAATGCTTCTCTGGTGCAACCCCTTTTGATCCAGAAACCTGTGAAAAAAGTTTCCTAGGTACTACTTTAAACCTTACATGGTCTTACCAAAAGTTTTACTGTCTCATTCTTCAATTTATCCTGAAGCCCTCTCTTAATTTGAGAGTCTTTTAAGGATGGTGGTAGAGAGACCTAAAAAAATATGAAACAGTGTTTTTTTCTTTATTACTAACCAAATTAGTCTTGGTTATTTCATATTTTCTCTACCTTCAGATTTTAAATGAAAGGATTTTCTGTTTAGTGTACTTGTTTCTCAACCTTATCCTACATTGATCACAAAGGCAAATGGCATTTTCAATATTCTGCTTCAAAATTTCCTTAACCAAATATACAAATATTTTTACAAATATACAAAAATTTGTATACCAAATATACAAATTCATTTGGCATATTTTCCATTATTCAAGCTACTGCAAGTGACAGGTTCACCAAGGGTTTTGTTATCACATTTTTGTTTTTTAGTTTCCAATAGTAATATCCCTATTTCACTCACCATTTCAACTACAGTCTCCAGGCTGCCTGTAATGGGTTGAATTTTGCCCTGCTATATTCTATATTGGTTTGCTATATTCTGCAGGTCAAAGCAACTCATAAGGCCATGGCAGATTAAAATTTAAATAAGCAAACTTCAGCTTGATGAGAGGAGTTACAAAATAGCATGCCTGAATTTTTCAGTCTACCCCAATTTTATCATGTGGTTGTTACAGTAATGAAATTAGTTTGTTTGAAAAGCACTTGCTTGACATTGAAAAGCATAAAATTTTATACTTTCTTTGCTCATTATATATCTCAATAATAACAGTAATAATAACACTTAGTGTTGTTTTAGATAAAAATAGTTATTGCCAGGATCTAAACTTAGAAACTCTCATTACTGCTGAGTTTTCTGATTAGTTCTTGGTTTTAATAAATGAAGAGTATCTTTGGACAATAGGGATTTTTTGAGGTCTTCCTCATGTGGTTACATCTTAAATATTTTTATTCCATGATTAAGCATGGGCTTTTACCAATAATTTCATGGAGATTATCATCAAAAAATGATCTGGTTTCTTGGGTTGTCTCTCTAGATCCTAATAGGCCATGGTCTGGAGATAGATGGCTTCAGATATTCCCTTCCCCCATGCATATCTCTGTTAGTTTCGATCACTCTGGAACAATTCTGGGCTATGGTTGTATAGTAGTGGTCTATTTTCCCTATGTTTTTGAGACAGTGGACAATTACCCTGACAGTCCCTATATTCTAGCTGGAAAATATACATATAATAAGCTCTTAGACCTCAAGCTAATAATGCTATCTTCTCACATGCTTTGTGTGATTCAGCCTTCGATTGTGACTCCCAAGTTTCTGTGGTACCTTCTTTACTTATTATTTTAAGGACATTATGCATCTGTTTCCAGTTCTTCTTCACTAAACTTTAAGCGAAAAGTCCACCCTGGCTCCTGAGGAATGGACTTGATAGAAATTGTGTAGATATTTTCTAGCTTTCATTTTCCAAATTCTTCAAAACTGTCAGGCTGAGTGAAAGGGATAATGAGTGGAAGGAGCATTTTTTCCCTTGGATTTTTAACACAGAAATATTTTTATTCATAAATAATCACTGCTAAAATAGAGCAGTTAGCATTCTTGTTAATGACTAAATGTCTGTGTTCACAGATAGCAAATTAGATTTTTTAAGCATTTCTAAAGAAACAGTAGAATTTGAGAACAGAAGAGCTTGCTGTGTAGCAATCTCCCCTTCTGAGCATTTATGGCTACCTTTGGTTAAGTTCATGGTGAATTAGTAGATGCTGCAGAGTGGGGAAGAGAGTTCCCTGGCCCATTGGCACAGCTGAATGGAACATGTTTAATAATATTATTGGGTTTATAGGACTTGGCTTGTATTTTCTACTGAAAAGTATTTGGGATAGGAAGAAAGTTTGGATTAGGGGGTGAAGTGTTCTGGACCTGTGTTTTACTTACTAGACATGTAAGTATCATAAGACAATATCTCTAATTCTTCTGTTGCTTCCTCTCCAAATTGATACTAGTATCTACCATCTCTATCTAGGTTATGGGGATAAAGTGAAATCCCATATGTTAAAGCACTCTTTAAACTCTAGGAGGCCACTCTATTGCGATTTACCATTTTTGATATTTGCTCATTGCCATTGTTATTATCTTAAACTCTTCTGAGGGTAAAATTATCTTAACCCTCCAAAGGAAGCCAATAGGTTGTTCCTATACACAACTGTACAGAACCCAGTGATGGGCATTTGGATTTCACAAGTCAATTGCATAAGTATAGGAGAGAGGGGACATGCTGTGGCAATCATTCACATAAAAACGTTTCGGGCGTTGAACTGATCTCAAGCTTAATATGAATCCTCAGTGTGATATGATGGTAAATTTCTGGCCTTATCAGGAAGACAAGTTGGTATGACATGGGAAGTTGTACTCTCATACTCCTCTGCATTGGTCTAACTGCCATCCCCCCACCCAGAATAGGGTGATTCTTAGCACAACATTTTAAAAGATTTGAGGGTAGTGTGATCCCAGGTTGATAGGTTTTATGAAGAGGCCTAGAAAAGATATCACATAGGAAAAAATTAAGTGAACCCAGGGAAGCTGAGAAAGAATGAGTAAATTTGTTCTGTCTTCCACTGAAAACAAGGCTAGAATCAGTGGTAGAATTTATAAAGCACCAGATAATATTTCAGTATAAGAAAACGTTTGTAAAATCTAGAGTTGCTTGAGAGCGAGAAAAGATGCCTCATTGGGTAGAGAGTTTACTGTCCTTGGAAGCACTTCAAGAGAAGCTGTATGACCTTTACTAACACTTATATTGTGTGAGAATTTCCAGTTGTTTTGGAGTTTGTTATTGGAGGACCTAGAGGTCTTCTGACAATTCAATACATATACGTCTATTGTACTCCAGAACACTGTAAAAGATTAAGAATAGCCAAAGCATCATTTTCTGAAACTCACGGAATCCTGATTTCAAGAGATATCATTCTTGGGGCACCTGGGTGGCTCAGTTGTTAAGCGTCTGCCTTCGGCTCAGGTCATGATCCCAGAGTCCTGGGATAGGGCCCCATATCAGGCTCCCTGCTCTGTGGGAAGCCTGCTTCTCCCTCTCCCACTCCCTGTGCTTGTGTTCCCTCTCTTGCTGTGTCTCTCTCTGTCAAATAAGTAAATAAAATCTTTTAAAAAAAGAAAAGGATATCATTCCATTAAAAATATGGTCTACCTATAAAAATATGATTAGGGAGCTCCGTAAATTATAACTCAGCTTCGAGAATGTCAGTACGCATTGGCAGACTGAAAACTCTTCTAACAATAAAGATATCTATTATATATGTTAGGCCAAAGTTTTTCTTTTTCTCTCTTTCTTTCTTTTTTTTTTTTTGAGATTATTTATTTATTTATTTGACAGAGAGAGAGAGAGAGAACATAAGCACATAAGCAGGGGGAGTAGGAGAGGGAGCAGGGAGCCCAATATGGGCCTCAATTCCAAGACCCTGGGATCATAACCTGAGCCAAAGGTAGATGCTTACCGACTGAGCCACCCAGGCACCCGAGCCAAAGTTTTTCTTAACTTCACTATATAATTTCACATAGTCACTGTTTCTTTCTTTATTTGCTTATTATCTCTATTTCCAACTTGTAGAACTAATTATTAGGAAAAGAAACCATATGGATATATGAAAATTTTTAATAATTTTCTAAAGAATGATCTAGATCCTTTCTTAAAAATAAATATTTTTTATATTGAGGAATAGATAACATACAACATTATATTAGTTTTAAGTATACAAGATAGTAATTTGACAGTTCTGTGTATTACCGAATGCTCTCCATGATGAGTATAGTTACCATCTCTCAACATACATTATTATAATATTATTGACTATATTTGTATGCTGTAATTTTTATCTCTATGACTTATTTATTTTATAACTGGGAGTTTGTACTTGTTAATCTCCTTTGTCGGTTTTGCCTCTCTCCCAATCCTCCTTCTCCCTGGCAACCATCAGTTTATTTTCCATATTTATGAATCTATTTGTTTTCGGTTTTCTTGTGTTTAGATTCCACATATAAATGAAGTCATATGGTATTTGTCTTTCTCTGTATGACTTATTTCACTTAGCCTAATACCCTCTAGGTCCATCCATGTTGCCATGAATGGCAAGATTTCATTCTTTTTAATGGCTGAGTAATATTCCATTATACATATACTATGTATTATTATAATATTCCATTATATATTTACACCATATATATTCTCTTAAATATATTACATGATACATTTAATATTCCATATATAATATTCTATATATATAGAATATATAATAGGTAATATTATATTATATTATATATATAATATAATATATAAATTTATAAATGTTATATATAATATAATATATAATATTCCATATATAATATTCCATATATAATCTTCTCTATCCATTTATTTATTGATGGACACTTGGGTTGCTTCCATATATTGGCTTATAAATAATATGGTAAACATAAAAGTGTATATATCTTTACAAATTAGTTTTTGTTTTCTTTGCAGATTCCTCTTTTTAAACTTATATATTAATTGAAATTCAGAGTTATTTTTTGTCCTCAAACAATAAAGCAGATTGCATTATTTAGCACAATTAATCTACCTTCTTGGGGTACGAGAAGAGATGAGATAAAACAAGATATTTAGAGTATCAACCCTTTCTGGCATCATTGCAGTTATTAGCAATGACTTCTAAGAAACCTGAGAATGAACTTTTCAACAGAACCAATAGCATGTTGGTATTTTCCACCCTACTATATATTGAAGGGTTGAACTGTCAGCTGACTAAAAGCGAAAGTCCCCGGATGTGTTCAAGCGTGTTCTGATATTTTCCCGATATTTCACCTCACGAATTAACTTCTGCACACATCCCTCGGGTACCAGAGCTTTTGTTCTTTGTTTTTTCATTCCTCCAGTTTTCTAGTGCACTGGTTCCTAGGAGGAAGGGGATTGCCACACTGTGCCTCACCTATCTGGCATTGTTCTCCCTTTCTTCCTCATTTAACCCAGCCTTGAATTGTGTTGTTCCCATACATTTTGTAGGATTTTCTAGGTGAGAACATTTGCTACGGATGCTGATACCACTTATGCTATGTTTTCAGGCAGACGCTTCTTACATTTTTGGCTGTTTAGAACCAGAAATCACTGACCTACTTGGACTTGATCTCTCCCTCCCTTATCTGAGTTGACAGGATTTGCTCTACGATTCTGCTAATATCTCCTTCCTCAATGTCTTCCTTTTTATTGTGCCCTCTAGTGTGTGGCTAACCCCCCAAGGCTGTGTGTTCTAACCCCATTCTGTGATCTCATTCTGACAGGGCCAGATAAAATGGTGAGGTTAATAAAGAGCCTCATTACCAACGGGCATCCGCTTACGCCATTGTGTTGGCTTACATTCATTTCTCCATGTGATTATACTCTGGGTTGAATTAGCTAACAGTTAGTGGTGTAACAAGTATTTAATTGTGTAGTATAGGCTACTGGGTAATGAGAAGGGGAAGATCCAAAGACAAATTTAAAATAAGTATTTTAAGAAAAATATACACACGTGTTTATTGGAAATTTGTCACAGTGCCTGAATACAGAAGTTGCCATTTTCAAATTTCGTAATTGCAACATGGATGTAGAATAGGTACTACTTGTCAAGCCTGCTCCGATCCAACGTGAGAAGAGTTTCACAGTGCATAAAAGTCATAGCTCTGTGAAACTGTGAGTACAATAAGATTAAGGACTAAATTACTTCATGACTAATGTATCCTATAAAATCATGATTCCTGCAACAAACAGATGGCACTCTAAAAAAGGGCAGTTACAGAAAGTTTTAAAAAGGGGATCTCTATGAAGAATCCTGGTGTAAGAGAAACCAACAGGAGATGGTAAATCACCTGTAGGCAAGTAGGTGGCCTCTACTGTACTTAGACCAAAAGGGCAAAGACAGTACGTGGTTATCACAATCTTGAAAGCTGTAGTTTTAGGTGACACCAGGTAGCCTGATAGGATCTACGGCCTTCATAAAGGAATACAGACATGCCCAACAATGGTCTATCAGGGAGGAGCATGAGGAGTAAATTCTTGGCTCTCTTTCTCCCCAACCTTCAGTCTAGCCAGGGCCTCCACTATCTAACCTGACCCAGAATCTAGGAGACAGTGGAGTCCAGATAAGGCCATAAATAATGATGCACCATCTGAGGCAAGGCACATAGTACAGTGAGAACAGTGGGGGGAAAGTCAAACAAAGATAACCAGCCCAAATCCCAATACTTAATACCATGTCTGGAACTCAGTAGGTATTTGTTGAAGACATGACTGGCTGGCTTGGATGGCTGGAAGAATGGATTGCTGAGTGAATGAAAAGAAAAGAACTTTTTTTTTTTTTTCATTTTTTTATAAACATTTATCATTTTTTGGCAGTTAACCTTGGACCCACTTGTATGAGGAATTTATGATTGTATGAGTTTTAGTACGTAGCTGGGCTCTTCCTTCCATTATGGAAGTTTAAATGGCCAGACCTTTGCTACATATTGTCTATTATTAGGCAGTCCAGGCCATCAGATGCTCTGGACTGCCTAAATCAGGAAGAGAAATTTTAGCATTGAGTCTAGCATTGGCAGTAGCATCCACAGTGGATGTCATGGTAGCTCTACCAGCATCAGCTCTCAGGGTCCAAAGGCAGCACTAGCCATCTGTTGTTCCAGACACTAATCTTCCCTTGGTTTCTGCTAATTTTAGGGCTTTCTTTCAGTCTCCTCTTGATTCTCTCTGTTCCTTCACCTCCTTCTAATAAATGTTTTTCCTGTTTAAGTTCACTGGAGTTTGATTCCATTGTTTGCATGGAAAAATAAAAAGATCTTTTATATTTGTCCGGAACCCAAAGATACCAGAGCAAAATTTACCTTCCTCCTTTAAAACTCTGTAAAAGGATCCTGCTACTATCTTTTTGAAGGTAAAAGTTTCTACATATCCCTATGCTAGTTGATCTTTAACAGGTAACATGGAAAATTCAGCTTTGCAAAAGGAAACTAATATCTCCAGCCCACTTACACAGAAGTTGTTTATTTCAATAGTTGGGACCTGTTAAGCATAATTGTATTTAATCTGAGTGACCACCATGAAAGTCCTCACAAGAAATATAGGGTTCAGGGTCCTAAAAGTCATGGAAACTGCCTTGGAGAACCTATTTCTCTAACTGGCATATTCAAAAAGCCTAAATTATGTACATTCTAGATTCTGACCTAATCTCTTGAGATTTTAGGGGCCACAAAATGGCTTGAAATTTGGGAAATCCTCCAACAGGTCATCAAACAGAACAGCAAAATTGTTCAGTCACTTAAGGTGTTAAGCACAATTTACTTATCTAAAGTAAGTAAAAAATGAGATTACCTTCATTTTACAGAAATCATCCCCATATCTTGCTCAAGTGCAGCAGACTCTCCTTGGTGACTTCTTCCAGAAAATAATTTAACTTCGAATAACTCCTCCACTCCCTGGCTGTGTGACTTTAGGGTAGTTACTCAATCTTGTTGCATCTCACTTTTTTTCTATCTGCAAAATTGGGATAATTATAGTACCTCTATCATTTATTGGAGAGGAGGATTGAAATGACTTAATTCATGCAATATACTTAAAACACTGCCAGACATAATGAGTGCTCCATAAATGTTAGCTAAATGATACATGGGTATGATCAGCAAGGAACAATAAAAAATACAGTGAAGCAGTACAGAAGAACAAGAATGGAGGCGAAGAAGAACCATGGACGATAATACACAGTTTAGAGTATGATAAACCTGAGATTCCTTGAATTAACCATGTATCATATTGTTCCCATGTTTCACAGTTTCCCTTATAAATAAGCAAGTAAGAAAAAAGAAACATGGAACTAAGACTTAGGAGAAGCACAGCTATTCTTTGTATAAAAACGAGACAGGGATTTCTTTCAGAAGTCTTCATAAATAGGACACTGTATGATGCAATGAACAATGTCCTTGGCAATGCCCTTACAATGAGTGATGAGTTCCACAGTGCTGTTTATTTTTTAACAACCCTCAAACTAGGTCAATGGCATTCCAGGAAAGTTGGTTTTACTAAATAAGACAGATCCTGCTGCTCCCCACGTGGAAGAAGTTCTGGATGTGGAAGAGAGAAGGGGATTCTGTCTTCCCCGAGGAGGGAAAAGCTACTGAATGGCTGATGGGTGGGTGTGAAGACTGGGAAAGGTGAAGCTGAGTTTACCCATTGGGATGTGAATGAACTGGCCATCATAACAGACAATGTAAGGGCTATAGGGACACATAAATGGCTGGTAGAGAAAGGAATGGACACAGACCAAAATCTAAATAAAGAACAGAGTCAGTGCTGAGCTCCTGGCTTCTGTCAGAAAGGAACAAGCCACACATTCTGCCTTGCTTTCTTTGATTTTGGTTCCCAGCTCCCTGCTTTCAACTTCAGACTACAGGGCTTTTGAATGCTTAAAGTTCATTCTGCAGCATGTTGGATGTCTGACAACTTTTGGGGGGCTGAGGAAGCTGTCAAAATAAATTGCCATCATAATGCAAGAAGGAAGCCAAGCTCCGCATCCTTCTTGATGCTGCAAATATGCACACTCAGCTAGAAAAACAGCATTGTGCTTCAGTAGCCCACTGGATTAAGGAGATATATTGGTCAAGGGTGAATTTCTAAGGACATGCCTTTGGAATTTCTGTGCAGTTCTTTGGTTTTTGTGTATAAGTCAGCTTCATTTTCTTGGGGCAATGCTTTTATGATGTGCACATCTACATTTAGTAAAGGAATGAGCCATTCTAGTAGGAGTAATTTTTAGAATTATTGCTGAAATTGTTTCTTCCTCATTTTAGGTCAGTCACCTTTAACATTTAAATGCCGACTTTTAGCATATGAGAGTTTAGCTGTTATCAATCTCTTTCACTATTAAAATGGGTTTTGTGATCCATGGAGTATTTAAATCCCCATCTTTATTTTAAATTCTACCAGTCTGATAATGAAAGTAAAATTAGCTATTGTGAATTTTCCTTAATTCCTACTAATAAAGAGACTTCCTTCCACTTTTGAAATACTTCTATTGGTCCATTTTGTTCATTTTTTTTTTTTTTTCAATAATAATCATTGGGGAAGGGAGGCAAAAGGCTTGGCTTGTACTTTTCACTGATTTAATAATGTCACAGTAAGATATCCTACAACTTGAGAATGTCTTTGACTTTATGTCCTACAAATATTTCATTAGAAAATACAATATAGGGGCACCTGGGTGGCTCAGTGGGTTAAAGCCTCTGCCTTCGGCTCAGGTTATGATCCCAGGGTCCTGGGATCGAGCCCCGCATCGGGCTCTCTGCTCAGTGGGGAGCCTGCTTCCTCCTCTCTCTCTCTGCCTGCCTCTCTGCCTACTTGTGATCTGTCTGTCAAAAAAATAAATAAAAATCTTAAAAAAAAAAGGAAAATACAATATAATTATGCTAAAGGACACAAAAATAATGACAGCATGATGCTTAATCCTACCAATGTTATAAAGCAATGTCTTTTTTACATGCCACTTTTTACTTGCATGCATAAATTTGCATAATTCCAATCACAGTATACAGACTAATATTTACATTCTGCTATTTTCACTCAATATTCTATCATAAAATATTCATGATTTTACTGAGACATCATCATTGCCACATTAAACTTGCCTACTGTTTTGTTGTGTGATGCCTAATATTTTGTTGTATTGCTAAACATTTGTATCAGGAAACCATTCCAAAACTAAGTGCCTTAATTAATATAAAAACATTTCTTTTTTTTTTTTTTTTTTTTTTTTTTTTTTTAAGTTCTCCATACTGTGGGTCAACAATTTGAGCTGAGCTTAGCTGGATAGTTCTTCTTGTCTCAGCTGGGCTCTCTCGTGTGTCCGGAGTCAACGGCAGATCAGCTAGATGACTTTGCTCTGGGGGAGTTGGCTTGTTTTCAGCTAGAGCAGCGAGGATGACTGCGCTATGAGTTTCATCCTCCAGCAGGCTACCCATGGGCTCATTCGCATGGTGGCTATCAGGGTTCCAAAAGGGAAAAGGAACAACTTGAGTTGGAACTGGACAAACTCCTTTTTATGGTTTTCTCTTGGCCA
The DNA here is from genome assembly GCF_010015895.1 of Lontra canadensis. Lineage (NCBI taxonomy): Eukaryota > Metazoa > Chordata > Mammalia > Carnivora > Mustelidae > Lontra > Lontra canadensis. The sequence goes on along the minus strand of NW_022631109.1, from coordinate 1,811,804 downwards.
AAGCAAAGCCTGAAGCCAACCCAGCTTCCAGTAGTAAGAGAGTAAGTACAATTCAGTTTCTTTCTTTTTTTTTTTTTTAAGTTTTTAATTTTAATTCCAGTACACTTAGCACACACTGTTATAATAGTTTCAGTACAATTCAGTTTCTTGATGCTGGAGCTGCAAAGTCACATTGCAAAGGGCCTGACTACACAGAGGGGTAGAAACATAGGGACATTCAGTTGTCAATAACATTGGCAAAAAGTTGAAGGTAAATTCCTGGGAGTGGAATAGTAAATGAGAGGTAAGAACGTCATTATGGTACATTGAAATTAATAGAGGGGTTTGAGTCATTTTCCTCCGTTTCAACAACTGTTGATATTCTCACTTTCTGCAGTATCTCAGCCCCTTTACCCACTGACCATTCCGCATTTTCTCCAAAAGCGTAGTGTATATACCTATTGATATCCATTTACTGTGTAATTACTGTGTGACTGGACTTTGTTAAACTCTATATGTATCAACTTAATTCTTCTGGGACCTGGTGATGGAGGTATTTTATTATCCCAATTTTATAGCTGAAAAACCTGAATCTTAAGGAGGCTAAGTAGCTTGCCCAGAGTCACACAAGATGCAGATGGCAGAACAGGGACTTGAATCATTTCTTTCTTTTTGTATAAATAATTTTTATTTGAATCCAAAGCCTACAGTATTAAATACTATGTGTTCATCTTTCCTCTTAATGATATGCATTCATATACATATTCCTTTAAATCTAATATGACTGCGCACATATTAAGAGCTAAATAAATAGGAAAAGGACCTAAAGCTTTTGGCTCAGAAACAAAAATCTCGCCCGGGATGTAGACAAACTGCATCAGTAACATGTTCATAAAAAGGAAGCAAAGCTCTACTTAAAAAATTGTGTTTCAGGAACACAGCTCACATCAACAAGAAGGAAATTAACAAGGACAAGTGTAAACCATGGGCTAGAAAGCCTTGGTTATCAGGCAGATAATTCAGACAAGAACTTAGAAATGGGGGCCAACTTGAGTATTGGCTATTGGGTCTAGGACACATGTTGTCTCAGTCATGAGACAAGGGTCAGAAGCCAAATGGGATGGATGGTTAAAGGGAGACTAGTCTCAGTAATCCTTGGTGCTGATATCAGTGGGCCACCGTGCCTAGGGAGAGGTTCAGGCTGCTTGGTAGAAAGAAAGTTTACAGTTGAGGCATCCAAATAGTCACCTGGTATACAGGATACCATATATATGTATATGTATATACACATATATGTGTACATATGCAGTATATATGTGTATATCTGTGTCTGTCTATCTTTCCCCTCTTCCTCAGCCTCTAGTGACTAATTATTTTATGCTGAAACCTCCAGCAAATTTTAAAAGATGCAGAAAATCTTCTCCTTTGTGAATTGCTGAGTGGCTTTCAGAAACGGTCTCTGCCTATGGTATAGTTTAGACAAAACCGTTATCCCTCCAAACTGTGCAGTAACGATGGAACACATGCCGCTTAATGTAAACTCACAGCCCAGCGCTGGGCAGACACAATTAGGCTGTCATCTTCCCCATCAGCAGCAGCAGGAGAAAAATAAAGAAGTCAAATCATCTTATTCATATTTATTAGGAGGCTTTGCAATGGACCTGATGCCCCGATGCCATTGACATTTTTCTTGTGTTCTTGGCTCATGAGCTGACGACCAATTTAAATTAATCCATTCATAACTTACAAGAAACACTGACTTTTATAAGCTGATAACACCCTAGTGTCCCCTTCCTTGCTGTGCTTCTACCAAATACACATATTCATTAATTCTAAAATTGGTATCATGAGTAGATACCATGTGTAAAATTTAAAAATATAATAATATGACTGAACCTACGGGCAAATAAAATCTTCAGAAAATTCACTTGTCTGTCTTTTGATTCTGTGTCTGTGTACTATAACCCCACATATGCTAATTCCTACAACCATAGTAAGGAGCACGTAGTAAAAACATGCACATGTGACCATGCATGTGTGTGCGCATGTGTGCACACACACACACACTCACACCTGTGTCTTTCTGGCCACTCCAATGAGAACTCATCACAACCTCAAGTACAAGCAATGTGCTCTGTCTTCCTTTTAATTTGCATTTTACAAAAATCTTTATCTATACATTAATTCTCATGTGCGACCATTGAAGAAAAAGATGGTCAGTTCCCTATATATGAAGTGATAATAGGCAAAAGTCAGGAAGGAGAGAGAACAGGAGTAAAACTGTAAAATGACAGTAGTTTCCTTGTCATTGCAGAGAGAAACAGATGCAGATTTGTTTATAAAATTTTATAGACACAAGGAGAAGGCTTGCTCAATGCCCATCGTCTTGATTCAAAGCCATTACTCTGACTCCCCTGATTTAATTTGGAGTACAACCCCAGACTGACCAGGGAGGAGATTAAAGATCTGTCACCTCCTGCAAACAAACCCCAGGCTGCCCCGCCCATCTGAGAGACAGCACCTAAGACAAGGGAAAAAAACATTCTCCTTGTTCATCCAGATCTCAGCGGTCCTGGCTGGGGCTGTCACAGAGCTGCTGATTTCTGCCAGAGTGCCTGCTCTCCAGGAGATGCTGAGATTAGAAACGGCCCAGAAAGGCTCAACTTGTGTCCCTCATGGAGCTATCAGTCAGGATGTTGTGAACTTACATCATCCAACGCAGAGGTGACATCCTGAAACATTGGCTTGCCAAAGAGTCGGCGGGACCATGACAGCTCCTGGCTCTTGTCCTCCTGGATTCACTTATTTCCCAGATAGTTAATGCAGCACATTAACCTTGTCTGATGAACTTCTGCTTATGCTTGTGAGGGTCATTGGGCGTTTCTCTCTGAAAGAGATAATAAGCTAAGTGTTTCTGGTACTTTCATCATCCCCTCTCAACTTGGTTGTTACCAGATCTCCTCTCCTAGAGAAATCTTGTGTTTGATGTTTGACAGGATAGCACTGAATTTGAGTAGATTTCAAGGATCTGTAACGGACAGAGCATTTTTTTCCTGTAAAGTTGATCGTGACAGATAGCCTGCACCAAGCGTATGGGCCAGCTTTACACTTGATCAGCATCAGGTATGGAGAATACAGACAAGGAGAGGCTGCTTTTCCTTGTGCTTCTTAAATTAGGGTTACGTATTTGGCATGGCAGAGGTGCTCCCTTGCTACAATGAGCATGCTCGTTCCAAGCATAATAGCACGGAATTTAATGTTTCAGAATTTTAAGGAGAAGAAGAGGGGAGCCCCAGCTCTCACCGCTCTGCATGTGTTTGTATTACCTTCTTTTTTCTTTTCTTCTGCTTTGTCAAAAATGGAGAAACTCTTCAGATTTTTATAGGATAAAATAAATCCATGAGGAGATTTTAACAACTGGTCTCTTATCTGAAGTCCTTGGAAGAGCCCAGAGACTGGTGGTTGTGAATTCCAATCCCGATGTGTTGACAGAAAGCAGCGCTCATGAGCCCCTCCCTGGGCCAGGCTCAGGCTGCGTGCACCCTCCTTTTACATTCCTCTGGGCTCTCACCACGGCCCTATGAGTCAGTTAATGATGAGTTTCATTACTTACAGCTGCAAAGAGGCAGAATGGAGGAATTATCCAGCATATGTAAGGGCTTTGGAAACAGCTTGACTGCTCAGATCATGATGCCGCCTCTTAATAGCTTTGTGACTTTGGACAGGTCACTTAAATTCTTAATCCCACATTTTCTTCATTTATAGAATATGAGTAAGAATAACACCTTACTCCTATATTGGTGATGAGGATTTGAGTTAAAACATAGATCTAGTTAGGGGTGCCTGGGTGGCTCCTCCAGTTAAGCAGCGGACTCTTGGTTACAGCTCAGGGTCCTGAGATCGAGCCCCGTGCTAGTGCTAGTATAGAGTGTGCTTGAGATTCTTTCCCTCGCCCTCTACTCCTCTCCCCACTTGCTTTCTCTCTTTCTCTAAAATAAATAAATAAAATCTTAAAAAGTCAACAACATTATAGATCTATTAATGTAAGGTCTAGCTCAGTGGTTCTCAAAGCAGTCCCCTGACCATCAACATCTGCAGCTCCAAGAATTTTTTTAGAAAGGCACGTACTTGGATCTCAACACAGACCCACTGAATCAGAAACCTTGGGTGTGGATCTCATTAATATGTGTTTTAATAACTTCCCTGGGTTGTATCTGATGCTTGCTAACATTTAAAAGCCACTGGAACAGAATAAAGCAAGTACTTAAAAGATACTAAGGAAAAAAATGCCCCCTTTTAAAAAAAGAAATCAGTTCCGACCTTATATATGTAGTGAACATTTCCCAACGTTTTGATTAATAGAAAATGACTGAAGAGTCAAGAGGAGATGAAATATTGACATTCAGTACTATGGAAAGATATTTTAAATGATGGATTAATGAAACTTGTGATAAAGGAATAATAAAAAGTTTTGAGCATAGCATTATATACATAGAAGGCTGTAGACACCACATGTGGACTAATTTGGTGCCCTCAAGTATATCAGAGATGGTAAAAAAAAAAACAAAAAAACTGTTTAGCTTAACACTTAAGAGTGCAGCTTAGGAGTCAAATCTCAGCTCCGCTCTTTATCATCTCACCCATATTGGGTAAGTTATTTGCCTTCTCTTTGTCTTAGTTTATCCCTTTGCAAGATAGGAACAAAAAAATCATATGTAAGTTTGTTGTGAGAATTAAATGCAATGTGTAAAAAAAAAGGATAACAGCTCTCAACAAATTTGTTCTCAAAAAATTAGCTATTAATAATAAGCATGTCTTTTGTGCTTTATATTAAATCATTTAATCCTCCCAATAATCACACATAGCACCATTATTGCTGTCCCTTCTGGCTGGTAGGGAATCTGGGGACCAGGGAGGTTGAAACAAAAGCCATACCTAACTCAGTTGTTATGTGCCGGACTGAGGATTCAAACTGGAGAGTCCCATTCCAGAGCTAAACCAAGATGGGCACATAGTTATTGATATTTCTGGCTTCTCGGGAGCAATACAGACAACTGAGTGGGTTGCAAAGAACTCTCAGATAAGTTAATTATGAGACATTGCACTAGGTTTTCCCCAAGGAGAAGATGGCATTATCTTTCATCTTTGGTCTATCCTGTTGCAGTAGAGGAAGGCTTAGAGACCATACTTCAAGAACTGATCTTGAGGGAATAAGCAATTAGAGGAGAGAAGAAAGAACACCCCAAAGGTGGGGCAAGTACTCATTCTTGAGCTCATTCTTGAAGAGATGAACGAAAGGGGGTTCCTTTGGATTGGGCTTAAGAGAAGAGCTTTAGTGAGGACAGATGGTATTGTGGGAGGGATCTGACAAGCTGTTTGACTCCTCTGGCAAATCTCCTTCCATGGCCTCAGTTTTCTTATCTATGAAATGTGATGGTTGAATTAAATGAAGAATCAGGTCTTCTGTAGCTATTGTATAAAATACTCTAAAGTATTTTTTTCTAGGTTTCAGGATAAAGGGGCAGTATAAAAGAGGGGATATTCTGAGAAAGCGGGGAAGAGACTTGCCAATATTTGGGGTTTGCCACTTGATCAAATCATAGCTCAATACCCTTGACCCCTTAATGTTGTGACCCTGGGACCAAAGCAGTGTGGATTTGCTTCTAGCTTCAGCTGTAGCTTTGTTTCTCTTTCTGAAAAAAGCTTCTGTTATTTTTCTGCAGCCATCTCTAGCATGACAGTTTTCCTACTTCAAAATTATATAAATTACTTGATTTGGGAATTATATGGACTTGCTTTAAAAAGAGCATAGTGAGTGCATAAAGCTATTTTTTTTAATCAGTTGAAATCTTTTAGTAAACAGTATTTTACTCTGAATCCCACCAATCTCACCACTTTTTTTTCTTTTTCTTTTCTTTTTTTCCTTTTTTTTAAGATTCACATATGTATTTTAGAGAGAGAGATGGGGGAGGGGCAGAGGGAGAGAGAGAATCCTCAAGCAGACTCCTTGCCAAACATGGAGCCTGACACAGGGCTTGATCCCAGAACCCAGAGATCATGACCCATGCTAAGACCAAAAGTCAAACACTCAACCAACTGTGCCACCCAGGCACCCCCCAATCTCACCATTTACTAACACAAGTTTCTCCAATCATGTAGTAGAAAAGTACAAGGTAACTACATGACTCAAACAGTATCCTATGATGAGTGGGGAGGGAATGAAGGAGGTGGGAGAAGGCATAAGAAAAATTCCATTTAGATAAATTGAGATTAAAAAAAAAAATCCTGCTTCTAAAAAGTACTACATTATCTGAATAAAAGGAAGAACTTCATGTCAAAAAATTAGTGTTGTCAAGCAAGGGCTTTGAGGCTCAATTCCTATATGTAATGGTCACCTGAATTTGAGTTTTCTGAATTTGAGTCTGGCAGTGAATGTGGATATGCTGATTTTTCCTAGCAACTCCTCAGGTATTAAGTGTACCAGACATCCAGTAAATACATTTTCTATTACTCCTGACAGGTTGTTAATTTTTATGGAAGTCTGTCATGGTAATGATCTGGGTCATTGTAGAATACAAGGAAGGTTTACTTCATATTTAAAATGTATGTTTCCAGTGGAAATAATCAGAACCTTTTAAAACAAAGACATATTCCTCCAAGAATCAATAGTTCAGACAAAAGGTAAAGCTTTCTGAATTAGCAAGATATTAATGATTTTATGAAATGTCGTTTTATACCTTCAACTGCGCATATCCGAATTAATGGACAATAATACCTTTGACAAGCAGATATTCTAACGGGCCTATCTGAATAGGCCTTCTTGGAACCTAAGTGTAAATCTGAAGTGCCATCAAAATCCAGACTCTTTGGAGAAAAAAATGAACAAAGATACTTCTTAGCCTTCATATGAGATAATAACACCTCAGACAGAATTCTGATTGTAATCAACTAGAGAAGCTTAATTTTTAGATTAAAAATTAGTGCCTGGGGCTCCTGGGTGGCTCAGTCAATTGAATGCCAGACTCTTGATTTGGCTAGGTCGTCATCCTGAGGCTCAAGATACTGAGACCCTGTGGGGCTATGTGCTCAGCAGGGGCTCTGCTTAAGATTCTCTTCTTCCCTTTCTTCCTCTGCCCCTCCCCCTGCTCACACACTTTCTCTCTCTCTCTCAAATAAATAAGTCTTTAAAAAAAATAGTGCTTATTCCCAGCACCAAATTTTGGTAAGGCTGTAAATGGGAGGATGGGTAAGTAGGTTAGAGCCTGGTTAGGCTATGTCAAGCAGAGGTCAAACCAGGACTCCAAGTACTGCAAGACTAAGGGGAAAATGAGGGTGTAGGCATCCGTCTGTATATTCTAATGGCTACATGGCTTACGGGCTGATAGTGGGGTTGGGGACAAAGGCTTATGGAATCATATAGTGACCCAACATTTGTTTTACTTGTTAAGAATCATTTGTAACCAGCACTTTAGAGTTTATCAGGAAACATTTTATTCTCAAGTGTTATGTTGAACATTTGCTCTGAAATTATGTTTGTGTTTTTAATTATCTGAGAGGACACTTTTTTGCTTTTTAGCTCATCCCATAAAGATAAATTTAGGTTTCTGGTAACATAAGCAAACCTTCTCATTAGGTGGCCTTCAAATGATTGAGTTTAATATGTTCTTCTGTTTTGGGAGTACAACGTAAATACATAAATACTTCTTAAAAAGCCACAAATGACATATATTTTCCTTAGTGTAAAAATTTATATTTTAAGATGCATTGTTACAGCTAAATATTTTATCCACCTCTATATCTGAAACACTGTTCTCAGTTTTATAATAAAAATTCTATCGGAAGACAGTTCAAGAATTTGTATCAAATGCTACCAATGAAGTAACTGCATTAGAGGGTATTTATTAATATTCTTTGATGTATTCCGTGACTTTCACTATAGAAATATAAGAATAAAAACCAAATGATGACAGGAAACATAACCAGGAGAACCTGAATTGTAGATGGAGATGGTTTATAACAAGGTATATAACAGTATAGGCTTCTGATCATGAAGTTCTAGACACTCTTTCTTGCTAGTTAGATGATATTCAACAATTCCCTTTACTCACAGGAAGCTCAGTTTTTTTCATAGATAAATTTTTAGGAGGCTGTGATAAGGAAAGGAAATAATGTGTATAAAATACTTAACACAGTACTTTGTGCCAAATAAACATTCAATAATACACTTTAGCCATTAGCATTATTAAACATCACAACTGTACTTGGCAAGTTGCTGCCACTGCTATCCCCTACTACTCACCTCCACTTTTCTACATCACCCACAGATACTTACACTACCAAGAATGGAAAGAATATAAGTAAGAGAATAATAAAAGTAGGCAGACCAAGTCCTGGATCAGGACCCAGGGATCAAGGTCAACTCTTCGATTCTGTAACTGACTTGTTGATTCAGATCGGGTAAGAAATTTTCTCTCTCTTGTTCTTCCCTTGCAGCTTGCAGTTAAGATGAAATTTCACAGCTAGATGTATTTCTTGATTAAACAGATCATAAAAAGTTAAAATGGCACACACTACTTCCAAATAAGCATGAGAAAGGACAAGAAACCCTGTAATCATTCTTTTTATTTGGTGCTTTATAAAAGGAAATACAAACATTTTTTCTTTGTACTATTATTTCATGTTTTAAAACTTCTTTTTTTCTTACTAGGTTTATTTTGAACAGTGTCTAATATTCTTATTCCTCTTCCTTGGAAGAGTGTTCTGCATTATTTTTTAATGTGGAACAAACCATTTCCTCAAAAGTTTCTTTGCAACAGGAAGCTGCTTCTCTGTAAATTTCCAACACCAGCCCTCCAATGGAGAGAAGCTAGAGTTGCTTCTCAGGGTTGCTCCTTTAATTACCTGGATAACTCTTGTTTACTCATCCTTATTTAGTCCTCCTAAACAAAGCTGTTGAGTCTCTGCACCTTCACTCGATCTAGTTCTTACTACTTTCTTTGGATTTATCCTACCTTGCCACATAAATTTTAATTCAACAAATATTTATTGAAAAGCTAATATATGTGCTGAGCACTGGGGACAGGCAAAAAGCTCCTTTTGCCTTGGGAGCTTATAGTCTGATGAGAAGACAGAAAGATAAACAACAATTAGCGCAGTAAGTTGAGTATGTGGGTAGTGATATTTATAAGATATCATGGAAGCTTCTAGGAGGGGCATGACTTTAGAGTGGAATAAAATTTTTCTGAATGATACGATGCTCAAACTGAGTTTAGAAATGTGAACAGAAGCTATTCAGGGGAAGACTTATCAAAAGTATTTTCTGAGCAGCCTGATCATCAACAACAAAGTTGCCAAGGACCATACTGTGTGCAGAGCTACAAGCAATGTATGGGGAAAAGAAGTTGGGAAATACGTTGGAAAAATGAGGATGGGATAATGGAGAGTCTTTAATTCTATTTAATAGCTTCATTGAAATACAATTTACATATCGTAGAATTCACTTATTTTAAAGGTATGGTTCAGTGGTTCTCAGTAAATGTACATAGTTAAGTAACCATTGCCACAATTTAATTTTTGTTAACATTTCCATCACAAGAATAACAACCCCCAAATCCTCATATCCATTTGTAGACACTGTCCATTTCCACCTCCAACCCTAGGCAACCACTAGTCTGTTTTCTTCCTTTACAGATTTGTCTTTTCTGAATATTTCATATACATGAAATATGTGATCTTTGTTTCTAGTTTCTTTCACTTAACATAATATTTTTGAGTTCCATTCATGCTGTAGTATGAGTTAGTACTTTGTTCTTACCAAATAGTACTCCATTGTATGGATATATTATGTTTTGTTTATACATTCATTACTTGATAGATATTTTGAATTGTTTCTACTTTTTGGCTGTTGTGAATACTACTGCTATAAACAATTATGTATAATTCTTTATGTAAGCATGTTTCACTTCTCGAGTAAATACTTTGGAACAGAATTACTGGGTCATAAGGTAACTCTACTTTTAACAGTTTAAGAAACTGGCAAACTGTTTTCCAAGGTGTCTATACCATTTTATATTCTCACTTGCAATATATGAGGATTTCAGTTTCTCCACAACTTTGACAATATTTTTTATGATTATAGCCATCATAGCAGGCATGAAGTTGTATCTCACTATAGTTTTAATTTATATTTTCTAACAATCTAACAATGTTAAGACTATTTTCATGTGCTTACTGGTCATTTGTATATCTTCTTTGGTGAAATATTTATTGAAATCTGCTATCCTTTTTTTAATTGGATTATTTGACCTCTTAGTTTTCAGATTTCTATACATATTCCGGATACAAGTCTCTTATTGGATATTTGATCTGCCTAGATTTTCTCCCAATTCGTAGCCTGTCTTTTCACTGTCATGTTGGTAATTTTTTAAGTACAAAAGTTACTAATTTTGATGATGTTTGACTTACCAAATTTTTTTTTTTTTTTTTTTTTTTTTTTGGTTCCTGATGTCAGATCTAAGAAATCTTTGCCTAACCCAAAGACACAGAGATTCACTCCAATTTTCTTCAAAGAGTCTTAGGATTTTAGGACTTATATTTAGCTCTAGGATCCATTTTTACCTAATTTTTTATGTAGTTTGAATAAGGGTCTAAATTCATCTTTTGAATATCTAATTTGTACCAGGATCATTTGTGGTAAAAACTATTATTCCTCTATTAAATTGCCCTAGCACCTTTCTCAGAAATCAGTTGGCCATAATGTAAAAGTTTATTTCAGAACACTTAATTCTTTGCCATTGATCTATGTCTATCCTTATGCAAGTACTACACTGTCTTGATGACCATAGCTTTGTAGTAAGGTTTAAAACTGGAAAATGTTAAGTCCTCCAACTATGTTCTTTTTAGAGATAGTTTTGGCTATTTTTTTTTATGCTGTTTTAAGAAACATTGGTTTATCCCTTAGGCAATGCTTATCACCTCTACCAGACTGTAAGCTTTTTAGAGAGGGAAGTTTCTCTTACTCATTTCTGTATCCATAGCAGCTGGCACATTGTACAGATTCAAAATATGTTTGTTGAAGCTGTAATATTCACATTATGCAAGATGGCATTATGACTACCCAATGCAATTATTTAATAGATGCCGATGAGATTCAATACGCTGCATTAGAAAGAGGACTGGATTGAGAGATGGGCAACTCTGACTCTAGTTCCTGATTTATAATAGAATAGTATTTGACCTTGACAAAGTGAAGAGCTACTCATAGTCAGTTTCTGCATCTGTAGAGGTGAAATTAGTGCTAATTGTTTTCTAGGATATCTTCTTATGCTAAGGTTCATTGTTGGTATAGTATGTCTTTACCAGGATAGTAGTCTTGCCCTTAGCTGAGCTTTTGCTTTCCACAGTTTCAGTTACTAGCAGTCCACCGTGGTCTGGAAGCAAATGATCCTCATTCTGACATATCATCAGAGAGCCAGTAGTAGCCTAATGCTATGTTACAATGCTTACGTCATTCATGTTACTTTATCTTAAGACGTAGCCATTTTATCTCCTCACATCATCACAAGAAGTGTGAGCACAATACAGTAAGATATTTTGAGAGAGAGAGACCACTTTCATATTACTTTTATTACAATATATTATGATTGTGCTATTTTTGTTATGAGTTGTTGTTAGTCTTTTACTGTACCTAATTTGTTAAGTTAAACCTTATCATAGGTATGTATGTGTCTATCAGACCATCAAAACATCATATATATATATATATATGGTTTTGGTGGCATCTACGGTTTCAAGCATTCAACTGGGGGTCTTGGAGCATATCCCCAGGAAAAAGGGAGACTATTGTAGTAGGAAAAATAATATTTTTTTCTAATTAATTGCTATGCGACAAGTAGTATAATAAAAGAACAAAACAAATGTAAAGGACGGGCATGTTCTCAAGGAATTTGTAATCCAGACAAGGTTGTGGGTGGTACATATTTAAAATGATGCTTTATCTTCGACTTTCATAAACATCATTGTTATAAAGTATTGTGTTTTTTAACGCCTTACCTTTGATATGGATGGCTTGCTTTTACATTAGCATTCAGGTACTGAATAGAATTCTGAAGAATTCTGGTTATATTTGGCAAGTCATCAGTATCTTTGTTTTAACACACTCTGAATTTTCTTATTACTCAAGCTTCGTGCATCAAGAATCGGGGTTTAGATACATTAGCATTCTTTTTTCCTAGGCCTTAACTTATGTGGCAGAACAATTATCTCACCTTTGTATTAGAGACTTTGGAAATGAGCATGGAGTTGTTTAAATCCAGTGCATTTCCTCTGCCCTTTGGTCAGAGTGTTGCATGCAATCTGAAAATGTGAGAGGAAGAGAGAAATGAGATGAATAATCCAAATATAGTAGCTTATTTCAGAGATCATTTACTATTACAGCAACCAAAGCAACCATTTCTCAAAAATTGCAAGTAGGCAGCTCTACTTTCATGCTCTGCATTATGATTTTTTCAATGACTACAAAAGCGGTATTTTAGCCCAAAGTCCTGTGGTTCATTAGGGTATATTTCTATAAGGGTTTGTGTCTGCCATCAGAAATTCATTATTTTTTAATTAAGTAAAAAACAAACAAAGTATAAAAAAACCTCCATGTGAGCTATTTCATTTTTCTTCTTTTAAAAAAGCTACCCTTCTGCAGATATTCAGCCACAAGACAAGAACACTTAGAATGGACTGGAAAAACACAGGGTCTAGGGATGAATTAATTTATGTATTACCCGCAAAGGGTACAGTGCAATAAATAGAATAAGCACTTGATATTCCAAGTGATTTGGATTCAACCTTAATGATAGTAATGAATATTTCTTCTGTCCATAAGGGAGAAAGTTTAGAGTAATGCCCAAATTATCTGTTCAATGAAGAGGAATTTGGTCTGTATAATTAATTTGTAGGTATCGCCATAAGGGCTTTACAACAATACCAGTTCTTTTATTAAATTTACTTTCTTAGGTCACTAGGGGACAAAAATTCGGACTGTTTTATTTGTGAGTGTTATGGGGAAGGGGAGGCAGACTAGGGGAAGAGTATAGGAGTCTGCAGCTTCGTAGGCCAAAGCAAGGGGTTTGACTCTATCCAGAGAACAAAGGGAAGCGATTGAAAGATTTTATGCAGAAGGATGATGTGTTCCAGGTGAAAATCACCTGGGAAATAGCAAGAGCAATGCATTCGATGGCGCATGACACAATTTCCAGGGTTGTCTTATTCTAACTCCCCATGTAATCTTCAAAGTATGAAAATGGGATGGACATGAAAGAGTAAGTGGCTTTGAACCAAGGCAAGTCCTAAATTCCTACCCATCAAGGCATATTGCTTTTTTCCTAATGGACAGGGCAGGTGTTCAGTGTCCAAGCCAGGGGCAGATCTTCTCATAGAACTGCAGAAGGCACAGAAAGCATAGAGGGGTCAAGACGCTCATGCATGTGTTCCCCGAGTAAGATTGAGGCTGCTTTCCCCCTTCCTAGATGTGATGAAGCAAGACATGTCTAAAAAGCCCCAAAATCACTGGGAAAAGGATAATATGGTATGCTTGAAGGAAAACTTTGTTAGAGAAATTTTGGAGAACTTTGAGTCCTGATACATCTATGGAGCCTGTGGTTTGGATGTCTGGTGTTATCAGCCTGATGGGCTTAATACTCAAATTAGGAAATCATGGGAATTTATGGCCGGGATCACATGCCCATCCCTGCACATTGAAGACTTGGAATTGGAGGGAAGGGAAGAAAGCAGAGAAGTAGCCCCATGTGGGTTTGCTTGTGCACCCTGAAGCAAGGCTCACCCTATTTTTGGCCTCCTCCTCACTTCTAGAGCCTTCTTTGCTTTCAGAAGTGTTGGGAAAACCCAAGACCATTCTAGTAGTTCCTCACAGGGAGGGATGTTTGAAGAAGTGGAGGATGCATTGTCAAGGATACAAGGAAGCAATGAGGGAGTCTGTTAGGTCAGAGATTCACAAAGCACTTTTAGGCATATAAAATTAGAAGGACTGGACAGGTAATAAGGACTCTCTTATTTCCCTTCGTCAGTCTTTTTTTTTCCCCCCTTCTGTCTTCCTTTTCTTCCTCCCTGTCTTCTCTTTTTGTTTCTCTTAAAAAGTATTCATTATAAACACAATAGAATACTGACTCATTTGCTGCTGATGACACAAATGATTTTGGGGAAAAAAGCATATAGTCTTGAAGATTACCCCCAGAATGATCCTCGTTTTTCATCCCATCCATTGGTGCTGATTAAAGTCTGACTGATGACTCATCTTCTGGCTTCTCTGATGGGATTGATGGCTCTGAAGTGATCTTTGTATCTGCTTCTGGATTACTTCATGCTTATTTGTTACATGGGTACTTTTTTTTTTTTCCTTTCAAAGGAAAGGATAATATCAAGATTTAATGGTGTTGAATCACATTATCATCTCTAATTTAAGAGGCCTGGGGTAATAAGGTGAAGGACCACAGATGGGAAAGAATATAAATCATCTAATGTTTGAAAAAAAAAAAAA